>NC_052152.1:44943657-45243657 GCF_902713615.1 Scyliorhinus canicula | reverse complement strand
CCTGGGGGAACTGGAAGATAAATTTGGGCTCCCCCAAGGGAACATGTTCAGATACTTGCAGGTAAAGGCGTTTGCTAGGCGACAGGTAGAGGAGTTCCCTTTGCTGCCCTCGCGGGGGGCGATGGACAGAGTGCTTTCGGGGGCGTGGGTTGGAGAGGGGAAGGTGTCTGACATTATAAGGTAATGCAGGAGGTGGAGGAGTCGTCAGTGGAGGAGCTGAAGGCTAAATGGGAGGGGGAACTAGGGGAGCAGATAGAGGACGGGACTTGGGCGGATGCCTTGGAGAGAGTCAACTCTTCCTCTTCATGTGCGAGGCTTAGTCTCATCCAATTTAAGGTGCTGCACCGGGCCCACATGTCCGGGACTAGGATGAGTAGGTTCTTTGGGGGTGAGGACAGGTGCACCAGGTGTTCGGGGAGTCCAGCGAATCATGCCCATATGTTCTGGGCATGCCCGGCACTGGAAGAATACTGGAAGGGGATGGCGGGGACGGTGTCGAGGGTGGTGGATCCAGGGTCAAACCAGGGTGGGGACTCGCGATTTTTGGAGTTGCGGTGGAGCCGGGAGTGCAGGAGGCGAAAGAGGCCGGCGTCCTGGCCTTTGCGTCCCTAGTCGCCCGGCGGAGGATCTTGATACAGTGGAATCATGCGAGGCCCTCAAGTGTGGAGACCTGGATCAGTGACATGGCGGGATTTATAAAATTGGAGAGGATCAAATTTGCCCTGAGAGGATCAATATAAGGGTTCTATAAACGATGGCAGCCTTTTCTGGACTTCCTGGCTCAAAGATAGGTATCTTGGTCAATAGCAGCAGCAACCCGGGGGGGGGGGGGGGGGGGGGTGGGAATTTTCTATTTTTTCTATGGTTATGTAACTTAATATTGTGTTAATTTAAGTTGTTAATATGTTTTGTTGTTCATTGAGGATGGGTGAATGTTTATGATTGCTATTATTATTGTTATTGTTGGTATTTTATTGCGGCTCGTTGTTGTTTTATAAATACAAAATTTTTCAATAAAAATTATTTAAAAAAAAAAATGTAAGTTAAAGGAGTAGAGGAGGTAGAGAGGATTAGAGTGATTTTTCAAAAAACATTATGCTTTCATCACCGGCAAGACCAGCATTTGTTGGCCTTCCCTAATTTCACTTGAATTGGAGTGGCTTGCTAGACTATTTCAGAGGGCAGTTAAGAGTTAATTCCAATGCTGTGGGTCTGGAGTCACATGGAGGCCAGAACAGGTAAGGATGGCAGATTTCCTTCCCCCAAAGGACATTGGTGAACCAGATGGGTTTTTACAACAATCGAGGATTAATGTGTGTGGAACTGTCTCGGACAGTACATTGAGTCTGGTGTTTCATGAAAATGTAATGACATTTAAACTGTCAGGACCTTTTCAGCTACAGTATATCAGTTTGATTATATCCAGAGTCATTCCTCTCTGACAATTGTGTAAAACGATACTCTTAAATAATTGAGTAACTAATTAGAAGATAAACTGTAAAATGACAGCACAACAGGATTACAGGATTCAACAGGCCTAAACTTGAGGAATTCCTTTTTCAATATAACCACCATTTTAAAGCCCAAAAAGATGGTTTTAAAGGACATTGAATTTAATACACATGTAATCACAGGAATGATCACTTTTCAGTAGAGAATCGATGATTGGTAGAAGCGGCGCAGTGGTTAACACTGCTGCCTCTTGGCGCCAAGGACCCAGGTTCGATCCCAGCCTTGGGTCACTGCCCGTGTGGAGGTTTTCCCATTCTCCCCGTGTCTGTGTGGGTCTCACCCCCACAACCCAAAAAATATGCGCAGGGTAGGTGGATTGGCCACGCTAAATTGTCCCTTAATTGGAAAAAGTAAGAACTGGGTTCTCTAAATTAAATTAAAGAAGATCATCTGGGTTTTTTAAAGTGTTTTATTGGTAATTTCCAGTTTTTACAGAGTACTGGCTCAAGTGTGTCTGATATTTACAAATAAAGTTGTTTCTTACTTACACAGCTTTTTACATGTGGTTTCTCCCATCTGCCTCCCCCCTTCCTTTGTATCCCTCTTAGTGCTGCCTTCTGCCTTTGGCGTCACACAATGCGTTCCGTTTATTTCTGTTGGGATCTTTAATTTTTTGTCGTTGGTGGGGGGGGGGGGGGGGGGCTGTGTGGACCCCCCCCCTTGCCTTTTATTCACTCTGTGGCCCCCTTGGGTTCCATTTTCCCCTTCCCTCCTTTCTCTTGCATGTGTCTTCCCTTCTCTTCCTCCCTCCCTTTCCCACCCTCCTCTCTTTCCCGAGTCGCTGTTGGCCTCAAACAGGTCTTGGAACAGGCTTTGTGGAAGCCTTTGCCAACCCTCGGATGGTGTACTTGATCTTCTCCAGGTGGAGGAATTCAAAGAGGTCTGCCAGCCAGTCTGCAACTTTGGGTGGTGCTGCTGATCGCCAGCCGAGCAGGATTCTCCGTTGTGCGATTAGGGAAGCAAAAGCTAGGGCGTCTGCCCTCCTCCCCATAGGTAGTTTTGGCTGGTCCGATACCCTGAAGACTGCCACTCCTGGGCATGGCTCCACCTTCACCCCCATAACCTTGGGCATCGCCTTGAAGGAGGCTGTCCAGAACCCGACAAGTTTGGGACAAGCACAGAACATGTGGGCATGGTTGGCACCTTCACATTTGTCCTCCACCTCCAGGAAGAACCTGCTCATTCGGGTTCTGGTTAGGTGAGCTCTGTGCACGACTTTAAACTGCATGAGGCTTAGCCTGGTGCAAGAGGAGGTGGACTTGGCCCTGCTCAGTGCTTCACTTCAGAGTCCCCAACCCACTTCTGTCCCCAATTCGTCCTCCCATTTTCGTCTGGCTTCGTCCAGTGGTAGTCTCGCCTTATCCAGTAATTGCCCGTATATGTTCCCACAGTTCCTCCCCTCCTTACTGTCCGTGTTTGTTAGTTCCTCCAGTAGTGTGTCTCTTGGGGCCCTGGGGTATGTTGCCGTCTCCTTGCGGAGAAAGTGTTTGATTTGGAGGTGCCTGAGTTCCTGTCTTGTCTGTTAGTCCAGGTCCTCCGTCAGTTCATCGAAGGTCACGAGTCTGTCTCCTATGCAAAAGTCTCTGACCGCTAGTGTCCCCCCGTCCTGTCTCCATTTTTAAAATGTGGCATCAAGCACATCCTCCACCAGGCTGGCCAGATTCCACTTGTGAATCCATGTCCAATCATGGGCTACCTGGATCCCCAGTTGCGGAATTTGTTTTGAACTCGTTTGAATGGTAGTCCCTCCAGCTCTGCCTTACCCCGAGAGGATTCACCGGGAATGCCTCGCTCTTGCTCAGGTTGAGATTGTAGCCCGAAAAGGCTCCAAACTCTTCCAGCAGTTGCTTGATTGCTTTCAGGCCGTTGTGTGGGTCCGAGGTGTAGAGGAGCAGGTCATCTGCATTGAGTGAAACTCTGTGCTCCCTGCCTCCTCTTTGGATGCCCTTCCAGCTTTTCGCATCTCGCATGGCGATTGCCAGGGGTTCAATTGCCAGGCTGAACAGAAGCGGGGTGATAGAAATTGACTATTTTCGTCAGATATTAGAGGTTTAAATGAGAACTCATTAGAATAATTAACTTTAATCATATTCGGCATTATTTCAGTGCAACTATAGCTGGGAATCTACTCAGGGTTAATCCAGATAATACTCTCAATTTCTCACATTTTGCAAGTTGCTTGAGACTTGCTTAAGATTGTAAGAACAGTGACGCCAACTAGCTAAAAGGCCCCATTGTTATACAGTAAAGAACTGGTAATTCCATATCTATAGTAAAGCCAGTCTAGGGCTGATAATTTCTTAGCGAAAACTGTGTTTCTCCAATAATGTCTAGATGCAGGTGTGGATAAGTAGGAAAATTGGCAGGCGATGGAATGAGAAATTGGCACCAATATATCTCTTAAATTGATGGACAGACACTTTGGCCAAATTGAGTGAATTATAAATTAGTTAAAGCAAATCAGAGGTGTAAAGAAGGCGAGACCTTAAGATGATAAGCTCCTTAAGAATCACTTGCCGAGATGGAAAAATTCATTCCGGAATGAATCTCTCTCTTTCGGAAACCTATTTCCTTTGCTGCTTGTTTTTGCTAAATCGCCATCTTTCTTTTGTTTAAATCACTTGGTCATTTTATACTGTGTATTATGATTTGAAGAAATTACCACGATCTGTAATTGTATTTTAAACTCAGCCACTATATTCACGAAAGAGAATCAATCTGATTAGCTTGCTAAAGGGCTAGCCGGAACTCTTTAAATGGTGTATTGAAAATAAAGTTACCAGTGGTCACTACAGCTGACTAATAAAGTTCCAGTGGACTTTGCCAAAAAGCACAGACTTGACCTCTGTTATTTGGGAACTGAAAAGGGATAATGGATATCCAGTGTTCCGAATAGACACAGAGATCAATCACGGGGCTAGTGGGCATCCAGCTTTGTGCCCCTATGTAGCTGGAAATATTCAGAGCTGGTGGTGTTGTTCTGAATGCTTGCCTGGCGGTGAACCTCGTCCCCAGCCCAAACCGCTTCACTACCTCTCTGAGGTACTTCCATTTGACTCTGTTGAAAGCCTTTTCTGCATCAAGGGAGACGATCACCTCTGTTGTTCTCTACCCGGATGGAGTCATTATTACATTCTGCAGCCGCCTGATGTTCGCAGTTAGCTGCCTACCCTTGGCAAAGCCCGTCTGGTCCTCTGCGACCACTTCTGGTACGCAGTTCTACAATCTCTTGACCAGGACTTTCACGAGTATCTTTGTGTCTACATGGAGTAGCGAAATGGGTCTGTATGATCCGCATCCGTTGGGTCCTTGCCTTTTTTGGGTATCAGCGATATCATGACCTGTCAGCGTAGGAGGCAGGGTGCCCCTCGCTAATGAGTCTGTGAACATGTCCCATAGGTGTGGGGCCAGGGCTGGTGCGAATTTCGTATCGAAGTCTAATGGTAGAAGTGCTAATGATATGTTGGCCTTCATTGCAAGAGGTTTTAAGTATAGAAGCAGGGATGTGTTGCTGCAACTGTACAGGGCCTTGGTGAGGCCACACTTGGAGTATTGTGTGTGGTTTTGGTCTCCTTCTCTGAGGAAGGATGTTCTTGCTCTTGAGGGAGTGCAGCAAAGGTTTACCAGACTGATTCCACGGATGGCGGGACTGTCATATGAGGAGAGATTGACTAGGTTGGGATTGTTGTCGCTAGAGTTCAGAAGAATGAGGGGGATCTCATAGAGACTTATAAAATTCTAACAGGACCAGACAGGGTGGATGCAGGGAAGATGTTACCAATGATGGGTGTGTCCAGAAAAGGAGTCACAATCTGCGGATTCAGGCTAAACCATTTCGGACAAAGATAAGGAGAAATTTCTTCACACAAAGAGTGGTGAGCTTGTGGTTGATGCTAAAACATTGAATATATTCAAGAAGCGGCTGGATATAGCACTTGGGGAGAATGGGATCAAAGGCTATGGGGAGAAAGCAGGATTAGGCTACTGAATTCGATGATCAGCCATGATCGTGATGAATGGCGGAGCAGGCTCGAAGGGCCAAAAGACCTCCTCCTGCTCCTATCTTCTATGTATCTATGTATCTATGTAAGTCCACCGGGAACCCATCGGGTCCCGGTGCCTTCCCCACATGCATGGAGCTGATACTCTCCATGTTCTCTCCCAGTTCTATCGGTGCTTCCAGCTCCCTCTGTCTATCGTCCCCCA
The DNA here is from genome assembly GCF_902713615.1 of Scyliorhinus canicula. Lineage (NCBI taxonomy): Eukaryota > Metazoa > Chordata > Chondrichthyes > Carcharhiniformes > Scyliorhinidae > Scyliorhinus > Scyliorhinus canicula. The sequence continues at coordinate 45,237,939 of NC_052152.1, read as the reverse complement.
CCACTGGCATGTCCAGCCTATCGAGGAACCGTTTCATCCCCGCGTCCCCGTCAGGGGGTTCGGAGGTGTACAGTCCTCAGTTGACCTCTTTTTGCTCAGTTGCCAGTCTGCTGTTCCTCACCTGAGCTATCTCTCTCATGGCTGCCTGCTTTCTCGGGTGGTGAGCCAGTAAGCGGCCAGCCTTTTCCCTGTGTTTGTAGAAGGTCCCCCGTGTCTGGCGGAGTTGGTACACTGCTTTCCTGGTGGATAGCAGGTTAAAGTCCATCTGTAGCTTTTTCCTCTCTGCCAGAAGCTCTGTGATCAGGGCTCCGGAATACTTTCTGTCAACCTCCAGGATGGAATCGATCAGTTGTTGCTTGGCTTCCCTCTCTTCCCTGTCTCTATGTATCTCGTAGGCTATAACCTCTCCCCAAATCACCGCCTTCAGTGCCTCCCAGAGCGTGGAAGGTGAGATCTCCTCGCTCTGGTTATTTTTGATGTACTTGCCTATGGCTTGTGATATTTTCTGACAGAATCCCTTATCTGCCAGTAGGTCCATATCCAACCTTCATGTGGGGCGTTGGACATGGCCTGTCTCCCACCTTTAGGAAAGTTCTTCGATAGCAGGAATACAATGGGGGAGCTGTCCTGATGTTGGTCCCCCTAGTTCAGCCCATTGTCTCAGCTTTGGCTGAATCAGAAATGTGTGCAAAACTATTTGGGCAGTAACCTCAATTACCGGCTCAGACTAAATTTTTTCTTCAATTTATTTTCTGAATATATAGACTCTTAATAGAAACATGTTGGTGGTACTGCAGGTCTCTGCCATATCACCCACGTAGCCTTTCCTAATGTGTGAACCTAAATAATGAGTATTGTGGGCTATTCAACCACAGGTGGAATAATTGCTGAGCACTACACTATTTCCCATGTTTCTACAGCAGTGGTGCTATCAGTGGTATGATCATAACTAACGTCATTACAAGGTTGATGTAGTACCATGATTAGTCACTAGAGGGAGCTGCAGGTACTACTATAAAAGCAGTGGTTCTGGACCTTAGGGAGGAGTGTATGCAGGAGACAGCTAGTCAAGGTCATAAGAGCAGTCAGTGTGAGAAAGTTAGATTATAGTTTATACCAGTAGTGAGATTAGCAGTAGGTGAGTGTAGTTAGATGTTATTGATCAATTCTGTATTCTAAAAGGACTAAGTGTCGAAACACAGTTTAGTAGTGGAAAGAAAATCATAGATTTTTTAAAGTAAAAGCTATACTGTGGTCTTTGTGGAACACTACGCCAACATCTTAAATAAGCAAAGAACAAAGCCAATCGAAAGGCTGACAGCGTTTCAGTCCCAGCAGTGCCACCGGGAGGGTTGGGATGAATGTGGTGGGAGAAACGCCACTGAACTGCCCCCAGATTAGACAAAGCAACAATGGAGAAGACGCCTGGAACCTAGTCAAGCAACCAAGTCGGTGGGAGGGCAGAAGTGTCATTTATCAAGGATCCTGGCCTCCTAGCCTGCCCTCTCAGGGTCCCATAAAATCCTGGCAGTTGTCTCCTGATGCCTCACACTTGGAAAGTTGCTACCAAGGGTCAACGATTACAGGTAAAAATATGGCTAATTTCTCCTCCCTAGTTGAGGTGCATCGAGATCAATTGTAGAAATAGAATTACAGTTCTGGCTGAGAATCCCCCACACCTGGATATATTCTTCTTTGGCTCAGGATCCATATTTGTTTAATTATGATACTGTGAAGTGTCTAATTATATTTTACTACATTAAACACGTCAAACACAGACAATTAAACCTGTGTCTAACCACCACACTCCCTGAACTGTTGAAAACCACTTGGCAGAAGCACAGAGTAAGAACACAGAAATGTACTCTTGGTGAAATACTTCACTAAGAATGGCCTGGCAGCACAACTGACCAAAACGGCCAAGTCCTGAAAGACTAGGTGCAGCAGGTGATGAGTTTTTAAAAATTCTTTAATGTGATATGGGTATTGCTGGCATCGCTAACTGCCCCTGAACTGACTGGCTTGCTAGGCCATTTAAGGGTTAACCACATTGCTGTGGATCCATAGAGGTCAGAACAGGTAAGTATGGCAGATTTCTTCCCCATTAGTGAACCAGATGGGTTTTTGTCATTGATGACATTGTCGTCGTTAGACTTTTAATTCCACAGTATTATTGAATTCAAATCGCATCACATGCTGTAGTTGGATTCAGACCCAGGTCCCTAGAGCATTACCCTGAGTCTCTGGATTACTAGTCCAGTGACAACACCACTAACAGTGGCAATACCACTATGCCACTGCATCCCCAGTGAACCAACACAAGAGAAAAAAAAACTTAGGAAAAATATGAAGGCTCTAGAAAAGGTTTAGGGGACTAGTTCCAGAGATGAAGGGACGTCACATATACGGCTAGATTGGAGAAGCTGGGGTTGATCTTTTTGGAGAAGACAAGGTTGAGAGATTTGGTAGAGGTGTTCAAAATCATGAAAGATTTAGACAGAATAAACAGAGAGAAACTGTTCTTATTGGTAGAAAGGCCGAGAACTTAATTGGCAAAAAGAGTCAAAGGCAAAATGCAGCAAATGGTTGCAAACAAGAATGCTTTATCTGACAATGCGGTGAACGTAGATTCAATCGTGACTTTCATAAGCAATTGAAAAATTGGGGAAAGGGGTAGGGACTAGTTACATTGCTCTTTCAGCGAGCCATGGGACAAATGGCAGCCTTCTGTGCTGCAACCATTCCACGATTCTATTCTATGACATCCTCCAACATGTTACGTGGCACTACCACAATGCTAAATGGGATAGATTCAGAATAGATCTAGCAGCTCAAATTTGGGCATCCATGAGGCACTGTGGGCCATCAGAAACAACAAAATTGTATTCCACCACAATCTGTAACTTCATGACTTGGCATGTATCTCACTCTACTGCAAAAGCAGGGGGACCAATATTCTGGAACTCCCTACTAGCAGCACCATTGGAAACTCTTTACTACACAGACTGCAATGGTTCAAGAAGGTGAATCACCACCATCTTCCGTAGGGCAATTAGCGATGGGCAATAAATTCTGGTCTTGCCAGGAACTCCACATGTTATAAATGAATTTTTAAAAGGGAGTGCTTTAATCAGCATTGAAGGAGTCTTGCAGACATAAGCAAGCTTTGTATCACTGACTTTAAGGCAGATAACAAATATCGAGAACTTATCAGCACAAGGGAAACTTTTTTGTTAATTCTTGAAGCTGAAAATTCCATAAGGATCTTTAAATTCATCTTAGAAACCTTTGGTTTTAAAATCCCACAATGCACTTAAGAGTACAAACAATAATTGTACATTCATGCCACAAAAATGCCAGGCAATGGCCATCTTCAGCAAGAGAGATTCTAACCACCTCCCCATGACATTCAATAGTATTTAAACCATCCAAATTCTAGGTTGCATTATTGACCAGACACTTAATTCAGTCTAAATATTGTGGCAATAAGAGTAGATCGTGGGCTGGAAATTCTGTAGCGATCGACTCACCTCCTGATTCCCCAAAGTCTTTCCACCATGTTCAGGTTAGGAATATGATTGAATGCACCCCACTTTCCCAAATAAAAGCACTCCAACAACACTCAAAAAGACTGACATAGGACAAAACAGCCCTCTTGATCTACATTCCATTCAGCAGCTTGAAGATTCCTCCTCCCAACACCTGCTTACAGTGGCAGCAGTGTGCACCTTCTACAAAATACAATGCAGCAAAGGCTCCTTCAATAGCACCTTTGAACCTGTGACCTCTATCACCTAGCAGGACAAGGGCAGTTGGTGCATGGGAGCACCTCCATTTCCAAGTTTCCCTCCCAAGTCAAACACCATCCCATCATGACATGGAAATATATCGCCATTACTTATCTATCACTGGATCAGAATCATAAAACTCCCTCACTGACAGCACTGTGGGAGTACATGGACCGCAAGGACTGGTGTGGTTCAATGTCACCTTCTGAAGCAAAACGGATTGGCAACAAATGCTAGAATTGTCAACGATGCTTTCATCCTGTAAATGAATTAAAAGGATCAAGTTTCTCCATCTGCTATTTGAACCGAGATGATAACAGTTTAAACTAAATAAGTAATTGCTTTATTAACATTTTAAAGAAATATCACAGGGAATCCATTAAGCCACGCTGCTTAATTCTCAAAGTTGAAGTGTTGCCCATTATTAAATTAGTGGGCTTTATGGGGAAAAAGGTTATCCGGGCAGATAGTGAAATTACAATTTGCACTAAAAAGAGTAAATTACTTAATGAAGGAAGAAATGCAGTTATGAATTGAAATGTTTTCGATGACTACAAATCAATTTGCACTGAAGTGCGGTACATTCAAATACATCACATATTCTCTTTAAAGCACTGTGTGGTAAAACTTTATATGTCTAATGATCAGTTTTGAATATTTAATTGCAGTCTATGACAGTATAATATTGCATAAGGTTGGATAAAATAATTACTTTCCCGGAGAACTTCAAACAGGTAGAGGCAAAGAATTAAACTTCCAAAAAAAACCTCACCCTGTTTATCTAAATAGCTGAGCTCTTTGTATATTTAATTATGGTTCATCTTAATGTTTTATGTTTAAAGCCAGAGTTATAAATGTGACATGATTCTACCTGTCTTCATGCTACCTTCATCTCACCACAATTTACAGCATCTTCAATTGGAGAAAACACTAATTTTACCAAGAGGGGGATGGGAACCAGATTAGGAAGTTAGAGGTCAGTAAAGAGGCAGCAACTAAAGCCAGTAAGGTACGAGATAATAAACTCAATGTGACAGGGAAGAGATGACGAACGCAAAGGGACAGGTGGTCTGAGGTGCATTTGTTTTAATGCAAGAAGTGTAGCAGGTAAGGCAGATGAACTTAGGGCATGGATAAGTACCTGGGAATATGATGTTATTGGTATTACTGAGACTTGGTTGAGGGAAGGGCAAGACTGGCAACTAAATATCCCAGGGTATAGATGCTTCAGGAGGGATAGAGAGGGAGATAAAAGGGGTGGAGGAGTTGCATTACTAGTCAGAGATGATATCACAGCTGTGATTAAGGAGGGCACAATGGAGGATTCGAGCACTGAGGCAATATGGATAGAGCTAAGAAATAGGAAGGGTGCAGTAACATTGTTGGGACTTTACTACAGGCCTCCCAAAAGCGAGCATGAAGTAGAGGTACAAATATGTAGACAGATTATAGAACAATGTAGGAGCAATAGGGTGGTTGTGATGGGAGATTTTAACTTCCCCAACATTGAATGGGACTCATGTAGTGTTGGAGGTGTAGATGGAGCAGAATTTGTAAGGAGCATCCAGGGGAGTTTTTTTTACCCAATTCATTTTTTTCCAATTAAGGGGCAATTTAGTGTGGCCAGTTCACCTACCCTGCACATCTTTGGGTTGTGGGGGCAAAACCCATGCAAACACAGGGAGAATGTGCAAACTCCACACAGACAGTGACCCAGAGCCGGGATCGAACCTGGGACCTCGGCGCCGTGAGGCAGCAGGGCTAACCCACTGTGCCACCGTGCTGCCCCAGAAGAGTTTTTTAGAGCAGTATGTAAATAGTCCAACTCAGGAAGGGGCCATACTGGACCTGGTATTGGGGAATGATCCCAGCCAGGTGGTTGAAGTTTCAGCCGGTGATTACTTTGGGAATAGCAATCACAATTCCGTAAGTTTTAGAATACTCATGGACAAAGACGAGGCCTAGTGAGTGCTAAATTGGGGAAAGGCTAAGTATAACACAATTCAGCAGGAGCTAGGGAATGTGGATTGGGAGCAGCTGTTTAAGGGTAAATCCACATTTGAAATGTGGGAGTCTTTTAAGGAAAGGTTGATTCGAGTGCAGGACAGACATGTCCCTGTGAAAATGAGAGATAGAAATGGCAAGATTAGGGAACCATGGATGACGGGTGGAATTGTGAAACTAGCTAAGATGAAAAAGGAAGCATACATAAGATCGAGGTGACTCAAAACTGATGAAGCTTTGGAGGAATATCGAGAAAGTAGGACAAATCTCAAGCGCGCAACAAAGAAGGCTAAAAGGGATCATGAAATATCTTTGGCTAACAGGGTTAAGGAAAATCCCAAAGCTTTTTATTCGTGTATAAGGAGCAAGAGGGTAAGGAGAGAAAGGATTGGCCGACTTAAAGACAAAAGAGGGAATTTATGCGTGGAGTCAGAGGAAATGAGTGAGATTCTTAGTGAGTACTTTGCATTGGTATTCACCAAGGAGAGGGACATGACGGATGTTGAGGCTAGGGATGGATGTTTAAATACTCTAGGTCATGTCGGCATAAGGAAGGGGGAGGTTTTAGGTACTCTAAAAGGCATTAAGGTGGACAAGTCCCCAGGACCAGATGGGATCTATCCCAGGTTACTGAGGGAAACAAGGGACGAAATAGCTGGGGCCTTAACAGATATCTTTGCAGCATCCTTGAGCATGGGCGAGGTCCCGGAGGACTGGAGAATTGTTAATGCTGTCCCTTTGTTTGAGAAGGGTAGCAGGGATAATCCAGGGAATTATAGACCTATGAGCTTGACGTCCATGGTAGGCAAACTGTTGGAGAAGATACTGAGGGATAGGATCTATTCACATTTGGAAGAAAATAGACTTTTCAGTGATAGGCAGCATGGTTTTGTGCAGGGAAGGTCATGTCTTACAAACCTAATAGAATTCTTTGAGGAAGTGACAAAGTTAATTGATGAGGGAAGGGCTGTAGATGTCATATACATGGACTTCAGTAAGGCGTTTGATAAAGTTTCCCATGGCAGGTTGATGGGAAAAGTGAAGTCGTATGAGGTTCAGGGTGTACGAGCTAGATGGATAAAGAATTGGCTGGGCAACAGGAGACAGAGAGTAGTGGTGGAAGTGAGTGTCTCAAAACGGAGAAAGGTGATTAGTGGTGTTCCACAAGAATCTGTGCTCGGACCACTGTTGTTTGTGATATACATAAATGATCTGGACGAAGGTATAGGTGGTCTGATGAGCAAGTTTGCAGATGATATTAAGATTGGTGGAGTTGCAGATAACGAGGAGGACTGTCAGCGAATACAGCAAAATATAGATAGATTGGAGAATTGGGCAGAGAAATGGCAGATGGAGTTCAATCCAGGCAAATGCGAGGTGATGCATTTTGGAAGATCTAATTCAAGAGCGGACTATATGGTCAATGGAAGAGTCCTGGGGAAAATTTATGTACAGAGAGATCTGGGAGTTCAGGTCCATTGTACCCTGAAGGTGGAAATGCAGGTAGATAGAGTGGTCAAGAAGGCATACAGCATGCTTGCCTTCATCGGACGGGGCATTGAGTACAAAAGTTGGCCGGTCATGTTACAGTTGTATAGGACTTTGGTTAGGCCACATTTGGAATACTGCGTGCAATTCTGGTCGCCACATTACCAGAAGGGTGTGGATGCTTTGGAGGGGGTGCAGAGGAGGTTCACCAGGATGTTGCCTGGTATGGAGGGTGCTAGCTATGAAGAAAGGTTGAGTAGATTAGGATTGTTTTCGTTGGAAAGACGGAGGTTGAGGGGGGACCTGATTGAGGTCTACAAAATTATGAGAGGTATGGACAGGGTGGATAGCTTTTTCCAAGAGTGGGGGTGTCAATTACAAGGGGTCACGATTTCAAGGTGAGAGGCAGAAAGTTTAAGGGAGATGTGCGTGGAAAGTTTTTTACGCAGAGGGTGGTGGGTGCCTGGAATGCTTTGCCAGCGGAGGTGGTAGAGGCAGGCACGATAGCATCATTTAAGATGCATCTGGACAGATATATGAACGGGTGGGGAACAGAGGGAAGTAGATCTTTGGAAAATAGGCAACTGGTTTAGATAAAGGATCTGGATCGGCGCAGGCTGGGAGGGCCGAAGGGCCTGTTCCTGTGCTGTAATTTTCTTTGTTCTTTCTTTGTTCTAAGAACCATGGGCGTGATTCTCCGAACCCGGGAGAAATCGTGAGGCTGGCGTCAAAAACGGGCGGGTTTGACGCCAGCCTCCGCCCCCCCGACCGGGAACCGATTCTGGTCCCCGGTCGGGGCTAGCATGCCGCGGCCGTGAACTCCGGCATCGCGGGCTTAACGAATTTCGTTAAGCCCGCTTGCCAGAGTTTGCGACGGCTGACGCATCACATGACGTCAGCCGCGCATGCGCGGATTGGAAGACTCCAACCCGCGCATGCGCGGATGACGTCATCACGCATTTGCATGAAACCCGTGCATGCGCGGCCCGGTATGCCCCTCAGCCGCCCCGCGAATGGATACAGCGGGGCGGCGGAAGGATGAAGAGTGCGCGGGGTAAGTACCCGCTGCCCGCGATCGGTGGGCACCGATCGCGGGCCCATGGCACCCTTGGCACGGCCGTGGTACTGCCGTGCCAATCGGTGCCATGGTTCCCCAGATCGCGACTTTATGCCCGTTTTTACGAACGGTCAGACCAGGTGTGTTTGACGTTCCTAAAAACGGTCGTAAAGGGCTTGGAATTCGGCCCATCGGCCAGCTGAGAATCGCTGCTCGCCGTAAAAAAATGGCGGGCAGCGATTTGTGTCGGGAGGCGGGCGTGGGGGGGGGGGGGGGGGGAGAATAGCGGGAGGGCGTCAGACCAGCGTGGCCGTAAAAATTTACGACCCCCGCTATTCTCTGCACCGTCGTGAGTGCAGAGAATCGCCCCCCATAGTCGTGATCTACACAACTCTCTTTTACTTCAGCAGAAGTCTATACTGTACTTCTTTTCAAGGTCAGGTCACCCGTACGAGGTATGATGGAAACTTTGAAGTTGCAGGCGAGCTGGTATTCACTATTGACCTAACCCTTCCCTCACAGCAGTGAAATTATCTTAGTTGAAGTCACTAGTGATATCCTATGCCTTTGTCTAACCTTTACCTCTATAGTTTTTGAACCAATTGACCACTTCAGCCTCCTTCCTATACCTCTCCTATGTGCTGCATCTTTGGCTTGAGCTTTCATGGCACCATCTCCATATTCTAAACGTAACCAACATAGTTCCTGCGTGGCTTCTTTTTGTTATCTGACAGTCACATAAGTGCGCTTTAAGATTCCATCCTTGGTCCGTCCTATTTCTCACATACCTGATCCTCCTTGACCACATTAGCTGTAACCCTTGGGGTTAGATTCTATATATAGCATGACTCAACTTTACTTCTTTGCACTGCCTTTGATTGTTGCTCTGCTGTTCAAATGCATACTCAATATCAAGCCAGGAATGACCCAGAAGTTCCTCCACATAAGCAATGTCCTAACAAATTAGTATTACGATTCTTATATTGTTACTTCCATACATGCTGTCTTTAAAACTTACAATATTGAACAAAGGAAGCCCTATGACTGTCAACTTGGAGGAAGTATTTTATCTGGTGGCCAACTGTGTACGACAACAGGGCAGCACAGAGGCACAGTGGTTAGCATTGCTGCCTACGGCGCTGAGGACCTGGGTTCGAATCTCGGCCCTGGGTCACTGTCCGTGTGGAGTTTGCACATTCTCCCCGTGTCTGCGTGGGTTTCACCCCCCACAACCCAAAAGATGTGCAGGGTAGGTGGATTGGCCATGCTAAATTGCCCCTTAATTGGAAAAAATAATTGGGAACTCTAAATTTAAAAAAAAACTGTGTAGACAATAGTCAACACAAGGATGGTTTTACAGTTAATCAATTTTATTTTGTAATATCTCCAGATGGTGTTGCACTGATTATTTTTGAGAAATAATGTATTAATAAGCATCACATAGTTTATGTAATTGATCTCATTACCAATGTATGATAGCAATTATTAATTAATCTGCTCGAGTCTAGACGGAGTAAATATAATCTAATCTCTTTAAGTAGCTCTAAATACTCTTTATGACTGTAAATATAAAACATAAATAAGTCATTTTTTTAAACTACAGAATAGAATCCTGTTAAAGCCTTGTCATAGATCAGTGGATAATAAATTGTGGAAAATCTGCTTATACTGTACACTTAACAGGAACACAATATTATTTATTCTGCAGTCTGGTGCAGGCTTTAAGTCTTTCACCATTGTAAATATGGTTTCATTTTATCTTTGACTCTTGTTACAGAACTATGATAGCAGAAAAAGTCATGAACACTGTTGTGGCAATCAGCGAAAATACTTCCTCCAGGTTCCCAGCCAAAGGACGTTTTGTGTTCAAGTTAATAACTTGTTATTTAGTGGCACAAATAGAGATAAATGGCGATAATAAAAGCAAATTACTGCGGATGCTGGAATCTAAACAAAAACAGAAAATACTGGACAATCTCAGCAGGTCTGACAGCCTCTGTGGAAAGAGAACAGAGCAAACATTTCGGGACTGGATGACTCCTTGTTAAAGCTAGAGAGATCTGGGCAGCATGGTAGCACAATGGTTAGCACTGTTGCTCCACAGCCCAGGGACTTGGGTCACTGTGCGGAGGCTGAACGTTCTCCCTGTGTCTGCGTGTGTTTCCTCCGGGTGCTCCAGTTTCTTCACACAAAGTCCTGATGGGCTGTTAGATGAATTAGACATTCTGAAGTCTCCCTCAGTGCAGCTGAACAGGCGCCGGAGTGTGGCGACGAGAGGGTTTTCACAGTACTTTATTTCAGTGTTAATGTAAGCCTACATGTGACTCTAATAATGATTATTATAATAGTGTCAGATTTATATTGCTATGGTGAGGTGGGGTTGGGGAGGGGGCTGGAGCAGTGGGGCTAGATAGAGGGTCAACGATAAAGGGAGATTGATAAAGATGTCATGGACAGAAAGATGAAAGGAATGTAAATAGGGTTGGTCAAGGCCAAGAAGGTTGCTGATAATGGCACATTAAAAGATCAGAATGTTATAATAGTATGCAATGTGTCAAAGGACAACTTGGAACAGGGAACAGATGGCCCAAGTTGGGTGGGGAGAGCGGAAACAATGTTGAAGGAAAAACGGATGGATGAAGAAATGAAAATGAATTGCTAGAAATAAAAATGGTGTGAAGGTGGAGGAGAGAGTTCAGTCTGAAGTTGTTGAACTCAATGTTAAAGCCGGAAGGCTGTAATGTGCCTAAACGGAAGATGAGGTACTGTTCCTCCAGTTTGCGCTGGGCTTTACTGGAACACTGCAGCAGGCCAAGGACAAACATGTGGACTTGAGAACAGGACAGTGAGTTGAAATGGTAAGTGACGTGAAGGTCTGGGTCCTGCTTGTAGACGGACTGAAGGTGTTCTGCAAAGCGGTCACCAAGTCTGCATTTAGTCTCTCCAATGTAGAGTAAACTGTATTGGGAGCAGCATATGCAATAGATCAGATTGAAGGAGATCACGTAAAGCACTGCCCCATCTGAAAAGTGTTTAGACCCTGGGATGGTGAGCAGGGAGCAGGTAAAGGGGCACGTGTTACACCTTCTGCCATTGCATGGTAAGGTGCCATGGGAAGAGGGTGAGGTGTTGATGGAGTGGACCAGGGTAGCTCGGAGGGAACGCCCCGGCGGAATGCTGAATGACCAGAAGATGTGTTTTGTGATGGCATCATGCTGGAGTTGGCAGAACTGGTGGAGGACGATTCTTTGAATGCGGAGGCTGTTGGAGTGAAAAGTGGGGACAAAGGGGACCCTATCCTGGTTCTGGGAGGGAGAGGAAGGGGTGAGAGCAGAGGTTCGGGAGATGGGCCGGACATGCTGAGAGCCCTGTTGACCAGGTGGGTGAGAAACCACGATTAAGGAAGAATGAAGACATATCAGTAACTCCATTTTGGAAAGTTGCATCATCAGAACAGGTGTGACAGAGTTGAAGGAACTGGGGGAATGGGATCGAGCCCTGTGGGATGTGAAGAGCTGTAGTCGAGGTAGCTGTGGGAATGGGTGGGCTTGTAACGGATATTAGTGGACAGCCAGAAATGGAAATAGAGAGATCAAGGAAAGGAAGTATCGGAGATGATCCATGTGAAGGTGAAAATTGGAAGCAAAATTAATACATTTTACAAGTCCAGACAAGAACATGAAGTGCCACCGAAACAGTCATCGATGTACCAATAAAAGAGTTGTGGGATGGGGCCAGAGTAGGACTGGAACAGGAATGAGCACATACCCCATAAAGAGGCAGGCAAAACTGGGGCCCATGGGAGTACCCATAGCCACATCTTCAGTTTAGTGGACATGAGACATGTTAAAGGAGAAACTGTTCAGTGAGAGCACAGGTTCAGCCAGACAGACGGGAGTGCTGGGGAATGGGGATTGTCCAGGCCTCTGTTCGAGGAAGAAGCGAAGAGCCCTCAGACCAACAAGACGGGGAATGGAGGTATAGAGAGATTAGACATCCACGGTGAAGAGGAGGTGGTTCGGGCCGGGGAACAGGAAGTTGTTGATTATAATGTAGGGCATCAGAGGAATCGCAGATGTAGGTGGGAAGGGACTGAACAAGAGGAGAGAGTATGGAGTCAAGATAGGATTTTCGTGGGTCAGGAACAGGCTGACACAATGAGCTTATCGGGACAGTCCTGTTTGCGGATTTTGGGGAGGAGGTAGAAGCAGGCTGTCCAGGGTTGAAAGACTATGAGGTTGGAAGCTCTGGAGGGAAGATCTGCAGAGCCGATGAGGTGACAGTCCAGGCCACAATGGTTCGATGCTCTGTGATGGGGTCATGGTCCAAGGGATGGTACCAGGAAATGTCTGAGACGTGGCGCTCAGCTTCTACGAGGTAGAGGTCAGCACACCACAACAACAGCCCCACTCTTCTCGCTGTTTTGATGACAAAATCAGGGTTGGAGCTGAGAGAGCGGAGTGCAGAAAGTTCAGAAGGTGACTGGTTAGAGTGCGTGGGAGGAGTAGAGAAATTGAGATGCTCAATGTTGTGTTGACAGCTCTCAATGAAAAGATCAAGAGCAGGTAAGTAGCCAGACAGAGGGGTCCAGGTGGAGGGAGAATACTGGAAGCAGGTAAAAGGATCTGTTGAATGGGGGGCGAGGTCTCCTGCCCGAAGAAGTGAGCACGGAGTTAAAGGTAGCGGAGGAAGAGTTCAGCATCATGTCAAGCCCGAGATTCATTGAGGTGGGGGTGTAAGAGTATGAAGCTCAGTCCTTTGCTGTGTACAACACGTTCAACCTCAGAGAGGAAAAGGTCAGAGGCTATGGTGAATACACAGCAAGGACTGAGGTTAGGAACAATGGGGTGTGAGGGACGGGAAGGGGTGGTGGGTCCTGGATGGGCATTGGCATTGGTGAGTTGTTGGAGCTTGCGTTCTTGAAACCTGAAAGGTGTCGGATGAGACGAAGAATGAACTGAAATGGAGGAAAAGGACATCTTTGAGATGGGGTGAGTCAGTGCTACTGGAGAGAGATATTGAGTGTGTGCGTGGCATTGAGCGTGGATGGATCTCAGGATACAGTGAGAAGAGCAGTCCAAGGAACATGTAAATAGTGCAGAACATATAAATGGCCCAGATCTAATTGCCATTACAGAGACATAGTTAGATGGTGACTGAGGTTGGAAAATAAATTCAGCCAGAATGGAAAAGGAAGAGAAATAACCCTGATAATAAGGGATGACAAAAGTACATTCATGACAAAGGATCTTGACTCAGAAAATCAGGAAGTAGAATTAATGTGGGTGAAAATTGAAAAAGCAAGGTCAGAAAACAGTAGTGGGAATAATTTATACACCCCGTATATTAGTGGTTGTCGCATTCGATAGAGAATTTCACAAGAAATTATTGGAACTTATCGCTTCTGGCTAAGGTGAGCGTGAGGTCAGGTGTAATGCCTGGATCTTGTATGTCTCTCTTGTGGGGACCATGAATTGGATTCAATTTGAATTCGTTTTTGGAGCCAGCAAAGAGCTGGATTAGGGGTTTGCCCCTGTCCACACTGAGCTCTGGCAATGTAACTCTGATAAAGGAATTTAAAAAAAATATATTGGAATTTGTAACAAAGGCAATATTTTGATATGATTTTGATTTTATTGTCACATGTACCGAAGTACAGTGAAAAGTATTTTTCTGCGGCCAATGGAACGTACACAGTGTGTACATAGTAAACAAAAAAGAATAATCAACAGAGTACACTGACAAACAGTGATTGGTTACAGTGCGGAACAAGGGGCCAAACAAAGCAAATACATAAGCAAGAGCAGCTTAGGGCATCGTGAATAGTGTTCTTATAGGGAACAGATCAGTCTGAGGGGGAGTCGTTGAGGAGTCTTGTAGCTGTGGGGAAGAAGCTGTTCCTATGTCTGGATGTGCGGGTCTTCAGACTTCTGTACCTTCTGCCTGATGGGAGGGTGTGGAAGAAGGCAATGGCTGGGTGGGAGGGGTCTCTGACAATGCTGTCTGCCTTCCTGAGGCAGCGGGAGGTGTATACAGAATCAATGTGGGAGTGACAAGCTTGTGTTATGCGTTGGGCTGAGTTCACCACACTCTGCAGTTTCATGCGATCTTGGACCGAGCAGTTGCCATACCAAGCTGTGATACAGCTGGATAGGATGCTCTCTATGGCACATCTGTAGAAGTTTGTGAGTGTCGATGCAGACATGCTGAATTTTTTTAGTTTCCGTAGGAAGTAGAGACGTTGTTGGGCTTTCTTGACTGTTGCATCAATGTGAGTGGACCAGGACAGACTGTTGGTGATGGTGACCCCGAGAAACTTAAAGCTATCGACCATCTCCACTTCGGAGCCATTGATGCAGATGGGAGTGTGTGTCGTGCTGCGCTTCCTGAAGTTGATGATCAGTTCCTTGGTCTTTCCGACATTTACAGAGAGGTTGTTTTCGGTACACCATGCAACCAAGTGATTTATCTCCCTCCTGTAGTCTGATTCGTCGTTGTTTGTGATACGACCCACTCCAGTTGTATCATCCACAAACTTATAGATTGAGTTGGAGTTAAATCTTGCCACACAGTCATGTGTGTATAGGGAATACAGTAGAGGACTGAGCACACATCCTTGCGGGGCCCCAGTGTTGAGGACTATTGTGGAGGAGGTGCTGTTACCTAATCTGGACAGATTGCAGTCTGTTGATGAGGAAGTCAAGGATCCAGCTGCACAGGGAGGAGTCATGTCCAAGATTGCAGAGTTTGGTTATTAGTCTTGTCGGGATTATGGTGTTGAAGGCAGAGCTGTAGTCTATGAACAGCAGTCTTACGTGTCCTTGTTGTCGAGGTGTTTGAGTGTTGATTGTAGAGCCAGGGAGATAGCACCTGCTGTGGACCAGTTGCGGTGGTAGGCAAACTGCAGTGGATCGAGACCGTCTGGGAGGCTGGCAGTGATCCGTCTCATGACTAGCCACTCGGGCAGCAGGGTAGCATGGTGGTTAGCACAAATGCTTCACAGCTCCAGGGTCCCAGGTTCGATTCCCGGCTGGGTCACTGTCTGTGCGGAGTCTGCACGTCCTCCCCCTGTGTGCGTGGGTTTCCTCCGGGTGCTCCGGTTTCCTCCCACAGTCCAAAGATGTGCGGGTTAGGTGGATTGGCCATGCTAAATTGCCCGTAGTGTCCTAATAAAAGTAAGGTTAAGGGGGGGGGTTGTTGGGTTACGGGTATAGGGTGGATACGTGGGTTTGAGTAGGGTGATCATGGCTCGGCACAACATTGAGGGCCGAAGGGCCTGTTCTGTGCTGTACTGTTCTATGTTCTATGATAACAGATGTCAGGGCCACCGGTTGGTAGTCATTGAGACAGGCTACCTTGTTTGTCTTTGGTACTTTTATTATAGTGGTCTTCTTGAAGGAGGTGGGGATCTCAGAGCAGAGGAGTGAGGTGGTGAAGATATCTGCGAATACACTCGGCAGCTGGTCTGCACAGGCTCTGAGTGCTCGCCCAGGGACTCCGTCGGGGCCCGTCGCTTTCCACATTAGAACTTGTTCAGATCATCGGGTAGGGATGCTCCAGCCCCAGATATTCTGCTTGGCCTTGCTTTGTAGCCTGTGATCGCGTGTAGGCCCTGCCATAGTTGTTGTGGGTTAGTGCCGTTGGCCTGGACCTCTATTGTGATGCGGTATTGTCTTTTTGCATCCCTGATGGCTTTCCGTACGCGCACCTGGATTTCTTATATAGGTCAGGGTCATCAGACATGAACGCCTCCGTCTGGAACTTCAATAGGGAGTGAACCCTTTGGTTGAGCCAGGGTTTTCAATTGGGGAACACCCATATTGGCTTCTTTGGTACACAGTCCTCGACACACTCGACAATATAAAAGTTGTGGGGACATTAATCTTCATCAACACTGGATAATAAAATTGGCAAACGTCGTCTGGAAGATGAGTTTGTAAAATGCTTTCATGATAGTTTCCAGAGTAATATATTGTAAAACCAACTAGGGATAAAGCTATTTTAGATCTAGTAATTTGTAATGAGGGAGGGTTAATTAGGAAAGTTATAGTAAAAGATTCGCTGGGGAAATAGTAATCATAATACAATTGAATTTCATATAAATTTTGAAAAGGATATACTCCAATCACAAACAAGAATACATAGCTATGAGGGTAGCAGAAAGAGGGGTCGACTCAGGCATAGTTGAATGACAGACATTAGAGAGAGTGTTTGCAGAATAACTACAATAGATGTGTGAGAAAACAGATAAATATGACATACCATGAAAACAGATTTCCTGGTAGGAGTAGCTACAAACAGCAGCAGCAGTGTGGAGAACTGTCTAAGGTTGATTGGGTAAATAGACTGAAAGGTAAGGTGGCAAATAAACTGTAGGAAACATTTAAAGAAATTATTCAAAATGTTCAGCAATATATATTCCATTGAAGAATAAAACCTCAGCAAGATAGATCCATCCCTAGCTTACTAACAAGTTAAGAACATAAGAAATAGGAGCAGGAGTGGGCCATCTGGCCCTTCGAGCCTGCTCTAGGACAGCTTAAGGACAGTAGTAGATTAAAAAGCTTGTAAAATTGCAAAGAATAGTAATAAGTCTGAGGATTGGTGGTGTTTTAGAAACTAGAAAAGGGCTACCAAAAAGTTGATAAAAACGGAAAACATAGAATGGCAAACAAATCAGGAATATAAAAACAGAGTGTGAGATCTTTTGAAAGTATATTGAAAAAAGAGAGAGTAGCTAAAGTAAATTTTAATCCCTTAGAAGTACTGACTGGAGAAATTGTCATGGGGAATGAAGATATGGCAGAGATCTTGAACAAATATTTTGTGTCTGCCTTCACATTAGGAGGCAAAGTTGCACACAGAGTTACCTAGGGGCTAATAAGAATGAGGAATCAAAGTTATTAATATCAGCAGAGAAAACGTACTGGAGAAACTCGAGAAACTAGGGTTCTAGAAGAGGTAGTTGGATGCGCTGGTTATGAATTTTTAAATTCACTAGATCGGGGAACAGTCCCAGCAGATTCGAAATTAGCTAATGTAATACCATTATTCAAGAAAGAAGGGAGAGGGAAAACAGTGCCAGCTCCGAAATTCATCAACAGGAAATGGAATCTATTATTGAGAAAGAAACATTCAGAAAAAGTTAATACGATCAAAACAAGTCAATAAGGTTTTATGAGAGGCAAGTCTTGTTTGACAAATTTGTCAGTTTGTTTTGAAAGTGTAACTAGTTAAAAAGTAGATAAAGAGGAACCCATAAATGTAGGATACTTGGATTTCCAAAAGACATTTGATAAGGTGCCACAAGATAGTTTATACAGAAGATAAGGGCTCACGGAGTTGGCAGTGATATAATTGCACGGATAGAGGATTGGTTAATAGACAGGAAGCAGCGAATAGGGATTTACATAGATTTACATAGAATTTACAGTGCAGAAGGAGGCCATTCGGCCCATCGGGCAATTTATCATGGCTAATCCACCTAACCCGCACATCAATGGGACAATTTTAAATTGGTAGGCTTTGACTAGCAGAGTGCCCCAAGGATCAGTTCTGGGGCCTCAGCTATTTATAATCTATATTAATGACTTGGGCAAAGAGGCAGAGAATAATTTATCTAGATTTGCTGATAATACAAAGCTAGGTGGAAAGGTGAGCTGTGGGGTGGACACAGAGGCTGAAAAGAGATATAAACAATTTTAGCGTGCATGCAACAAGGTAGCAGATGGGAGTATAATGTGGGGAAGCGTGAAATTATTCACTTTGATCAGAAGAACAGAAAAGCAGAAGTGAAACTTGTAAATGTTGATGTTCAGAGAGAGACTTGGGAAAGTTAGTTTGCAAGTACAGCAATCAACCAGGAAAATAAATGACACACTGGACTTTACTGCAAGTGCCAGGGACCCAGGTTCGATACTGACCTCGTTGACTATCTGTGTGCAGTTTGTAAGTTTTCCTAGTGTCTGCATGGGTTTCCTCCGGGTGCTCTGGTTTTTTCCCACCTCTCTAAAGATGTGTAGGTTAGGTGGACTAGCCATGATACATTGCCCCTAGGTAGAGTTACAGGGATAGGGTGGGGGATTGGGCCCTGGTAGGGTGCTCTTTCAGCGGGTTGGTGCAGACTTGATGGGCCGAATGGCCTCCCTCTACATTGTAGGGATTCTATGATGATTGGATTACAAGAGAGTAAACTCTTGTTGTACAGGGCTTTGGTGAGTTCACACGTGGAGAGTAGTGAGGGGCGGTTGAAGTGCTGCTCTCCCTTATTAGCATGCAGCTGGTGAGCACAGTCCCGGCAAATCAGCCGACTGGACCATCATTTGTGATGTGGGGCCTCAATTAACGTTTCAAAGTAGTAATGGCCTCGCCAATCTGAGTGTCGTTAAGTTCCCGCTCGCTACTTAGAAACCTTTTGGTTAAATCACACCCAGTGTCTATCAAAGCTATTATACAAGAACGTTACCACTTAAGTTACAACATTTATGTTAAATAACTTTTGCACCACTCCTGATTACCTTATTGGTAAGACAAGAATTTTCAGCAATCATTTCAGCTCAGACACTTGTACTTACTAAGTAATTTATATGAAATTAATTTTTTAAAATTAGGATTGCATATTCTGAATACCACCAGTCAGAACAGACTGGTATAACCATTTGTGGCCAAGAACATTGCCATCTGTAATAGGAATATTCAAAATTAACATGGACCTTCTTTGAAGCAATGTCCAAGATTGTGGGGATGAGGGTAGAGCCGTGCCCAAAACTGGCAGTCTTTGGGGTATCAAACCTGCCAGGTCTCTTTATGAGGAGGACGGCCAGTGCCCAAGTCTTTGCGTCCCTGATCACCCACCGAAGAATCCTGCTCGACTGGCGAACAGTAGCACCACCTAAAGCTTCAGACTGACTGTTCCAACAGTCAGAATTTCTCCAAATGGAGATAAATGAAAGTCCCCATCCGGGGGTCGGAAGAGGCTTTCCACAAAACGTTGGCAATTCACCAACTTGTTCCAGGACCTGTGTGTAGCCAGCAGCCAATAGAGCAAAGGGAGTGGGGCCACTCAGGGGGACCCACGGGCACCAACAAAAAGGGATAGAGGGAGGGGCAGAGAAATAGGGAGGCATATAAACCAACCACGGCCTACGCGGGAAGATGGGTTGGGGGAGGCGGGGGTAGCACCCACCAACCACCCCCCCCCCCCCCCCCCCCCCCCCCCCCCCCGCCCCTCCGGACCGAAAGTTTGTGAGTACAGGCAACAAAATAAGAACAATCTACCAAGATGCAACATATATATTCCTATACTACCCCACTGTGTACAGGACCGATGAACCAGTGAACCCCACTGTGTACAGGACCGATGAACCAGTGAACCCCATTGTGTACAGGACCGATGAACCAGTGAACCCCATTGTGTACAGGACCAATGAACCAGTGAACCCCATTGTGTACAGGACCAATGAACCAGTGAACCCCATTGTGTACAGGTCTGATGAACCAGTGAACCCCATTGTGTACAGGACCAATGAACCAGTGAACCCCATTGTGTACAGGACCGATGAACCAGTGAACCCCATTGTGTACAGGGCCGATGAACCAGTGAACCCCATTGTGTACAGGACCAATGAACCAGTGAACCCCATTGTGTACAGGACCAATGAACCAGTGAACCCCATTGTGTACAGGACCGATGAACCAGTGAACCCCATTGTGTACAGGTCTGATGAACCAGTGAACCCCATTGTGTACAGGACCAATGAACCAGTGAACCCCATTGTGTACAGGACCGATGAACCAGTGTATCCCATTGTGTACAGGACCAATGAACCAGTGAACCCCATTGTGTACAGGACCGATGAACCAGTGAACCCCACTGTGTACAGGACCGATGAACCAGTGAACCCCATTGTGTACAGGACCAATGAACCAGTGAACCCCATTGTGTACAGGTCTGATGAACCAGTGAACCCCATTGTGTACAGGTCTGATGAACCAGTGAACCCCATTGTGTACAGGACCAATGAACCAGTGAACCCCATTGTGTACAGGACCAATGAACCAGTGAACCCCATTGTGTACAGGTCTGATGAACCAGTGAACCCCATTGTGTACAGGATTGATGAACCAGTGAACCCCATTGTGTACAGGACCAATGAACCAGTGAACCCCATTGTGTACAGGACCGATGAACCAGTGAACCCCAGTGTGTACAGGACCAATGAACCAGTGAACCCCATTGTGTACAGGACCGATGAACCAGTGAACCCCATTGTGTACAGGTCTGATGAACCAGTGAACCCCATTGTGTACAGGACCAATGAACCAGTGAACCCCATTGTGTACAGGACCAATGAACCAGTGAACCCCATTGTGTACAGGTCTGATGAACCAGTGAACCCCATTGTGTACAGGACCAATGAACCAGTGAACCCCATTGTGTACAGGACCGATGAACCAGTGTATCCCATTGTGTACAGGACCAATGAACCAGTGAACCCCATTGTGTACAGGACCAATGAACCAGTGTATCCCATTGTGTACAGGACCAATGAACCAGTGAACCCCACGGTGTACAGGACCGATGAACCAGTGAACCCCATTGTGTACAGGTCTGATGAACCAGTGAACCCCATTGTGTACAGGACTGATGAACCAGTGAACCCCATTGTGTACAGGACCAATGAACCAGTGAACCCCATTGTGTACAGGACCGATGAACCAGTGAACCCCAGTGTGTACAGGACCAATGAACCAGTGAACCCCACTGTGTACAGGACCAATGAACCAGTGAACCCCACTGTGTACAGGACCAATGAACCAGTGAACCCCACTGTGTACAGGCCCGATGAACCAGTGAACCCCACTGTGTACAGGACCAATGAACCAGTGAACCCCACTGTGTACAGGACCAATGAACCAGTGAACCCCATTGTGTACAGGACCAATGAACCAATGAACCCCACTGTGTACAGGACCAATGAACCAGTGAACCCCATTGTGTACAGGACCAAAGAACCAGTGAACCCCACTGTGTACAGGCCCGATGAACCAGTGAACCCCACTGTGTACAGGACCAATGAACCAGTGAACCCCATTGTGTACAGGACCAATGAACCAATGAACCCCACTGTGTACAGGACCAATGAACCAGTGAACCCCACTGTGTACAGGCCCGATGAACCAGTGAACCTCACCGTGTACAGGTCTGATGAACCAGTGAACCCCATTGTGTACAGGTCTGATGAACCAGTGAACCCCATTGTGTACAGGACCAATGAACCAGTGAACCCCATTGTGTACAGGACCAATGAACCAGTGAACCCCATTGTGTACAGGACCAATGAACCAGTGAACCCCATTGTGTACAGGACCGATGAACCAGTGAACCCCATTGTGTACAGGACCGATGAACCAGTGAACCCCATTGTGTACAGGACCAATGAACTAGTGAACCCCATTGTGTACAGGACCGATGAACCAGTGAACCCCATTGTGTACAGGTCTGATGAACCAGTGAACCCCATTGTGTACAGGACCAATGAACCAGTGAACCCCATTGTGTACAGGACCAATGAACCAGTGAACCCCATTGTGTACAGGACCGATGAACCAGTGAACCCCATTGTGTTCAGGACTGATGAACCAGTGAACCCCACGGTGTACAGGACCAATGAACCAGTGAACCCCATTGTGTACAGGTCTGATGAACCAGTGAACCCCATTGTGTACAGGACCAATGAACCAGTGAACCCCATTGTGTACAGGACCAATGAACCAGTGAACCCCATTGTGTACAGGACCAATGAACCAGTGAACCCCATTGTGTACAGGTCTGATGAACCAGTGAACCCCATTGTGTACAGGACCAATGAACCAGTGAACCCCATTGTGTACAGGACCAATGAACCAGTGAACCCCATTGTGTTCAGGACTGATGAACCAGTGAACCCCATTGTGTACAGGTCTGATGAACCAGTGAACCCCATTGTGTACAGGACCAATGAACCAGTGAACCCCATTGTGTACAGGACCAATGAACCAGTGAACCCCATTGTGTACAGGACCAATGAACCAGTGAACCCCATTGTGTACAGGACCAATGAACCAGTGAACCCCATTGTGTACAGGACCGATGAACCAGTGAACCCCACTGTGTACAGGTCTGATGAACCAGTGTATCCCATTGTGTACAGGATCAATGAACCAGTGAACCCCACTGTGTACAGGACCAATGAATCAGCGAACCCCATTGTGTACAGGACCAATGAACCAGTGAACCCCATTGTGTACAGGTCTGATGAACCAGTGAACCCCATTGTGTACAGGTCCGATGAACCAGTGAACCCCACTGTGTACAGGTCTGATGAACCAGTGAACCCCATTGTGTACAGGACCAATGAACCAGTGAACCCCATTGTGTACAGGACCGATGAACCAGTGAATCCCATTGTGTACAGGACCAATGAACCAGTGAACCCCATTGTGTACAGGACCAATGAACCAGTGAACCCCATTGTGTACAGGACCAATGAACCAGTGAACCCCACTGTGTACAGGACCAATGAACCAGTGAACCCCACTGTGTACAGGACCAATGAACCAGTGAACCCCACTGTGTACAGGACCAATGAACCAGTGAACCCCACTGTGTACAGGACCAATGAACCAGTGAACCCCATTGTGTACAGGACCGATGAACCAGTGAACCCCACTGTGTACAGGACCAATGAACCAGTGAACCCCACTGTGTACAGGATCAATGAACCAGTGAACCCCAGTGTGTACAGGACCGATGAACCAGTGAACCCCATTGTGTACAGGACCAATGAACCAGTGAACCCCACTGTGTACAGGACCGATAAACCAGTGAACCCCATGGTGTACAGGACCGATGAACCAGTGAACCCCATTGTGTACAGGTCTGATGAACCAGTGAACCCCATTGTGTACAGGACCAATGAACCAGTGAACCCCATTGTGTAAAGGACTGATGAACCAGTGAACCCCATTGTGTACAGGTCTGATGAACCAGTGAACCCCATTGTGTACAGGACCAATGAACCAGTGAACCCCATTGTGTACAGGTCTGATGAACCAGTGAACCCCATTGTGTACAGGACCAATGAACCAGTGAACCCCATTGTGTACAGGACCAATGAACCAGTGAACCCCATTGTGTACAGGACCAATGAACCAGTGAACCCCATTGTGTACTGGACCAATGAACCAGTGAACCCCATTGTGTACAGGTCTGATGAACCAGTGAACCCCATTGTGTACAGGATCAATGAACCAGTGAACCCCATTGTGTACAGGACCAATGAACCAGTGAACCCCATTGTGTACAGGACTGATGAACCAGTGAACCCCATTGTGTACAGGTCTGATGAACCAGTGAACCCCATTGTGTACAGGACCAATGAACCAGTGAACCCCATTGTGTACAGGACTGATGAACCAGTGAACCCCATTGTGTACAGGACCGATGAACCAGTGAACCCCATTGTGTACAGGACCAATGAACCAGTGAACCCCATTGTGTACAGGACTGATGAACCAGTGAACCCCATTGTGTACAGGTCTGATGAACCAGTGAACCCCATTGTGTACAGGACCGATGAACCAGTGAACCCCATTGTGTACAGGTCTGATGAACCAGTGAACCCCATTGTGTACAGGTCTGATGAACCAGTGAACCCCATTGTGTACAGGACCAATGAATCAGCGAATCCCATGGTGTACAGGACCAATGAACCAGTGAACCCCATTGTGTACAGGTCTGATGAACCAGTGAACCCCATTGTGTACAGGACCAATGAACCAGTGAACCCCATTGTGTACAGGACCAATGAACCAGTGAACCCCATTGTGTACAGGACCGATGAACCAGTGAACCCCATTGTGTTCAGGACTGATGAACCAGTGAACCCCACGGTGTACAGGACCAATGAACCAGTGAACCCCATTGTGTACAGGTCTGATGAACCAGTGAACCCCATTGTGTACAGGACCAATGAACCAGTGAACCCCATTGTGTACAGGACCAATGAACCAGTGAACCCCATTGTGTACAGGACCAATGAACCAGTGAACCCCATTGTGTACAGGTCTGATGAACCAGTGAACCCCATTGTGTACAGGACCAATGAACCAGTGAACCCTATTGTGTACAGGACCAATGAACCAGTGAACCCCATTGTGTTCAGGACTGATGAACCAGTGAACCCCATTGTGTACAGGTCTGATGAACCAGTGAACCCCATTGTGTACAGGACCGATGAACCAGTGAACCCCATTGTGTACAGGACCAATGAACCAGTGAACCCCATTGTGTACAGGACCAATGAACCAGTGAACCCCATTGTGTACAGGACCAATGAACCAGTGAACCCCATTGTGTACAGGACCAATGAACCAGTGAACCCCATTGTGTACAGGACCAATGAACCAGTGAACCCCATTGTGTACAGGACCAATGAACCAGTGAACCCCACGGTGTACAGGACCGATGAACCAGTGAACCCCATTGTGTACAGGTCTGATGAACCAGTGAACCCCATTGTGTACAGGACTGATGAACCAGTGAACCCCATTGTGTACAGGACCAATGAACCAGTGAACCCCATTGTGTACAGGACCGATGAACCAGTGAACCCCATTGTGTACAGGTCTGATGAACCAGTGAACCCCATTGTGTACAGGACCGATGAACCAGTGAACCCCATTGTGTACAGGTCCGATGAACCAGTGAACCCCACTGTGTACAGGTCTGATGAACCAGTGAACCCCATTGTGTACAGGACCGATGAACCAGTGAACCCCATTGTGTACAGGACCGATGAACCAGTGAACCCCATTGTGTACAGGACCGATGAACCAGTGAATCCCATTGTGTACAGGACCAATGAACCAGTGAACCCCATTGTGTACAGGACCAATGAACCAGTGAACCCCATTGTGTACAGGTCTGATGAACCAGTGAACCCCACTGTGTACAGGACCAATGAACCAGTGAACCCCATTGTGTACAGGACCAATGAACCAGTGAACCCCATTGTGTACAGGTCTGATGAACCAGTGAACCCCACTGTGTACAGGACCAATGAACCAGTGAACCCCATTGTGTACAGGACCGATGAACCAGTGAATCCCATTGTGTACAGGACCAATGAACCAGTGAATCCCATTGTGTACAGGACCAATGAACCAGTGAACCCCATTGTGTACAGGACCAATGAACCAGTGAACCCCATTGTGTACAGGACCAATGAACCAGTGAACCCCATTGTGTACAGGTCTGATGAACCAGTGAACCCCACTGTGTACAGGACCAATGAACCAGTGAACCCCATTGTGTACAGGTCTGATGAACCAGTGAACCCCATTGTGTACAGGACCAATGAATCAGCGAACCCCATTGTGTACAGGACCGATGAACCAGTGAACCCCACCGTGTACAGGACCAATGAACCAGTGAACCCCACTGTGTACAGGACCAATGAACCAGTGAACCCCACTGTGTACAGGACCAATGAACCAGTGAACCCCACTGTGTACAGGACCAATGAACCAGTGAACCCCATTGTGTACAGGACCGATGAACCAGTGAACCCCACTGTGTACAGGACCAATGAACCAGTGAACCCCACTGTGTACAGGATCAATGAACCAGTGAACCCCAGTGTGTACAGGACCGATGAACCAGTGAACCCCATTGTGTACAGGACCGATAAACCAGTGAACCCCATGGTGTACAGGACCGATGAACCAGTGAACCCCATTGTGTACAGGACCAATGAACCAGTGAACCCCATTGTGTACAGGTCTGATGAACCAGTGAACCCCATTGTGTACAGGACCAATGAACCAGTGAACCCCATTGTGTACAGGTCTGATGAACCAGTGAACCCCATTGTGTACAGGACCGATGAACCAGTGAACCCCATTGTGTACAGGACCAATGAACCAGTGAACCCCATTGTGTACAGGACCAATGAACCAGTGAACCCCATTGTGTACAGGACCAATGAACCAGTGAACCCCATTGTGTACAGGTCTGATGAACCAGTGAACCCCATTGTGTACAGGATCAATGAACTAGTGAACCCCATTGTGTACAGGACCAATGAACCAGTGAACCCCATTGTGTACAGGACTGATGAACCAGTGAACCCCATTGTGTACAGGACCGATGAACCAGTGAACCCCATTGTGTACAGGACCGATGAACCAGTGAACCCCATTGTGTACAGGTCTGATGAACCAGTGAACCCCATTGTGTACAGGACCAATGAACCAGTGAACCCCATTGTGTACAGGACTGATGAACCAGTGAACCCCATTGTGTACAGGACCGATGAACCAGTGAACCCCATTGTGTACAGGACCGATGAACCAGTGAACCCCATTGTGTACAGGACCAATGAACCAGTGAACCCCATTGTGTACAGGACTGATGAACCAGTGAACCCCATTGTGTACAGGTCTGATGAACCAGTGAACCCCATTGTGTACAGGACCGATGAACCAGTGAACCCCATTGTGTACAGGTCTGATGAACCAGTGAACCCCATTGTGTACAGGTCTGATGAACCAGTGAACCCCATTGTGTACAGGACCAATGAATCAGCGAATCCCATGGTGTACAGGACCGATGAACAAATGAATAAAGAAAACACGCCAAATATCAGTAAGGGGAAGGGGTCAGGAGGCTAATTCAAATGTGGGTATTTGTAAATTGTAAACAGTAACTGATGTATACAGATTTGTTTATGTTCATTTGTGTTGCGTAGAAAAGGAAAAAACTCTTTAAAAAAACATTTTCACAAAAAGAAGAACTTAATAATCATTATTTTGGGTCTATTCCAAAGTTTCAAGATTTTTTGACTTTTTCTCTGAAAATAGCCATCAAGGAGGATCACATCTTTCATTTCAATGGGAAATATGTAAATTCTAGGGGTTCCAAAGCTGAACTGCAAGTAATCCTCTCAAAGGAGTAAAATCCAGAGGTGTGGGGATGAAGAATGATTTATCCATAGAATAGAATCCCTACAGTGCAGAAGGAAGCACCGACCCTCTGAAAAAGCACTCTACCATGGCCCACTTCCCTGCCCTATCCCTGCAATCCCACCTAACCTTCATATCTTTGGACATTAAGGGGCAGTTTTAGCATCACCAATCCACCTAACATGCCATAGACTCCCCACAGTGCAGAAGGAGACCATTCGGCCTATCGAGTCCTCACCGACCCTCTGAAAGAGCACCCTACCTGGGCCCACTTCATCGCCCACCCAGCCCTGTCGCCCATAACCTAACCTTGCACATCCCTGGACACTACGGGTCAATTTAGCATGGCCAATGCACCTAATCTGCATATCTTTGGATTTACAAGTGATACTGGATAATTCGCAATGGTATAAATTTTAAGATGCAATGTTATCATTTGTCCCTGTGGCCCTGAATTTCACCTTTTTTATATTTAAAAAAAAGAGCTCCATTTAAACAGTAAGATTCAGTTAAATACAAAACATTAATAATACAACATGGAGCAGGATTGT
Source organism: Scyliorhinus canicula (assembly GCF_902713615.1). Lineage (NCBI taxonomy): Eukaryota > Metazoa > Chordata > Chondrichthyes > Carcharhiniformes > Scyliorhinidae > Scyliorhinus > Scyliorhinus canicula. The sequence continues at coordinate 45,210,046 of NC_052152.1, read as the reverse complement.
GTGTTACATTAGGGTCAAATGGGGTTCCAATTCCTCACTGTTTCAGGAGCTGTAACCCAGCAGTGATTCTTTTTCTTGATAGGACAATTAGTGGCTAGATGGCATGTTTGCCATCCAATTAAGGATGACAGGAGTGTCTCAAAGCAGGGAATAAATAGAAAACATTTATATTACTCTTTTCAAGACCACTAAATGTCTCAAAGCACTTTAAAGCCAATCCAGTACTTTGTTTCGAAGTATTGTAATGTAGGAAATGTAGCCGCATTTCAAATTCTCACAAATGCCAATGCGTTAATGACCAGATAAATTGTGTTTTTGTGATGTCGATCGAGGGGAAAATATTGGCCAGGATAACTCCCCTCAAATCCTTCAAAATAGTGCCAGAGAATCTTTTACATCCCTCAGAGCAGATTGACGGTGCCTCAGTTTAATATCTTGCTCAAAAGGCAAACGGCTGGGATTCTCCGACCCAGCACCGGGTCAAGAATCCCTGGGGGGGGGGGGGGGGGGGGGGCAAGAATCGTGCCCCCGGTGCCCCAACGATGGCTTCCCCATTCTCCGGCGCCGTTTTTTGTGTGCCCTGTCAGCCCCCGCCCCCAGCGATTCTCCAGGCCCCGATGGGCCGAGTGGCCGACGATTTTGACCGAGTCCCGTCGGCGTGGGTTACTCAGCTCCCACATGGCAGGGCCTGGAAGGTGAGTGTGCGGGGGCTGTCCTGCAGGGGGTTGGGGGGATCCGATCGGGGCCTACCGATCGGCGGGTGGGGTGGTTCCGTGGGGGCCTACTTTACTCTGCGCCGGGCCCCTGTAGTACTCCGCCACCTTGCCCGGGGGCCTGCACGGAAAAGGGAACCCCCGCACTAGCGCAGCAATACGCCGGCCATTCCGCGCATACGAGGACTCGCGCGGGCCGTTCCACGCCGGCTGGAGCTGTGGGGACCATTCCGGCGCCAACCTAGTCCACTAAAAAGGGGAGAATTCCTCACTTTCGGGGGCCATTGACATCGGAGTCGTTGGCGCTGGTTTTCACGCCAGCTTGGGGACATAGACCCATTATTACAGAATCCCACCCAACATCTCCAACAGTGCGTCCACAGTACTACACAGGACTGTCAGCTTTCAGTTTTGTGCACAAGCCCTGGGGTGAGACTTGAATTGGAATCAGGGTCAGGAATGAGTGTGCTACCAACAAGCCATGGCTGACACTGCATGGAAAAATCACTCACCCTCAGTTACTTGTCCTTTAACTCATCTCAGTTAGCTACTTAAAGGTTGTGCCCTTCCATTTCTGGTCCAGTTCTAGAAATTATCTCAGGGCTTAAATTTACTCTCACGAATGAGTTCCAGTTTTAACAAAATAAAGATGTAGAAAGATCCCAAGGCCCTGACCACTCTGCATCCAATTGATTCTTAGAATATATCAGGATTTTTTGTTTTTATACTCTTCTTCGATTAATACATTGATCATTCTTGGTGTAGAATTTCTTGATATCGGTGCTAAATTTACCTTTCCCATCTTTAATCTATGTTCCCTTGTCCTATTCTTGCTAGTTAATGGAAAGTAATATTCTAAGTTTATCTTATCCATTCCTCTAGCTACCTTGAAGTCCTTTCAGACGTTCCCTGTCCAGGCTGAAAGCTCAATTTTTCCCATTCTTTCTTTAAAACTCAGAATTTTAACACAAGGTTTCAGGCTCATGACTGTGTTGCATTGTTCCCTGCATTTCAATGTCTCTATTTCACCCTCAGTATAAAGTGTGCTTGTGCAAGGCGTTATTTGAATATGTTGAATCGCGAGTCTACTGAGTCTCACATGTCCCTTTCAGCTTTATCCTTAGCTTTTCCAACACCATTCACGGAATGTGCATCAGTGCTTTTTTAATGTAGTAATTTACAATTGTTTATATTAAATTTTATCTGTAATTTTTCTGCCAAAATGCATATTCTTTCCAACACACTTTTGCAATTTCTGAACCGCCTCCTCAGAATCCACTTGACTTGCTAGTTTGATATATTATCTGCAAATTTGATTACATTGCAATGTGTATCAGAATATACAATAACATGTTGATTAGGAGCAGGAATAAGCCAACTGCATTAAATATGCAATCCAACATACAATTGCATTAAATTTAAAAGGACAGTTAGCTTCATCTTCAAAGCTCTTTACAGATGCCAGGAGGTCATTCAGCTTGGAAAAGGAGCCGCAGAATTTCACATTCCTGTGTGACTCTCTTGTTTCCTGAAACACTGTCCATTGTACAAAGAAGTTGAAAATCACAGTTTCTCACTACTGTCGAGAACATCAAGGAATATGCTAATCTTGAGGAGCAATGTGTCTGTATTCCTGCTGAATGGGATGCACAAATAGGAGCAGGGTGATGGACAGTTTACTTTTGTAAGTGAGAAAGAAAACCCATAATCCACTTGAAGCAATCTTATAAATACATTAATAAAGAAGGTTTCATTCCTGAGGGGTTCAGTCAATCACTGGCTTTTCTTAGAAATGACTGAAAATAAAAAAATAAACATTGTGCACGATACAACAAAAGATTCTAGTCATGTTTGTTTGTTGATTAAATCTTTGAAGATGGAACTATTTAATTCCTGTTCCATTACTGATCTGCAACTTCAACATTGGTTTTGGCAGCAATTGAGGCCTTTTCTGGATTCTTCTAGCTGGGCCCTATGAGGAAAGGCTAGGCCTTGGCTGCCCTGGGCCATTGCCCAGTCTCAAAGGCCTCACAAACCCTATCTGCCCACTCGGATTTACCTTGCTATCGGCAGCCTGCTGGAGGTGAGCCTCTGGACTGCCCAATTGCGATCCCTCCTCGCTGGCCAGCTGCTGCTTCCTTCTGGTAATGGCTAAGCAGAATCCCAGATTCAAATGAGGCCCAGAAATTAAAATCTACAGAGTCTCTGATTTGTACTTCTCCACTGGAAGGTGTTAAAATCAGCCCTTTTATAATTTACTACATTATACAATAAAATATGGTTCACTATGAGCAGGGAACAAGGTTGAACAGAGTTTCAAACTGTTTGAATCCACTGAAATGCATAAATCTTTTCATTATAGCAGGATAAAAGCTCAGCTATTATATAAAGACATTCACATGAGCAACAATAACACCAAGAGGCACAATAGAAACGAGAATTGTGCTATCCTACACTAAACCACACAAAAGCAACAATAATAACTTAAGATTGTGCAGGGAAATGCAGAGACTGGAATAATTAGGAAGGAAAGGAAATTTAACCACAATAGTGTTCTTTAACCACAATAGTGTTCTTTTTTAAAGTTTGGGAGTTACTTTGTAATTTCTAAAAATGTGATTGCTGTCTCCACCCCAGCCCCACCACAACCTTGCTATTGTGGGTGAAATTAGGGCCTGTGTTGTACAACTGTAAAATGTTTTTATGTCTGGAATCTCACATTCATGAGTTCAAAGTATTTAGTAAACAGTGGTATCACCTGGTTCCTCACTGGTACATTCTGTGCCCAATTAGGGGCTGGTTTAGCTCATTGGGCTAAATCGCTGGCTTTTAAAGCAGACCAAGCAGGCCAGCAGCACGGTTCGATTCCCGTACCAGCCTCCCCGGACAAGCGCCGGAATGTGGTGACTAGGGGCTTTTCACAGTAACTTCATTGAAGGCTACTCGTGACAATAAGCGATTTTCATTTTTCATTTTCATTTTCATTCAATGGATCATACAGGGAGTTGAAAATCACTTTTAGAGCCCATTTTAATTTATGAAAAAAACCTTACATAATAAAAGCGGAAACACAGCAGGGCTGGTGATGCATTATACAGGACAGCATGGTAGCACAGTGGTTAGCACTGTTGCTTCACAGAGCCAGAGCCCCAGGTTCGCTTTCCCACTCGGTCACTGTGCGGAGTCTGCTCGTTCTCCCTGTGTCTGCGTGGGTTTCCTCCGGGTGCTCCGGTTTCCTCCCACAGGTCCTGAAAGACGTACTGTTAGGTGAATTGGACATTCTGAATTCTCCCTCAGTGTTCCCGAACACTGGAGTATAGTGACTGAAGGATTTTCATAGTAACTTCATTGCAGTGTTAATGTAAGCCTAGTGTGATACTTATAAAGATTATTATTACATACTAGTTGGTGCAATCCTGTTTGTGTAGCTTTATACTGCACAGATGGTGTGAAGTGAGGACAATACAGCCAGAACTCCGAACTTCCTCAGTGCTTTGTTCACACAAGGATTTCAGAAGCCTTTTCAGCCTTCCATTCCAAAGTGCTGCCGACACTGGTTCCAAATCCTCAGTGCTGCTCGTGGAGTACCTGACAGGCAAGAACGGAAGGGGTGCCAACAACAGTGCCCTCAGGCTGGTCGCCTTACACAAGACCACCTCCATCCATCCCCAAACCGACCGCTCCTCCACCACCCATTTCCTAACCATTTCAACATTAATTGCTGAGCAATAGTACGACAAGCTCGGCAACCCTAACCCCCCTGCTTCCACCCCCTCCACACCCCCGTTGATCCCTCTACAAAAGCACCCTCCTAACCCACGGAGACTTCCCCCCCACCCACACAAACTTCAAGATCATCCCATTAGTCTTCCTAAAAAAGGACTTGGACACAATAATCGGGAGGTTTTAAGAACATAAGAAATAGGAGCAGGAATAGGCCATCTGGCCCCTCGAGCCTGCTCCGCCATTCAATGAGATCATAACTGATCTTTTGTGGACTCAGCTCCACTTTCCAGCCTGAACACCATAACCCTTAATCCCTTTATTCTTCAAAAAACTATATATCTTTATCTTAAAAACATTTAATGAAGGAGCCTCTACTGCTTCACTAGGCAAGGAATTCCATAGATTCACAACCCTTTGGGTGAAGAAGTTCCTCCTAAACTCAGTCCTAAATCTACTTCCCCTTATTTTGAGGCTATGCCCCCTAGTTCTGCTTTCATCCGCCAGTGGAAACAACCTGCCCACAGCTATCCTATCTATTCTCTTCATAATTTTATATGTTTCTATAAGATCCCCCCTCATCCTTCTAAATTCCAACGAGTACAGTCCCAGTCCCAGTTTTGGAACATAAACAAAAACTTCGGCAACACTGCCATCTTTACCGTCTGGACCCGACCCGCTAACGACAATGGCAGCACATCCCACCTCTTAAAATCCAACTTCATTCCCTCCATCAATTGAGCCGAATTCAACTTATGCAACTGGGCCCAATTCCACACTATCTGTATCCCAAGGTAGTGAAAATTCGCCCCCACTAACGAAAGTGGCAGTTCCCCCAGCCGCCTCTCTTCTCCCAGTGCATTAATTGGGAATACACTTCTTCCTATATTCAGCTTATACCTTGGAAAGCAGGCAAACTCTCCCAAAATCCCCATGATTCTATCAAAGCTCCCGACCGGGTCCGAAGTATACAACAGGAATCATCTGTTTACAAAGAAATTCGGTGCTCGAACCCCCTCCCCTCGCTAAATACCCCTTCACTCGCTCAACCCCTGTCAGCGTCATTGCCAGTGTCTCAATCGGCATGGCAAAGAGCAGTGGAGAGAGCAGACACCACTGCCTTGTCCCCCAGTGCAATCCAAAATAATCCGAAGTGACCTTGTTTGTCTGAACACTTGCCTTAGGTGCCTTATACAGCAACTGAACCCAATCCACAAACCCCTGTCCAAACCCGAATTGCCCCGACAATCCGAACAAATATGTCCATTCAACCCGGTTGAAAGCCTTCTCTGTGACCATTGCCACACCATTTCCACTTCTTGGCCCTCCGCAGGCATTATTATAACATTAAGCAACCTATGTACATTCGCCAACAACTGCAACCCTTCCACCCTTCACCATCCCTGTCTGCTCCTCACCTGTCACCCCCAGCACATAATCCTCTATCCGCGTCACCAGCATCTTCGCCAATGACTTTGCATCTACATTCTGCAGTGAGATCGGGCAGTATGATCCACATTGCTCTGGGGTCCTTGTCCTTCTTTAGAATGAGCGATATCGAAGCCTGAGACAACGTGGGGGAAGCTCCCCCCTCAACATCAACTCATAGCAGGGCCGCCAGTTCCAACCCAAACTTCTTAGAGAACTCGACTGGGAACCAATCCAGACCCGGGGCCTTCCCTGCCTGCATCGATCCCACGCAATCCATTACCTCCCTCAGCCGATCAACGCCACCAGTCCCTGCACCTTTGCCTCCTCAACCCTCAGAAACTCCAACCAGTCCAAAAATCGCCTCACTCTTTCATCCGCCACAGGAGGCTCCAAATTGTACAATCTCCAGTAAAAAGCCGAAAAAACCCATTCACCCCCTTCGGCTCCGATACCACAGTGTCCCTATCGTCTCTCAGCCTCCCAATTTCCCACACCACCGCCTGTCTTCTCAAAAGGTGTGCAAGCATCCTGCTAGCTTTCTCCCTATGCTGATATACTGCCCCTCTGGCTCTACGCAATTGCCCCACAACCTTTCCTGCGGACACCAACCCAAATTCCATCTGGAGCCTCTGCCTCCCCTTTAGCAACACCGCCTCAGGCACCACCAAATATCGCAAATCCACCCTCAGAATATCCTCCATCAACTCCAACCTCTCAGCCCACTCCACCCTCTACCTATGGGCCCGACTCTATATAGATTCCCCCCTTACCACAGCCTTCAGCACCTCCCACAACATAGAGGCGGAAACCTCCCCCATCTTATTCTGCTCCTCATAATTCTGGACAGCCATCTTCACCCTTTTGCAAACCCCCTTATCCGTCATCAATTCCACATCTAACCTCCATTGGCGCAGCCCATTCTGTAAACTCTATGAGTCGGATGACTGCGAGATCTTGCAACTGTTGCAGTTCTGCATCTACCTTAAGGAGTAACCGTGTCGCGTCTTTTCATCCGACGTCACTTCGTCCAACGACACTTCGTCCACGTCTTTTGGTCCAACGTCTTTTTGTCCGCCCGTCTTTTGGTCCAACGTCACTTCGTCCAATTATCCAATTACAAATTAACTCCGTATAAAACCATTTAATTGATAAAATACAAGTACAATACAGCAAGTGAATTTAATTGCTAAAATGCAAGTAATTGATAAAATGCAAGTAAAATGCAAGTTGAAAAATGCAGTTTAAAAATCTAAAAATGCAGTTAAAAAATCTAAAAGTTTACTAATTACTTAAAATTCCCGAAATTACTTAAAATTGATGTAAATTGTAAGCAACATTCCTCAAGAAATCAATTTTTTGAGGCGTTCAGTTATTTTCTTATATCGCGTACATGAAGTCGACTGATCTCCCCGAAGAATTTGAGCCTTTTTGCCTATTATGAACCCTTCCTCTTCCTTCAGAGTTTTGATTAACCTCCAGATATTCAAATGAGCTCCACCCGCCGAACGCTTTATGGCAGAATGAAACCCCTCAGCAGCATTATTTGTTCTCGGTAGATCTTGTAGAACACGCTGATTAACATTCCATACAGCTGTCGGGAATGCAGGTGTTTCTCTCCTTCGTCTGGCACCACGTCCTCTCACAATGCCTATGTAAGTCAAGTCGAAGTAAACGATGAATTCAGCAGGTATTTCTTCATCGTCTATCAAATCTTCATAAGCCTCTTCGACATCTTCAACGGGGAGGAAAGCTAATGCTGAAAAACATCGAATTTTAAGATAGAATTCAGAGTCTGTATTGTATTTTTCTTTGAGGCCTAAATCGGTAATTTTTCGAAACACAGATTGGCTCAAATGAAACAAACATGCCACGACAGATGAATTAAGGAATGATGAATCAATTGCCTTGTGAACTGCAACTTCGAAATCTGCCATGATATCAATCGGATCTGCATTAGGTTGCGTAATTTTCAATTGGTCAAAGAATAATTCGTATGTCTGCTTTCTTTTATTCGGCAGTAATGCAAAGACCCGTGGAAAACTGCTTCCTTTAACTTGTACATGAATGCAGAACAGTTGAAACCACTGTTGTGGCACAATCTTGAATGTCCCATCGCATGCCCAATGACGATATGATGCTAAATCCTGAAGAGCACTTTCTTTTTTTTTTAATAAACAATTTTATTGAGGTAGTTTTTGGCTTTATAAACAGTTACAGACATCATCAGAAAGGAAGCAAAAAAGGCAAAAATGTGCAAACATCCACGTTCTTTCAATACTTCCACCGTAACATATTGCACAAGCCCGCTCCCCTCCCATCGGTACTACCCGCCATATTTTCCCTCCTACTCTACTCTAACCCCCCCCCCCCCCCCCCCCCCCCCCTGCTGACGCTCACTCTCCCGCAAAGAAGTCAATAAATGGTTGCCACCTCCGGGTGAACCCCTGCACAGAACCCCTCAAGGCGAACTTGATTTTTTCCATCCCCAGGAAACTCGACATGTCCGCTAGCCACCACTCCGTCTTCGGGGGCTTTGAGTCCCTCCACACCAATAGTATTCGTCGCCGGGCTATCAGGGAAGCAAAGGCCAGCACATCGGCCTCTTTCTCCCCCTGGACGCCCGGGTCTTCCGAAACCCCAAAAATTGCCACCCCTGGGCTCATCACCACCCTTGTTTTTAGCACCTGGGACATGACCCCCGCAAATCCCTCCCAGTACCCCCTCAGCTCAGGGCATGCCCAAAACATGTGAACATGGTTCGCTGGTCCTCCCGCACACCTAGCGCATTTGTCCTCTATCCCGAAAAATTTGCTCATCCGAGCCACCGTCATATGGGCCCGGTGAACGACCTTAAATTGGATCAGCCCGAGCCTAGCACATGTCGCGGTCGAGTTTACCCTACTCAGGGCCTCTGCCCACAGCCCATCCTCCATTTCCCCGCCTAGCTCCTCCTCCCATTTAAGTTTCAGTTCCTCTGTCTGGGACCCTTCCTCCCTCATGAGCACCTTATAAATACCCGAGACTCTACCCTCCCCTTCATCCCTCCCAGAGACTATTCTGTCTAGGATCCCCATTGGCGGGAGGCGCGGGAAAGATGGGACCTGTCTACGAACAAAGTCCCGCAACTGTAGGTATCTAAAATCATTTCCCCTTACCACCCCAAATTTCTCCTCCAAGCTCCTCAAACTCGCGAAGCTCCCTTCCAGGAACATATCACCCACCCTTCCCGCCCCTGCTCGCCGCCATACTCGGAACCCCCCATCCATACTGCCGGGGGCAAACCGATGGTTGTCGCAGATTGGCGCCCAGACAGACGCCCCCATCTCCCCCACATGCCTCCTCCACTGGCCCCATATCCGCAGGGTCGCCACCACTACCGGGCTGGTGGTGTACTTGGCCGGCGGCAGCGGTAGAGGAGCCGTGACCAGGGCTTCCAAACTGGAGCCCCTGCACGAAGCCGCCTCCACCCGCTCCCACATAGACCCCGTACCCACCATCCACTTCCTTATCATAGCGATGTTGGCCGCCCAGTAATAATTGACCAGACTCGGCAAAGCCAGCCCTCCCTCGCTGCGGCTCCTCTCCAACATCGCCTTCTTTACCCGCGGAGACTTTCCCGCCCAGACAAAGCTCATGATCAGCCCGTTAACTCTTTTGAAGAAGGACTGTGGGATAAAGATCGGGAGGCACTGAAAAATAAACAAAAATCGAGGGAGGATTGTCATCTTTACAGTCTGCACCCTCCCTGCCAGCGACAGCGGGAGTGCATCCCATCTCCGAAACTCTCCCTTCATTTGCTCCACCACCCTGGCCAAATTTAACTTATGCAGCCTGCCCCAGTCTCGTGCCACCTGGATTCCCAAATACCGGAAATTTTCCTCAACCAGCCTAAACGGTAGCCCTCTCAATCTATTCTCCTGGCCCCTTGCCTGGACCACAAACATTTCACTCTTGACCGTATTTAATTTGTATCCTGAGAACTGGCCGAACTCCCTCAGCATTCCCAGTATAGTTCCCATCCCGGCCACTGGGTCCGACACGTACAGGAGCAGGTCGTCTGCATAAAGAGAAACCCTGTGTTCAACCCCGCCCCTCACCATCCCCTTCCAACCCTCTGCGGCTCTCAGCGCCATCGCCAGCGGCTCTATGGCCAGCGCAAACAGCAGCGGGGAGAGCGGGCAGCCCTGCCTGGTCCCTCGGTACAACCTAAAGTACTCCGACACTTCTCTGTTAGTCCTGACGCTGGCCCTCGGGGCCTGATATAATAATTTGATCCAATCCACCAATCCCTCCCCGAACCCAAACCGTCCGAGCACCTCCCATAGATAGTCCCACTCTACCCGGTCAAAGGCCTTCTCGGCGTCCATTGCCACCACTACCTCCACATCTCTACCCGCCGGGGGCATCATTATCACGTTGAGCAATCTCCTCAGATTGGCCGCCAGCTGCCGACCTTTAACGAACCCAGTTTGATCCTCCCCAATCACCTCCGGTACACAGTCCTCCATTCTCCCCGCCAGTACCTTTGCCAGGAGCTTGGCGTCTACATTAATCAGGGAGATTGGCCTGTAGGACCCGCACACCTCCGGGTCTTTACCCCGCTTCAATATCAGAGAAATGGTGGCTTGTGACATTGTCGGCGGCAGGGTCCCTCTGTCCCTTGCCTCATTGAAAACCCTCGCCAAGACCGGGCCCACCAGCTCAGAGAACTTCCTATAAAACTCTACTGGGTATCCATCCGGCCCCGGGGACTTCCCCGATTGCATGGCCTTTAGGCCCCCCAATACCTCCTCTACTCTAATCGGGGCGCCCAGCTCTTCCACTTGCCCCCCCCCAACTGTTGGGAATGTTAACCCGTCCCGAAACCTTTTCATCCCCTCCGGTTCTTCCGGCGGCTCCGAAGTATACAGCTTACGATAGAAGTCCCGGAATACCCTATTCAATTCTGCCGGATCCTCCACTTTGCGCCCCCCCTCGTCCCTCACTCTACCTATTTCCCTGGCCGCCTCCCTCCTCCTGAGTTGCTGCGCTAACAGCCTGCTAGCCTTTTCCCCATACTCGTACACCACTCCCCTCGCCTTCCTAAGCTGTTCCACGGCCCTGCTCGTGGATAGTGCCCCCAGTTCCGCCTGTAGCCTCCGCCTTTCCCTGAGTAAAACCTCCCCCGGGGACTCCGCGTGCTCTTCATCTATCCGGCCCATTTCCCTGACCAATCTATCCATCTCTGCCCGGTCTGCCTTGGCTCTGTGGGCCCCAATTGAAATCAGCTCCCTCCGCACTACTGCCTTTAGCGCCTCCCACACGGTCGCCGCTGAGACCTCCCCAGTGTCATTCACCTGCAGGTAATTTTTTATACATTTCCGAAGCCTCTCGCAGATCCCCTCCTCCGACAGCAGTCCCACATCTAGCCTCCATTGCGGGCGTTGATAACTCGCTCCCCCGAACTGCAGGTCCACCCAATGCGGGGCATGGTCTGAAATGGTAATTGCTGAGTATTCCGTGTTCTTTACCTCCCCCATACAGTCCCTGCTTATTACAAAGAAATCTATCCTGGAATATACTTTATGGACGTGCGAGTAAAACGAGTAGCCCCTTCCTGTTGGCTGTCCCTCTCTCCAGGGGTCCATTGCCCCCATTTGCCCCATAAACCCTTTCAGCTCCCTTGCCATTGCTGAGAGTCTACCCGTTCTGGGACCCGACCGATCCAAAGTCGGGTCAAGGACCATGTTAAAGTCCCCTCCCATTATTAGCTTGCGAGAATCCAAGTCCGGGATCTTCCCCAGCACTCTTTTAATAAAGTCCACATCATCCCAGTTCGGGGCATATATATTCACCAGCACCACCCTTCTCCCCTCCAGTCTGCCCCGTACCATCAGGTATCTGCCCCCCCTGTCTGCAGATATGCCCTCTGCCTCAAATTGCACGCGCTTGTTGATCATGATTGCCACCCCTCTGGACTTCGAGTCCAAGTCCGAGTGGAAGACCTGGCTAATCCAGCCCTTCCTTAGCCTGGTCTGGTCTGACACTTTCAGATGTGTCTCCTGCAACATAATTACGTCCGCCCTCAGGGCCCGCAAGTGCGCGAACACCCGCGCCCTCTTAACCGGCCCATTCAGTCCCTTGACGTTCCAGGTGATCAGCCTGGTCGGGGGGCACATCCCACCCCCCCCACCCCGCCGGTCAGCCATAGCCTTTCTCGGGCCGGCCCCTGACCCGTGCGTCGCGCCATTCCTGGCCAGCCCTTTGGCTGCCTCCACCCTCGACCTCCTTTCCAGTGCCTATTTCAAGTCCCTCTCCCGTCAGCAGAACAACCCCCCCCTCCCCTAACCCCATCCCCCGATACCCCCACCCCCGCCATCTACTGGCTGTTACTTCCCCCCCCATCTGACTTCCTTGACTAGCCAATCTGCTAGCCCGGTGACTCAACACTCCGGCGCCTTCCTGTCCCATTCCCCTTGTTTCCCCGCCCTCCTCCCCACCCACTGGGGCAAGCCAGTTCCAGTGTCTTCCACGAGCTGCACAAAAAGCCCAAACAGGAAAAAATAAAAATAAAAAAAAAAATTAAAAAAAAACCCCCATAAAAAGGGAAAAAAAAACCACAGAAAAAAGAGAAAAAGCACATAAATGTCCATGAACAAAGGAAAGAGTCTCAAATGTTCCGCTTGGCCCCTTTGGCCCAGCAAACCGTTGAGCAGCGGTCCAGGCACATTCGGCGTTCCTTCCCACAGAAATCCTCGGGCCCTAACTCGCGTCCTTGGGGCCTCCTTTCGGGACCAGCCCCAGGTCCCTCACAAAATCCATCGCTTCTTCGGGCTCGGAGAAGTAGTGGTGTTGACCCTGGTGCGTGACCCATAACCGGGCTGGGAACAGCAGACCAAACTTCACGTGCTTCTTGAACAGCACCTCCTTGACATTCTTAAAGGCTGCTCGCCGCCGAGCCACCTCCTGGCTTAGATCCTGATAAATGCGGAGAACACTGTTGTTCCACGTGCTGCTCCTGGCGCTCTTTGCCCACTGCAGCACCCGCTCCTTGTCCACGAACCTGTGGAACCTAATCACCATCGGGCGGGGGGGTCCGCCCGGCCGCCCCTGCCTTGCCTGCACTCTGTGTGCCCCCTCCAGCTCCAACGGTCGTGGAAAGGCTTCGGCTCCCATCAGCTGCTTCAGCAGGTCTGCTACAAACGCTGCAGCATCAGCTCCCTCCGCCCCCTCCGGGAGGCCGACCATCCTCAGATTGTTCCTGCGGATTCTATTCTCCAGCTCCTCCACTCTGTCCAGCAGTCTTCTCTGCCGCTCTTTCAGGCCGTCCACTTCTACCGCTGCAACCGTTTGCGCATCCGCCTGCTCCTCCACCGCCTCTCCCAGCTCCTTAACTTTCACATCCTGGGCGTCCATCCTCTGGTTCAGCTGATCCACCGCTTTCTGGATTGGGTCCAAGCTGTCCCGCTTCAGCGCTTCAAAACTGGACTTCATTACCTGGAGCATGTTATCCAGCGCCAACTGGATTGCTGAGTCCGGGGTCCGTGTGTCCGCCATCTTAGGTCCCAGGTAATTTTCTTCAGGTCCTTGTCTCTGTCCCTTTTTCTCCTTCTTCTTCTGCCTTCTGGAATCCCGCTGTTCCATATGCCGCAGCCCGCTCCTCAGCGCCTTCGCTGCCGCTTTCCTTTGCCCAGCACCTTAAATTTTTACCCCCTCCTGGGCATCTGAAGTGGGTCCAAGCTGTCCCTCCTCAGCAACTCCAAACTTTTTTTTCCCTTTGTCCTGGAGGAAGGAAGGTCCGTGGGTCCGCCATCTTACCCTGCAGGTCAGCTTCCTCCTTGCCTCCGTCTCTCTCTCTTTCTTCCTCACCTGCTGGCCTCCCACACTTTCATTTTCTGCAGCCCGCTCTCCTCTTCTGTTCCCGGCAGCCTTTCTGCCGCCTCCGTGGTCCCGCTATCGCGGGGAAACAGCTGTTCAGTCCCGCCGGAGTGAGAGCCCACCGAATGTGCGGCTCACTCGGACATCGCCGCCACCGGAAGTCCCTGAAGAGCACTTTCTGATGCGAATACTAGTAAGCGCTGTTGATCCTCGGCGCTCGAATCGTATCTCAGAAACTGTTCGCCATTGTCAAGTCTACAATATTTTTCAGGTATTTCAAAACCGTGTCTAGCCGCTGGATTAGTGGGAAATCCAGAATTTTTTTGTCGGCACCTTTGAATAGTTCTTGAGACGACGGGCAACCTAGGGAGTTGAGAGCCGGTATTTTCTGATAGCTGCGTAAACTTGGCCGCTAGTATGCTACGCGAACTTGCTGCTATGTTTTCCACTGCTTCATGCTTTATTTCTGCAACTGCTTTTCTAGCATTTAACGAATCAACATCAGCTGGATGAAGGTGCTCATTAGAGAAATAAATAATTTTCGGCTCATTGTTTTCCGTTACCGTGTGAATCCGCACTGAACATAGCCTTCTTTTCTCACATCTCCAGTATTCTTTTCCTAGGTTTGGACTGCTCGAATGAAAATCGTAGATATAGTTATTTCCATCAGCTACTTTCCTTTTACTCTTCATTGACACAATGAACTTTGCCATTTCGGGATGGGCGAATTAAGAAAGAGAACGATAATATCTATCCTTTAACGAGGCTCGTTAAAGGAAAGAGACCGGTAATAAAAATCCTTTATTGCATAAAAAGCTAATGTGGGGAGTGGAGTGGAGTGCTACAAGTTACAAAAAGTCAAGTTACAAAAAGTCTTAGACAAAAAAAATTATTAGTAAACTTTTAGATTTTTTAACTGCATTTTAAGATTTTTAAACTGCATTTTTCAACTTGCATTTTACTTGCATTTTATCAATTACTTGCATTTTAGCAACTAAATTCACTTGCTGTATTGTACTTGCATTTTATCAATTGAATGGTTTTATACGGAGTTAATTTGTAATTGGATAATTGGACGAAGTGACGTTGGACCAAAAGACGGGCGGACAAAAAGACGTTGGACCAAAAGACGTGGACGAAGTGTCGTTGGACGAAATGACGTCGGACGAAAAGATATAGCACCGGAGTTATGCACACAGAAGAGACCTCGCTCGGAAGTACCTGGGTTGAGCAATAGGATAATCCTGCCCAGACCTTCTTGAAAAACCTCTGAATATTTGTTCAACATGTCATAAAGATCGCCAAAGCCCATTCAAAAGATTTGCTACCCATCGAATCGAAGGACCCTTAACCAGCCTTATGCCAGTAAACTTGTACCCGGACCATGTACAGCTACTCGGGGCAGGCGGACCACCTGCTGTCCATATGCCACCCACCAGTGTCACAGTGGTCCCCATATAGGTGGCCTGTCAAGCAGCCGTTGTCTCCTGGGTATCTCCATGCAAAGCCCTCATCTGGGGTGATTGCTGCTGTTGTTGTGGGAGGGCATCCTGCGTCACACAGGGCAGCCCTGACCCACATGAGACCTTCGACCACAATAGAGGCACGGCGGCCTGCTCTCACTGTCATCCTTGGGCGATGTATCCCACTGGACTGCACCTGCAACTTGGACTCAGCCAGTAATCTGCCTCGGGACCCAACCAGTCATGGGAATTCTGGCCAGACCCTCACTGTCCCATCACCGATATGGAGTCCAAACGGAAGGGCGACCCAAACTATGCACACCATAAAGGAACTACCTTTGTAGTTTCTGAACACCCTTCTCCACATGTTCGCGAAAGAGGGAAATTTCAAGGGCACACTTTAAATCCAGTGACGTTTCCGTTAACAGCTTGCGTCGAGCGGCCGAATTATTGATACCACACACGAGTCTGTCCCGTAGCATTTCTGAGTGGTCAGCCCGAACTCGCAATGCTCAGTTAAGCACCACAAAACGAGTCAAAAGTCAGTAACTGACTCACCAGGAGGTGGCACAATGGTGCAGGGGTTAGCACTGCTGCCTTACAGTGCTGAAGACCTGGGTTTGATCCTAGCCCCTGGCCACTGTTCGTGTGGAGTTTACACATTCACCCCGGGGGCAATTCTCCGAGCCCAGCGCCGGGCCGGAGAATCGCCGCAACCGCGCTAGGATGCCCCTACGCCGGCACGCGATTCTCCGAGGTGCGGAGAATCGGCGCCATTTGTGCCGGCATATTTAGCACGGCCCCGGCCACGGGCCACTGGAATTGGTGGGGCCGCCGATTCTCCGGCCCAGTTGGGCTGAGCGGCCGCGCCGATACGACGGAGTCCCACCAGCGCCGTTCACCCTTGGTCGCTGCCGGCGGGAACTCTGCGGGAACGGTCGGGGGCGGCCTGTGGGGGGGGGGGGGGGGGGGGGGCTCCTTCACGGGGGGGGGGGCTCCGATGGGGTCTGGCCTGCGATCGGGGCCCACCGATCGGCAGGCCGGCCCCTCCCCCGGGCCTACTTTCTGGCGCGGCCGACCCTTGAACACTGACTCCATCTTGAGTCGGAGCTGGCGTGCTAAAGAAGTCCCCCGTGCATGCGCAGGATTGAGCTGGCCCAACTGCGCATGCGCGGGTTGGCACGGCGCCAAATGGGCACTGCGAAAGGAGGCTGGAGCAGCGTGAACCGGTCCAGCGCCGTACTGGCCTCCTATAGGGGCCAGAATCGTACGGAACCGTGCCCAGTTCATGCCGTCGTGAAACGTGACGGCGTTCACGATGGCGCAAACTGTTGGACCCAATTTTGGAGAATCGCCCCCCCCCCCGTGTCTGCGTGGGTTTCACCCCCACAACACAAAAAGATATGCAGGTTCAGTGGATTGGTCACGCTAAATTGCCCCTTAATTGGAAAAATATAATTGGGTACTCTAAATTTATTTTTAAAACACTGACTCACGGGGCAGCATGATGGCACAGTGGTTAGCATTGCTGCCTACAGCGCTGAGGACCTGGGTTCGAATCCCGGACCTGGGTCACTGTCCGTGTGGAGTTTGCACGTTCTCCCTGTGTCTGCGTGGGTTTCGCCCCCACAACCCAAAGATGTGCAGGTTAGGTGGATTGGCCACGCTAAAATTGCCCCTAAATTGGAAAAAATAATTGGGTACTCTAAATTTAAAAAAACATAAAGAAAAAAAAAACTGACTCACCAGGGGAGTGTATTTCCATGTTAAATCAGTACCTTTGCATAATCATAGATATTTGAGGTCGTAGTAGTCCGAAACCATTGCCACGAGTTCATCAAACCTGGAAACCGGTGCAGCCTGTTTGCTCTAACAATTCCAAATGTTTGGGCCCATCAAACCTGCACCAAACCCTCTGAAAGAGCGTCCTACTCAGGCCCACTCTCCCACCCCATCCACGTAACCCCACCTAACCATTCTGCACTACGGGGCAACATAGCACAGCCAATCTACCTAAGCTGCCCATCTTTGGATCGTGGGAGGAAACCAATGCTATTGAAGGAAACCCACAGAGACATGAGGAGAACATACAAACTCCACAGTCACCCAAGGTCAGAATCAAACCTGGGTCTTCGGTGCTGTGAGGCAGCAGTGAAACCGTACTGCCTATAGGTCAGAAGGAGAACTTTTTGTCAGTCTTCCATCAATGTACCATTTGTTTGAAAGAAGTACCTCGTGCGCTCTGCATACAGATTCCAATCCTCCAGCCCTACATCGAAGGCATCCAAATGACAAACAGCGGCATTTTAAACGATACAGCGTTCCGCACTCAATACCAGTTTCCGGTCGATAGGAAATGTAGCCATCTCAGATGGGCACCTGCAAAGGATCATGGGAATTATGGCCAACCCAGGACTCAGACGGACTCAGAGCTTGTGTGTGTATTTGCAACCCAGAGAGCTAGATGCGATCGAAACCCCCGCTCGTTTGCATTCTAATGGCCCATTTCCCCAGAATAAAAGAACTGTACTCAGTTAACCGATACAGATACAGACTATCGGCGCCACTCCCATTACTCAGGAAGCCCAAACAGCCACGGTCAATGACCGCTAAGGACACACCCAGCCATCAAGGCACCCGCCCCTTTATTGGCCAAAATCGAAGGCAGTGATCGAAGCCTGTCGAATTATTGGGTCCAATTTAAGGACCGCCCCAATGAGTGCGAAATCCCAGAGGGATAAGAAGAGACACAGCCATGTGCTCGGTCTCTCTTGAATCTGGCCTATGCCAACCCAAGTGCAGCATAACGACCAGACAGACAAGTTCAAGACTGACGATCGCTACTAGACGGATGAGCCCAGCAGAAACAGAGCCACTTCTTCCACCCAGCCACGCAAAATCCGGACAAAGGCCTTGTCCATCTGCATAAAGCCGGTTGCCCTGAAGTTAAGTATAGGTTATTGTAGTTGTTAGGTGTAGTTTAACTTGTAGTGTTTTGTGTTGCATGTCAAAGTAATCCTTCTTTGAACTTGAACTGACTAACTGTTGTGTGGTCCTTTGATCGATATCTGGTAAAGCCTTGTGGTGGTATCATTTGATACCTGGGACTCTAAACAGCATAATTATTAATTGGCAACATTATTGGTGACTCTGGTGGCGATTGGCAACAGCAAATCAACGGATGAGTCCGAAGTTTCTGTAGATCCTCATCGGCAATATAATATCTCATAAGGAAGCTGTCGTGAATGAAGGTGAATTTGTTTTACATATTTACAATGACGTGCTTGGGACAGCATCTCAGTCCCAGTGCAGACCTTGCTGGGTGAATAGATCTGATCAGGCCCTGAGTTAAGCCTGCTTTTATCCCCTGTCTGAACAAGCCCTAGGTGGTTGGCCTCCGCCCCTACCTAGGGAGCTCGTAATCCATGAGTCCCACAGGGAGATCAATTATTGTTACCCCATGGTCCTCATGGGGGTTATAACTGCTGTGTTATGTAATTTGGAATAACATAAGCTGCCACTTGATGCAGTTTTGAGTATAAGATGCTCCAGACTTTGAAGTGAGTTCAATGTGTTCTATTGAACTATTAGCACAGTTCTCAATGAGTCTGACTCTCTGCTAATCTAAATGTAGTAACTCAGTCTAACTGAACCAGCCTTGCTCTAAGCCACGTGCTGGGGTGTGATGCTGAGGATACACCCTGTCTCACTCTGTAGATGTTGGTCTGTAGAAAGAGGCGGGGTGTGAGTGCCTCATCCCTTTTATAGTGAGATACCACCCCTGAGTGTCCTGACTGCTCATTGGTCGTGCCTATTTTATGTGTTCATCAGCTTCATGTTTGCATATCATGACAATAACAATAATCACTTGCTGTACCTGCATAACAACTTCCTAACTTTTGTGATTCATGTACCATGTTCTGCAATCTCTTTCGATTTAAATAATATTTTGCTTTTCTATTCTTCCTGCCAAAGATAAGCTTACATTTTCCCACATTATGCTTCATCTGCCCAATCTGGTGTGGCGGGATGGAGAAATCCACCCGTTATCTCATGTTAACAACTTACCTTCCTACCTTTTCTTGGTGTCATCATCAAATTTATATATTATGCATTTGATGTCCTCATCCAAGTCATTAATATAGATTGTAATTAGTAGAGGCCCCAGAACTGACCCCTGTGGACTTCACACGTTACATCTTGCCAACCTGAAAATGAGTCATCCATCCCTCTACTTCCTGTTAGCCAACTAATCCTCTATCCATGCCAATATGTTACTCCCTACACCGTAAACTTATATTTTGTGAAACAACTTTTGATGCAGCATCTTTTTATTTTTAAAGTATTTTATTAAGGTTTTGCAGAATTTTTCATAATAAAACAGTAGTAACCATAATAAAACAAACTAGAGAACATTAACATAGTGCAGAAAGAGAATATACAATAACAATTAAATAGACATTACCCCACATGTCTTCCCACACCATCCCAATTAAGCATTCACGCCCCCCACCCCCCCTACAGATTGCTGCTGCTGACATTTTAATTTTCCCCGAGAAAGTCGACGAACGGCTGCCACCTCCGAGAGAGCCCTGGCGTCGACCCTCTTAAGGTAAACTTTATTTTCTCGAGGCTGAGAAACCCAGCCATGTCAGTAACCCAGGTCTTTACACTCGGGGGCTTCGAGTCCCTCCACGTTAATAAAATCCGTCTCCGGGCTACTAGGGAGGCAAAGGCCAAGACGTCGGCCTCTTTCGCCCCCTGAACTCCCGGGTCTTCTGACACTCCAAAAATCGCTATCTCTGGACTCGGCACCACCTGTGTGTTAAGCACCTTGGACATTGCCCTCGCGAATCCTTGCCAGAACACTCTAAGCTCCATGCATGCCCAAAAGATGTGGACATGGTTTGCAGGGCTGCCCTTGAACCTCGTAAAACTGTCTTCTACCCCACAAAACGTGCTCATTCTCGCTGCCGTCATGTGTGCCCGGTGGACCGCCTTAAATTGAATTAGACTGAGCCTGGCACATGAGGAGGAATTAACCCTGCCCAGGTCCTCTGCCCACAGACCCGCTTCCAAGTCTTCACCTAGCTCCTCCTCCCACTTGCCCTTGAGCTCCTCCACCGGGGATTTCCTGGTAGATATCCGACACCCTCCCCTGCCCACCCAGGTAGCAGAGACCACCTTGTCCTATATCCTCAGTGGCGGTAGCGTCGGAAAGGCCATTACCTGTTTTTCCAGGAAGGCTCGTACTTGCAGATATTTAAAGGTGTTTCCTGGCGGCAGATTAAATTTGTCCTCTAGCGCCTTCAAACTGGGAAAGCTTCTGTCTATGAACAGATCTCCCATCCTTCTGATGCCTGCCCCCCGCCAACTCTGGAACCCACCATCCATCCTACCCGGGACAAACCTGTGATTGTTGCATATCGGGGTCCAGACCGACGCTCCCTCCACCTTCTTGTACCTCCTCCACTGTCCCCAGATCCGCAGTGCCGCCACCACCACGGGACTTGTGGAGTAACGGGTCGGCGAGAACGGCAAAGGAGCCGTTATCAAAGCTCCCAGACTAGTACCTTTACATGACGTTGCCTCCAGCTGCTCCCCCCCCCCCCCCCCCCCCCCCCCCCCCCCCCCCCCACCATCGGCCACTTCCTAATCATAGCTATATTGGCTGCCCAGTAGTAGTTGCAAAAGTTCGGCAGCGCCAACCCCCCCCCCCCCCCCCGACTGTGCTCCAACAGCGACCTCCTTACTCGCGGGGTCTTATCCGCCCACACAAAGCCCGTAATGATCCTACTCACCCGCTTAAAAAAGGCCTTGGGGATGAAGATGGGGAGGCACTGAAAGACAAACAATAATTTGGGGAGGATAGTCATTTTCACGGTCTGCACCCTTCCTGCCAGTGACAGTGGGAGCATGTCCCACCTTTTAAAGTCCCCTTCCATTTGCTCCACCAACTGGGTCAGGTTGAGCCTGTGCAGGGCATCCCATTTCCTGGCCACCTGTAGACCCAGGTGACGAAAACTTTTCTCTATCATCCTGAGCGGCAGCTCTTTCAGTCTCTCCTTCTGCCCCTTGGCCTGGATAACAAACAACTCGCTCTTTCCCATGTTCAGTTTGTACCCTGAAAAACTACCAAAATCCCTCAGGATCCGCGGAACCTCCCCCATCCCCTCCACAGGGTCCGAAATGTACAGGACCAAATCATCCGTGTATAGCGAGACCCGATGTTCCATCCAACCCCCCGAACCAGTCCCCACCGGTTCCTCGAGGCTCTCAGCGCCATAGCTAGTGTTCAAAAGCTAGGGCAAATAGTAATGAGAAGAGGGGACACCCTTGCCTCGTTCCCCGGTGAAGCTCGAAGTACCCCAACCTCAGCCGGTTTGTACATACACTTGCTACAGGCGCCTGGTACAGCAATTTCACCCAGCCAATAAAGCCTTCACCAAACCCAAACCTCCCCAGCGTTTCCCACAGGTACTCCCACTCCACCCGGTCAAAGGATTTTACTGCGTCCATCGCTGTTACCACCTGCGCCACCCCTCCCTCTGAGGGCATCAAAATAATATTCAAAAGTCTCCGGACATTGGTATTGAGTTGTCTACTTTAACAAACCCAGTCTGGTCTTGCTCTACACCCATGGGACGCAATCCTCAATTCTTGTGGCCAGAATCTTAGCTAGCAATTTGGCATCCATGTTTAAAAGCGAAATCGGCCTGTATGACCCGCAATTTTCCGGGTCCTTCCCTCGTTTAAGAATGAGTGAGATCAAAGCCTGTGACATTGTAGGGGGGTGGGCTCCTTTCTCTCTAGCCTCATTGAAGGTCCTCATCAGGAGCAGGCTCAGTATTTCCAAAAATTTCTTATAGAATTCTACCTGGTAACTGTCCGGCCCGGGGCTTTACCCGATTGCATGCCCTCTATACCCTTGACAATCTCCTCCAATTCAATCGGGGCCCCCAGCCCCTCCACCAGGTCCTCTTCCACCTTTGGAAACCTTAACTAGTCCATAAATTGCCTCATCCCTTCCACTCCCGTCGGGGGCTCCGACTCGTATAGTTTACTGTAGAATTCCTTAAAGACTCCGTTAACCCCCTGGATCCAAGACCGTGTTCGCTGGCCGCCTCTCTCTTTCGCAGTTGGTGTGCCAGCATTCTACTCGCTTTCTCCCTATACTCATAGACTGCCCCCCCCTGCCTTCCTCAGCTATGCTACCGCTTTCCCTGTGGTCAGCAGTTCAAACTCCGCCTGCAGACTCTGCCGCTCCCTCAGTAGCCCCGCCTCAGGGGCCTCCGCGTATCTCCTGTCCACTCGGAGTATCTCCTCCACCAGTCTCCCCCTCTCGGCTCTTTCTCTCTTTTCCCTATGGGATCGAATTGAGATGAGTTCCCCTCTGCCAACTGCCTTCAGAGCCTCCCAGACCGTTGCCGCTGCTACCTGACCCATATCGTTTGTTTCCAGGTAAACCTGGATGTTCCTGCTAATCCGCCCGCAAACCTCTTCGTCCGCTAGCAGCCCCACATCCAGTCTTCAGAGTGGGCGCTGCCCTCTCTCCTCACTAAGCTGCAGGTTCACCCAGTGCGGGGCATGGTCCGAGACTGCGATTGCTGAGTATTCTGTCCCCGCCACCTTTGGGATTAACGCCCTGCTCAAGACAAAGAAGTCTATGCGGGAATAAACCTTATGAATGTGGGAGAAAAAAGAGAACTCCTTCGCTCTCGGCCACACGAACCTCCAGGGATCCACCCCCCCCCCCCATCTGCTCCATAAAACCCTTCAGTTCCTTAGCCACTGCTGGTCGCTTCCCTGCCCTGGACTTCGACCGGTCCAGCCCGGGCCGATGACTGTGTTAAAGTCTCCCCTCATGATCAGGTGGTGTGACTCTAAGTCCGGGATTTTGCCTAACATGCGTCTCATAAATTCCACATCATCCCAATTTGAAGCATAGACGTTCACAAACACCACCCGGACCCCCTCCCACTTTCCATTCACCATTATATACCTGCCCCCCCCTTATCTCCCACAATTCTCCCAGCCTCGAATGGCGCACCCTTACAGATGAAAATTGCTACCCCCGCGTGGTCTTCAAATCCAGCCCTGAATGGAACACCTGGCCTACCCACCCCTTTCTCAATCTCGTGTGATCTGCGAGCTGTAAATGTGTCTCCTGAAGCATTGCTACGCCTGCCTTTAACCCCTTTAGATACTCGAACATGCCGCGTGCTCTTTTGACCGGCCCATTCAAACCCCTCACATTCCACGTGATCAGCATGGACGGGGGACTAAACCCCCCCCCCGCCGACTAGCCATCGCCCTTTCTTGGCCAACCTTGAGCTCGCGCCCTTCACTTCCTCGAGCCACTGCCCACGACCATCAATTGGTACCCCAAAATTGATACCTCCTCTGTCAGTAAAGCAGCATCCCCACTCCCCTCCCCCCCCCCCCCCCCCCCCAACAGCCCCACGACCCAAAACCCCCCCACCAAGCACCAGCTGGGCACTTGCTCACCCCCCACTACGCTCCCGAGAGTCAGCTGACCCATGCTGACCCTGGCAGCTCCCGCCTCTGGTGCCGATTATCCGCATCCTTCTCCTCACGTGAATAAACCAATTAATTAAACTACCTCTCCAGCCCCAGTGAGTAAATAATAATACAAAACAAAAAATAAACAGAAGACACTAACATTGCCCCGTGAGGAGACACTTGTTGAACCAAGGCTCAAACTCCCCAAACATTCGCACTAAGTACAGGGCACCCCCTCCGTATCGCAACTTTGCCTAAAATGCTGCACCCTCCAGCCACCACCACAGCCCTTACCCGCACCCAACATTGCATACAATCTTATCTTAGAAACGGTACCGTGTTACCCAGCCCCACCGCCGCATTCCACCAAAGCTTAACTGTCCTTTAATTCGAGTCCAGCTTTTCATGTTTGACGAATGACCACACCTCGTCCGGCGTCTCAAAATCGTGATGCTGTTCCTTGTACGTGACCCATAGCCTCGCTGGGTGTAGCATCCCAAATTTCACGCCCTTGCTGAAGAGGGTCGCCTTCACCCGGTTGAATCCAGCACGCCTCTTGGCCAGCTCCGCACCCAGGTCCTGGTAGATGCGTATCACGCTGTTCTCCCACCTGCTGCTCCGTTCTTTTTTTGCCCACAGCAAGACACGTTCCTTGTCCAAGAAGCGATGAAATCTCACCACCATGGCCCTCGGTGGTTCATTTGCCTTGGGCTTCCTTGCGAGGGCTCTGTGCGCCCCGTCCAGCTCCAGGGGTCGAGGGAATACCCCCGACCCTATCAGCATCTCCAGCATCTTGGACACAAACGCTCCCACATTCGACCCTTCGGGGAGGCCCACAATTCTCAAGTTCTGTCTCCTGGACCTGTTTTCTAGGTCCTCCAGCCTCTCCTGCCACTTCTTCTGGAGGTCATCCTGTGCCTCCACCTTAAGGGCCAATACAACCAACTCATCCTCATGGTCGGATAGCTTTTTCTCCATCTCCTTAATCGCTTTCACTTGTGTTGCCTGAGTTGCAATCATTTGGTCTATTGATGCCTTCATCAGCGCCAGCATGTCCTTTTTAAGATCAGCAAAGCAACCCGTAAGGAACTCCTGTTGCTCCCGTGCCCACTGCGCCCATGGACCCTGGTCTATACCAGTCACCATGCCGTGCCTCGGCGCCCGCTCCGCACGCTTCTGTCTGCTGGGACTTAAACACTTCACCCAGCCACTCCTGGTCCAGCTATCCATACAACAGAGAGGGAATCCTTTTGGCAGTGTTCGCTTCACCAATCTGCCCCAAAAAGTCCGTGGAAACTCCTGAAAAAGGTCCGAGAGTCGGTTCCAGACGGGAGCTGCCGAATGCGCGACCTACTCCTCCATAGCCGCCACCGGAAGTCTCGTCACCACTTCTTCAATGGTCTTGGCGAGATCTTTTCACAGCTGTTCCCTCTGCTGCTAGAATTCAGCTTTAAGAAAGGCCCTCAAGTCAGTTTGAAGCTTTAAGCTCACCCTTCCCCCGCCTGCATGCTGGAAGAGGCTTTTTTCTTTACTGCAGCTCCAGCCAAATCTCTCACTGTTTCTGCCGGGTCTGGTAACTAAGAGACATACCATTCCTGTGGGAAAGTACTCCTCCAACATTCACTACGTCTTTTCATTAAAATTCCACCCCGTATTGATTAAAAAAGCTCTTTTCTGTAACCTTGGGCAGGAGCTGCCTTGTGTGTGACCGCTTACTCCATGATCCACACCGGAAGCCCTTGATGCAGCATCTTAACAAATGCGTTTTGGAAATCCAAGTACAGCACATCTACAGATTCCCCTTTGTCCACATTGCTTGTTATCTCCTCAAAGAATTTTAATAAATTAATAAAACATGATTTGCCTGCTGAATTGCTATGCTAATGTGATTCCATTAAGATTTTCTCTGTAGCCTGCGATAAACTCTTTAATGATGGGTTCCAGCACTGTCCTATGAGAGATGTTTGGCTAACTGTAGTTTCCTGCTTTCTGGCTCCCTCTTTTCTTGAATAAAGGTGCTTGGCTGGATTCTCCGCAGCCCCGCACCAAAATCGCGTTTGGCACGGGGGTGGAGAATCAAAGTTCCCGACCTAATCGGACCTGGCGCCGCTCCCGCGATTCTCCGGGCCCTGGAGAATCGCACGTCTGCGCATTACGCCGCGCAGCTGGGGGGCCATTGCCAGAGAGCCTCCCATGATACTCCGCACCCGACCAGCCGAGTTACAGATGGCGTGTAATTAATGTGGTATGGCCGGTCAGGATTCTCGCGTGACAGCTGCGGACTCAGTCCGCGGCTGCCCTGGTGGCCAGGGCAGCGATCAGGCCGGTCCGATGCAGCGGTGCGCGGCCGATCGGGGGGAGGGGCCTACATTGTCTGTGTTGGTCCGCGGTCCGAGTCCGCCGCTGGACGCCGCCGCCGTGCGGAAGTGGAACCGGAAGTGAGGGGGCCTGTATCTGCAGCCAAAGCTGTTAGCTTCACCACGGTCCCTGCTAGCCCCCTGCAGGTAAGTGAATCCAATTTATTCTTTGCAGGAAACTGGGGAATGCAATGCCGGCGTTTTTACACCGGCGTGGGGACATAGCCCCATTTTGGGAGAATCCAGCCAGCTATATTTCCTACTTTCCAATTTGATAGGACCCTTCCAGAATCTGAGGGATTTTGGATGGAAGTTAAAATTTGATATTCTTGATTCTGTGCCGATGAATGTAAGACAAATCGCTTTGACAGGATGTCTCTATTTCTGCAGCTATATTATACTGTTGCTAGGTCATTTCTGATGTGTTAGGCAGGTTGGTTCGACGTTGACTGCAACTGGATGCAGTGAAACTAGAAACAGACGTCTGACACAGGAGATGATCCAACACTGTTTTATTTAACTAGTGGACTGCTGTACATGTTCAGCTCTGGGTTGGCACTCTACTAATCTAACTGATGACCTCTTACTGGCTTGACCAGACTTACTAGCTACCGCATGGTAATAGTGCTCACTAGCTTGTGCACTCTGACTGTCTCAGTAGCTGGGTCCTGAGAGTGGGAGAGTCTTAATGCCCTGTGGGCTTTATAGTGGTCATGTCCTGTCTGGTGATTGGTTGTTCTGTGTTGTGTGTTCATTGGTCATCCTGTGTGTCAATCACTGCCTGTCTGCATCTCGTTATATACATGATATACAGTGGATATTATGACAATTTCCTTGCTTGATAAATTTTTTTCATGCCTGAATTTTGAAACTTGATAAATTGTGAGGCTCTACCACTTGAAAGCAATTGTTACAGAGGCAAAAGATAGCCCTGTACCTGATCAAACTACCAAACAGGAGTTATTGTTCATTTTCTGAGGTGGCACAGTAGCACAGTAGTTTGCACTGCTGCCTCAGTGACAGGGACCTGGGTTCAATTCCGACCTTGGGTGACTGTGGAGTTTGCACAATCTCCTCATGTCTGCGTGGTTTTCCTCTGGGTGGTCCGGTTTCCTCCCACAGTCCAAAATTGTGCAGGTTAGGTGGATTGGAAATGCTAAATTGCCCCTTAGATTGAGGTTACAGGGGAGGGGATGGGACCTAGGTGGGGTGCTCTTTCAAAGGGTTGGTGCAGACTTGATGGACCAGATGGCCTCTTTCTGTACTGTAGGGACTTTGTGATTCTGTGAAGTTTTAGAGCAAGACTTTCCTCACAAGCTAATGTTATATTACAGCCCTGCTTGGTATTGCATTAGTCGAGCCGTGAATTACTGCCAATATATGACATATTGGAGATGACCTGTAGGGGGTGCCATTGTGTTATGTCTGTAACACTTGTTCCTCTGGCTATCCAACAACCGAAGTATTCAAATGAACAATGCACACGAGGGGGAACAAAATCGTTTCAATTTGCACAACATGCAGATATATTTTTTTCACGTGTTATCTAGCAAGATAGTCTGTGAATTTCTATTGTCGCATTGCTTAATGGATGTCTTTTTAATGCATAACGTTATTCAAATAAACTATATCAGAAGATTTTAAGAAATGATCAACTAATTCGTGTCATTGCTATGTTAGAAAGGGAATTTATAATTTACAAAATATTCAAATTGCTTAGAATCAAATTTTAAGCTTTCCTTGTGATTTCTGAGTAGCCTAGTTTGTGGGTTTGTTAAAAATAATAAATCCTGTAAATATCAGTGATGGCTCTCTGAAGTTACCCATTGAATAGGTCAGCCATAGCCAGTAAGATAACTCGGGGTGAAATCCCACTCAGGTGAATGTAAATGATCCAAAATCCAGGTTAATTCAACTGCTGATCTCAAATCTTGTAGGCTGGTGTTCAAATTCTCTTTAGAATTGGAGGGGTTAAAGTTATTCCGTCCCTTCAAATTAGATCTCACCTGGATCCTTGTTTCCAAAGGAAACCTTGCAGCAATCTAGTGATAATGATAGGGTTGTTTATATAAATGAGGAAATGTGGACTTAGTTCCATCCCGTGAATACACCTCATTTGCTCAGCATGTTGCAATGGATAGGAATATAACTTGTTTCAGTAGAATTTTTAAAAACTTTCATATGTTAGTGCTACGCAGCATTGCAGCATGTCACATTGTTGTGATGGTGTCACTCAGCACCATTTTATAAAATCTATTGCTCTCCAGTCTGTTCAAAAGATAATTCTATTTATAGTCGATATAGATTATTTTTTTCTTCACCTACCAAGAAAGCTTTTGCTGCAGGAATTTATCTGGGGCTGTTCCTGTACAACCACAGTAAACCTCTCTTGTGTACAGAAATGGGGTTTCTGCTGAAATTTCACCAAAAGGTACAGTAGTGGAATGGATGAGGTCCTGGGAACATTTCTAGCACACACCTTTCCCAAGAACCGTCTTTCCCACTAACTTGAGCACAATCTTGTTCTCTATGATTACTATACTTGATTTTCTGTAGTATTCTAGATTTCATTCTTTCCAAAAGCTGCCCTCTCTCTTAACAGCATAGTAAGAGCCCATGCACTGATCTTGCAGGTATTGATCAAATTCTCTCAGAACAGTCAGAAATTTTATCCACTGAGCTGGCCCATGTTAACCAGGAAGGCCCCAGGTTCACTCATAACAAAAAATTTGCATTTATATCGTGCCTTTAACGTAATCTAACATCCCAAGATGCTCCACAGGAGTGGACTGAAACAAAATTCTCAGTCTGTGCTGAATTAACTGGTCCCTGTCAGTTCAATGGTAAATGCTCAAGAAAGGGCCTTGAGGCCCTGAGTAAAGGAGAAAAAGATGCTCATGGCTTTTATCTTGTAAATCCACATGGAAATGCATAAGTATGGACAACAGAGGGGAACAAGTTCAAAATTGCCATGATGCTTCCCCAGCCCCAGTATTGAATAGCCTGTAAACTGTCACTGTCGAATCTTATACATGAGAAATAGGCATTAGGGTGAAGAGCTGGAGGCAAGTGACAGTTGCAGAATTGCACCTAGCAAGTAGACAATGTCTCAGTTTAATATAATCATATATCTCAGATCCAGAAGTGTATGAAATCATGTGAAAAGACAGAGGGTATATGTCTCAACGACATCGCACACTTGCGGAATATTTCAGTCGACGGCAGGTGAGAGAGTCAGAAGCACGCCCGCCAACAATCGTGCAGGCAATTTAGCCTGTCTGTTTTTACGTTTGGTGGGCGGGTCAATTGGCCAAGTGACCTTCGTTTTGGCTTCTAACCTCAATCCAGGGCAGGATAAATTGTCCAAGCGAATAACATTTAAAAAAAAGACATTGGGCTGGATTCTCCGCCGGCGGGAGGCTCTGTTTTGCTGGTAGCCCAGGGGTATCCCGACGGCGTGGAGCTGCCCCTCAATGGAAAACCCGATTGACCGGCCGGCGTAACGGAGCGTCCCGGCGTCCTGAACCAGCAATGTGGCACAAAGGTCTGCAACTCCCCTACACAGCTCGGGGCTGTCCCCTGAGGGAGCACATTAGAATTGCCAGCCCGCAGCCCTCCCTTTTCTCTGCACCCACCCTCTTGTCGGCCTCTACACCAGCGCCAAGCCTTTCCCAATATGTGTTTGATGCTGGCTGCTGTCAATTGGCCGGCCAATGAAATCACGTTCTGGGGCTAACTGTGGCCAGAAGTGTATTTTGCGCCAACTTCCAGGTCCACCAAGTGTGCACATCCGACAGATGGAAAATTCAGGCCTATAAATTACTGCAACACAATTTAAAATTCCCACCAGTGTTACCTTACACAAGTCGGGATTAATTAAAAGTTGCAATGTGAACCATCGTTCTCTTTATGCAGGTATAAAGTTAGAAATACACAAACAATGATGTTTAAAAACCTTTCAAGTCATTCGGCAAATTTGAATTTACGCCTCCCCTTTACTTGAAGAAACTTAATCACATTTATTATGGCACAATTTAACGTACTGCTGGGCTGGTTTCAAAAGTAACTGGGACTACAGGATTAGTACAGATTTGAAATTTGAACTTTTAGACAATTGAAATTTAAAGTTTGAAACTAACCCAAGGTTACCACTGGAAACTGACTTTAATAATTATTTTTATAAATATACAATATCACAAAAGAACCCTCATTCCTTCACATGACTGACCTTTTAGGGAAGGATCCAAAAGTATTCCTCTCACTGTAACAGAATGTCTTCTCCCTCTATATTGAGCTCCCCATTCTTTGAGCTATTGAGGCAATTTACAGCATTTTAGTTACCAGCCCCACGACAGACTTGGTACTTGAACACACACAGTACAAAGCAAGTTGTCTAATAATACCACAACCTCTTTTATAAAAAAAAGTAATATACAGTGTAATTCTATTCATCTGATCCTGTCTCTTAACTGAATCAAAATGTTATTGTCATTATCATATTAATTTTTGACTCCACCTTTTAAGTTAAGCTCTTCTGATTTCTTTGGCAACAACTGCAACCTGCTATTTTGTGTTACGTACCCTGTACACCTGTAATTTAATGAGGCACTTATCCCCAGTGAGTACAATGGCTTACTTAAACCTCCCACAGTGGCAGATTCTAATAGAATGCATAGGCTAAGCGGATAAATTACAGCAATTTTGTCAGTTTAATATTATAAAGAAGAACAATCTATTTAACCAGTCACATTTCATGGAAAATACCACAAGTCAAGCTCCAAACATGATCTATGCAAGTTATTTTTCACATTCCCTGTCTATATCTAATTTCAGAGTTAACCTTGTAGAGTCTAAGTTGATGTTTGGATCAGAATTGAGAATGAAGCCTAATCTTACAGTAATTTTGACTTTGGGCATTAGTAACAAATTGTGATATTGATTCAGCCGCCACTGTACATTTCATTTGAATTTAATTTCTATTGACTGCAATGTGTAATGAAAATCAGGAGAGATATATAATAGGCGGCTGAATCGATATTATCCATTTTACACTATTCCCCCAAAGTCAAAACTATTCTCAATGCATTCAGTTTGGATCATTTGAGTTTGGAATGACTTATCCTCTCAAAAATTGTCGGTAACCGTATGTTACATAAATGTTCTTTAACCAGTAAAGTTTCTTTAAGGGAACCTTTGTATTATTAGAAACATTTCTAAATGTTTGGATTCAATAGTGCCATCACTGCCAGTTTAGCTCAGTTGGCTGGACAGCTGGTTTGTGATGCAGAGCAAGTCCAACAGCACAGGTTCAATTCCCATACCAGCTAAGGTTATTCATGAAGACTTGCCTTCTCAACCTGCTCCTTGCCTGAGGTGTGGTGATCCTCAGGTTAAATCACCACCAGTCTGCCCTCCCCCTCAAAGGGGAAAGCAGCCTATGGTCATCTGGGATTATGGTGACTTTGCCTTTTATTGCCCAGACTGAGGAGCTCATGTAAGAACTTTAGATATAAATGATAAATACCTGCAACTAAGCCACATAGGTTGAGAAAAATGTCAGTATGAATGCACAGAAGATCAGCTTGTATTGCTATTATTTTCTAAAATGAAGTGGTTAACCTTAACTGCAAATGTTCTAAACTGGGCAAAGTCTGACGACCATGAATTAATCAGAATTGCCCTATTTCATGTTATTTTAGGCTTGCAGGTTGTTTTGATTCTGATCCAAGTATCAAATTCCAATATCTTACTTAGTTCTCTTTTTAAGTTATTACATTCAGCCGACAATCAACAGTCTTTGCTTGTAGTTGAGGGGCTTCCTGTATGTTTACATTTGCCTAAGGGAATACTATTTGTTCTGCCTAGGTGGCTACCATTCGGTACACTTGCAAAGCACGCGAGTTCTGGATATGTTTTTTGCAATGTGTTATTCAACATATTATGGATAAGAGAGCAGAGCAAGTGAATGAGGTCATTTGGCACCTTCTGGCTGTGTTGACACTTTACTCAAAAAATTAAAAATTAACCCTATTGTCCTGCTTTCTACAGCCCTCATTTATTTTCTTTCAAATCTATATGCATTTTTAATAAACTGCAGTGGTATCTACTTCAGTTACTGTGGCAAAGCATTCCAAGCTTGAACAACTTTCTGGTTAAAGCACTTTCTCCTAACCTCCATATTTTTCAAGTGACAGTTTTAAATTTCTGACTCTCATCACTGGCTGCCCAATCAAGATCACAGAATCTCTACAGTGTAGAAGGATGCCATTTGGCCCATCTAGTCTGCATTGATGCTCTGAAAGAGCACCCTAATTCCGCCCTATCGCTGCAATCTTAACCCCACCTTACCCGCACAACCCTGGACACTAAGGGACAATTTAACATGGCCAAACAGCCTAACCTGCACATCTTTGGATTGTGCCCACACAGACACAGGGAGAACGTGCAAACTCCTCACAGACACTCACCCAAGGCCGGAATTGAACCCGGTCCCTGGTGCTGTGAAGCAGCAAGGACTATGCCAAGTGTCAGCCACAGAAATATTTTTTTCCGATTTCTTCTATCAAAGTCTTCCATAATTTTAGCAATGATAGAAAATGTTTGAACATTTGTGTTTCTGAACATGAGTGATGGAAATGCTGGAAGACGACTGTATCTATCACGAGGGGTGTCATCAAGTCTTTGATGTCAGACACAGTTTATCTCAGTCCTAACCTTTTAAACATTTATCAATTTTCACATATGTGAATGGAGTTTCCATTCACAATTTTCACATATTTGTATGGCTTCATTGACCGACATGCCAAATTAAAGTCAACGAGAGATGAATTTTTGTGGTGGGTTAAAGGATAACTGGGGAGTGGATGAATACTATCCAAACACATTTTAGATAAAAGACAAGACTCTCTCGAGGGAGAGTTCATTGAATGTATTAGAGATTGTTTCTTGGAACAATATGTTGTGGAACCAACCAGTGAGCAGGCTACTCTGGATTTGGTATTATGTAATGAGGAAGGATTAATTGATGACCTCATGGTTATGTATCCTCTAGGGCAGGCATTGTCAAACTCGGGGGCGCGGGCGGGTGTCGAGAGGGTCGTGGAGCCGTCCGTTACGGCGTTCCCGATCTCGCAAATCTGCACGCAACAGCCGCAGCAACCGGCTGTTAATAACGCTGCTGCAAGCGGCCTTCAAAATGGCCACGAACATGTTAAAAAAATGCAGCCGCACTGCGTATGCATGCCAGATCATCGGTGCGCATGCGCAAAAACTATGCGAATGCGCGCCGATGATTAGGCACGCGTGCGCAGTGCGGCTGAAAACAGTCGCAGCTATTGTTTTACAAGTTCGGGGGGGTTTTATTCATTTTGTTTTATTCATTTATTTTATCTATTTAATTTTTTTTTCATTTATTTTATTCATTTTATTTTTACTTTCTTTTACAAGTTCGGAGGGGGTTTCTGATAAAACTTTACAGGAAAAAAGTGCAGAACTTCCATACTTTCCGACACTGGAAGGCTTCACCTTCATCCCACAGGTTCCATTGGAGGAGCGTGTACGAGTGGAGTGTGGAGTCCCACACTAACATTCTGGAATTAAAGAAAGGTAATTACATAGGCATTGAGGACAGATTTGTCCCGAGTAGAGTGGGCAAGAAGACTAAGCAAGCAGGTTAAGGACAAAATAAAAAGGCAAATGGAATGTTAGCGTTTATTGCAAAAGGATTGAAGTATAAAAGTAGAGAAGTTGTTGCAGTTGACGAGGGTGTTGGTGAGACCACATCTGGAGTATTGTGTCCATTTTTGGTCTCCTTATTTGAGGAAGGATGCGGTGGCATTGGAGGCAGTCCAGAGGAGGTTCACTAGATTGATTCCAGGGATGAAAGGGTTGACATACGAGGAGAGATTGAACAGTTTGGGCTTATACTTGCTGGAGTTTAGAGGGATGAGAGGAGATTTGATTGAGGTGTAAGGTAGGTATAAAGTAAACATAGACCAAATGTTCCCCCTTGTGGGGCAATCTAGAACAAGAGGTCACAGATATAGCTTGAGAGGCGGTAGATTTAGAACTGAGATGAGGAGGAACTACTTCTCGTAGAGAGTGGTGAATCTGTGGAACTTGCTGCCCCATAGTGTGGTGGAATCTCAAGAAGCAGATTGATATATTTCTAATAAAAACACGTTAAAGGAATATGGGCAATGGGTGGGCAGGTGGATTAGAGACTAGGAAGAGATTAGTCATGATATGATTAAATGGTGGAGCAGGCTCGAAGGGCTGAATTGCCTACTGCTGCTCCTAATTCTTATGTTCCAATGTTCGTATAAAGACAAAAACTAAGGTATAACATGTTGCAAAGGCCAATAGTAAGCTGGAAGGTTGGGGAACTTTCAAACATAGACAAAGGGTTAGTAAAAAAAGGAATACAAATAGCAAAGGTAAATTACAAAAGAAAGTTAGCGCAAAATATCAAAAAGGATAGCAAAAACTTCTATAAGTACATAAAAGGAAAGAGTCGCTAAAATGAATGTTGGAAGATGACACTGTAGAGTTAACAGTGGGTGATACAGAAATGGCAGAGATGTTAAATTAATATTTTGTCTCAGTTTTCATGGTGGAGGACACTAGTGCCATCCCTGTATGAATTGGTAATTCAGAGGTAATGAAAACGATGGACCTTAGAACCACCTGCTTTAATAGGGAAACAATATTCAACAAACTATTGGGATTGAAGGCAGACAGGTCCCCAGGGCCTGATGGCCTACATCCATGGTGTAAAAGGAAGTTGCAGCAGAGATAGTGGATGCATTAGTTATAATTTTCCAAAATTCCCTGGACACAGGGAAGATTCCAGTGGATTGGAAAAATGCTAATGTAACATCCTTATTCAAAAAGGGAGGGAGATAGAATGTAGGAAATTACAGACCAGTTAGTTTAACATCTGTTGTTGGGAAATTGTTAGAATCCATTATGAAGGAAGTAATATCAGGACATTTGGAAAGTCAAAACACTATTCCTCAGAGTCAGCATGGTTTCACGATAGGTAAATCATCTAATTTGCTAGAGTTCTTCGAAGATGTAACAAGCAAGGTATATACTGAGAATCCTGTAGATGTAGTATATCTGGACTTCCAGAAGGCATTTGATAAGATGCTGCACAGAAGATTAATACACAATAAATGTGATTAATTTTCTTCAAGTAAAGGCGAGGCGTAAATTTAATTTTGCCGAATGATATTAAAGGTTTTTAAGAATCTTTGTATGTGCATTTCTAATTTTTCATCTGCGTAAAGAGAACGATGGCTCACATTGACTTGCAACTTTTAATTAACCCCGGCGTGGGATTAGAGGTAATTTTTTGGCTTGAATAGAAGACTGGCTGATGGAGAGAAGACAGAAAACTGGAATAAATGGGTCTTTTCTGGATGGCAAGATGTAACTAGTGGGGTGTTATGGGGTATGGTCCTTGGGCCCCAACTATTTACAATCTATATTAATGACTTGGATACAGGGATAGAAAGTTCTATTACTAAATTTGCAGAAGACACAAAAATAGGTGGGGCAGTAAGATGTAACGAGGAAATAAGAACCTTACAAATGGATATTGATAGGTTAGATGAGTGGGTCAAATTGTGGCAGATAGAGTTTCATGTGGATAAGTATGAGGGCATCCATTTTGGTCAGAAAAATTATTACCTATATTGGGAGAGACTTTGGGGTGCTCCAATGCAGAGGGATCTGGGTTTCCTCGTGCATGAGTCACAGAAAACTAGCATGCAAGTATAGCAGGTAATGGAATGTTGGCATTTATAAAAGCATGGAAGTGTTGTTGCATTGGTGAGACCACACCTGGAGCATTTTGCACAGTTTTGGTCCCCTTATTTGAGAAAATATGTAGAGGCATTGGAGGCAGTTCAGAGGAGGTTCACTAGATTGATTCCAGAGATGATGGGCGGTATTCTCCGCTAAGGCCAAAAATCGCGGAGGCCGTCGTGAACTCGGCCGTGGTTCACGACAGCCTTGGGGCCCGCTCCCCGCACCTAATTCACCCCCACCCGGGGGGCTAGGAGCGGGCCCCCGTCATTCCCGGCCGCGACCTCGGCCGCCAGAAGTGACGCGCGAACGACGCTTTTCATTATGTCATCAGCGCATG
The DNA here is from genome assembly GCF_902713615.1 of Scyliorhinus canicula. Lineage (NCBI taxonomy): Eukaryota > Metazoa > Chordata > Chondrichthyes > Carcharhiniformes > Scyliorhinidae > Scyliorhinus > Scyliorhinus canicula. The sequence goes on along the minus strand of NC_052152.1, from coordinate 45,173,829 downwards.
CGCGGGTTGCCGGTTCCAACCCGCGCATGCACGGATGACATCACCGCGCAGACGGCACGAACCCGCGCATGCGCAGTGCCGTCTTTCTCCACTGCCGCCCGGCAAGACGTGGCGGCTTGATCTTGCCGGGCGGCGGCGGGGAAAGAGTGCGTCCGTTTTGGACGCAGGCCTGACGATCGGTGGGCACCGATCGCGGGCCTGTGTCCTCCGGAGCACAGTCGCGGTGCTCCCGTCCCAATCGGGCCCCTGGATGCCCCAAACCGGCATCTGGCGCCTGTTTCATAAATGCAGCGACCAGGTGTGGTTGCTGCCGTGGTGAAAAGGGCGTGAAGGGCCGGCTGCTCAGCCCATCGGGCCTGGAGAATCGCCGTTCGCCATGAATAACGGCGAGCCGCGATTTTTCCGAGAGGAGGGGGGGAGAATCGCGGGGGGGGGGGGCAGGGAGGTGTAAAAAATGCCGGGAGGCCCTCCCGCGATTCTCCCAGGCCGCTTGGGGAGCAGAGAATTCCGCCCGATGGGTTTGTCTTATGAAGCGTGATTGGGTAGTTTAGGCCTACAATCTCTTAAGTTTAGAAGAATGAGGGGAGAACAAATTGAGGCACATAAGATGATAAAAGGTATGGATAAAGTAGATGTGGAGCGGATACTTCCTCTTGTGGGGAATTCTGGAACATCATCTCAGGACAAAGGGTAGTAAATTTAAATCAGAGATGAGGGGGAACTACTTCTCCAAAAGGGTCGTAAATCTGTGGAATTTTCTATCTCAGAGTGTGATGGATGCTGGGACAGTGAGCAAATTTGAGGAGTTAGACAGATTTTTAATTAGTAACGGGTTGAAGGGTTATGGAGTGCAGCAGAACGGTGGAGATGGCACCATGATGAGATCAGCCATGATCGTATTGAACAGTAGAGCAGGCTCGAGAGGCTACGTTCCCTGCTCCGCTCCTATTTCTTATGTTCTAAGAAAGAGCTAATCTGTCTAATTCCACCTTGCAACTCTTGGTCTGTAGCCCTGTGGGTAACAGCACGCCAAGCACAAATCTGGTGTTCTTGATTAATAAGGAGATCAGGGGTTATGGGGAAAAGTCAGGAGAATGGGGATGAGGAACAAATCAACCATGATCGAATGGTGGAGCAAACACGATGGGCTGAATGGCCTGATTCTGCTCTTATATCTTATGGTCTTAAGACATGGAAAACTTTCTGTAATAGCCTGTAGTAACCTGCACAGGACTCATCTAGCTGGGGATGATTGGACTGAGTTAACCCAGCACTAGCATAAAAGGCAGGCAGCTGTAGAGTCAGCTAAAGAGGAATGAGGACCCGGTGAAAGCTAACCGGGCCTTGTGAATGTATGATACTGTTGCTGAAATAAAGGACTTTTAAAAAGCTCGTTAGACTCCCCTGGCTTTATCACACTTTCCTTCATTGGAACAAGAACTAAACCTGGGTTCCAGAGATAAAAAGGTTTCTATCGACAAAAGAGTTTAATGCAGTAAAGCAATTGCTAACAAAAACTATACCCTCAAACAAAATGTATGTTTTAAGGATTAAAAGAACATCTTGTTTCAGAAGTTAATTTACGTTTATTTTTTATGTAAACAAAACACTTTTATAGATGTCTCCCTTCTTCCAGTCTCTAATAATTCTGCACTGCCTTTCATCCTCCCACTCAATCTCAATTCCACACATGCAGGATCAAAAGAATCTACATAGGCTATAGATTTGAGTAAGATTCAACCAACATAATTGGTGATTTCTGTTCCATTATGCCTCACTTACCTTTCATCTCTCGTGAAGAAAACTCCAGAACACCTGTTGCAGCTGAAGGGGTACATTTCATTAATTTGCAACTAATGGGAAATATTTTATGTCATTTCATTAGGTTATCAAATACTCTTCTTCAAAGTTAAACTTCACTTGAAGGAAGTTCTGAGGGAAACAAGAAATGTGATGCAGTCGGGGTGAGAAGCTTTAATGTCCACCATCACAAAACATCGAGCTTACTTCTACTGATCAAGTCTGCTGAACCCTGAAGGTAAAAGCTGCCGGAGGGGGTGGGGGGGGGGGGGGGGGGGGGGGGGGGAGGTAGTAGTGGTAATGTCACTGGAATAGTAATCCAGAGGTTCAGGTGACTCCTCTGGAGACAGGGGTGTAAGTCTCACCACAGCAGCCGGTGGACTTTGGATTCAGAAACAAATCTGGAATTGAAAAGCCAGAATGGCGACCATGAAACCATCATGGTTTGTCATATCAACCCACCTGGTTCACGAACATCCTTTAGGGAAGGAAATCTGCCATCCTTGCCTGGTCTGGCCTACTTGTCACTCCATATCCACAGCAATGTGGTTGACTCTTAACTGCCCTCTGAAATGGCTGAGCAAACCACTTAGCAAACAGCAACGAATGCTGATCTTGCCAGCGATGCGCCCATCCCATGAACGAATAAAGACTGAACCTGTGTTGGACAGTATGGGAATCAACATAAGGAAGTATCCTATTTGGCCTCACCCTCACCACATTAGCTGTTGCAGATATAAATGGCCACAATAGTACTTGAAGGAGTGACCATCATAAAATCCTTATGAAGACATGTTGTGCAGTTATGAAGTAAAACAGGTCAAACAACCTCCAGCTGTAGTACTGCCAACCCAAGTAACTGGTAAAAAGGGTAAGGTAAACAATGCACAATGGCTAATTGTCAACTGTTTTTTAAAAATAAATTTATTGTACCCAATTCATTTTTCCAATTAAGCGGCAATTTAGCATGGCCAATCCACCTACCCTGCATATCTTTGGGTTGTGGGGGCGAAACCCACGCAAACACGGGGAGAATGTGCAAACTCCACACGGACAGTGACCCAGAGCCGGGATCGAACCTGGGACCTCGGCGCCGTGAGGCAGCAGGGCTAACCCACTGCGCCACCGTGCTGCCCAAATTGTCAACTGTTAATCATATCTTTTGCGAACATACCTGCTGTGGAGGGGGCCACGGCTGAGCCAAAAGTTTTCCTCGCATTTTCTTTTAAGTTCTTCCCCCACAGCTTTAATTGTGCTTCGTCCCATTCCTGTGCTAGAGAAGGCAAACCTCTACATTTTCTAATGAGCTCGGATTCAAAATACTGGGTTGGAGTCACAGTGCATTGGGGCAGCCAGCAGAAAGCCTGCCCTTTCTCAATTCCTGCCGTAAAGCCACCCTGGGGAATATCCTGTACTCTGAGAGTGATGAAACATTAACTTTAATGTCTCATCCTGTACCATTTTAAAAACATTTTATTATAGTCTGTTTAAAAATGATTGTCTATAATCTATTTTAATTTTCAGCTATAGTCTCCTTATACATTTAAAAAAAAAGTATTTTTATTCCAAAGTCTCAACATTTTTACATTTTACAATAGCAATCCACCCAACACATTGAACCCCCCCCCCCCCCCCTCCCACACACCCATAACTTTCCCTCTCTCCTCCCTCTCTCCTCCCCCACCTCTCCCTCCCTCCTCCCCCACCCCTCCTTCAACAGTCGATGATAACCAACTCTCCAAAATTCAGAATGAACAATCCCCAGCTTTTGTGGAACCCGTCACTCACCTACGCGTGGAGCAAATTTCATCTTCTCCAGGGCTAAGAACGCCAGCACAGCCCCCGGCCACACTGAAGCACAGGGCGGAGAAGCTGACTTCCACTCCAACAAGACCTGCCTGAGAGCAATCAGCGAGGCGAAGGCTAAAACATCTGCCCCACACCCATCTGCAACTCCAGCTGGCCCGACACCCCGGATATGGTTTCCCAGGGCCCGGGCTGTACTTCAACCTGCGAAACCTCTGAGATAGTGCTGAAAACCACCCTCCAAAACCTTTCCAGCTTTGGGCAGGACCAAAACATATTCACATGATTCACAGGGCCCCTCCCACATCGCTCTCAGACATCCTCCATCCCCTCAAACAGCCGGCTCATCCTTGACTCTGTCAGGCGCGCCCTGTACACCACCTTCAGCTGATCAACCCCAGCCTTTGTCACCTTATAAATGGCGGGTCTGATTCAGAACAGTTATATCCCGGCTTCAAAGGTGATAGACTTCACCTTTCAAAATACCAGTTGAAGGTTGCAGATCTTATTGAAATATTCTGGACCAGTCGCTTGCACCCCAAGTGAGAACATTACATGGATGCACTGTTGCTGCTATCTTGGAGTCATTTCCAGAATCACTCGGACTCATGCTATTTTTTGAAGGCAAAACATTCAAGCATGCTATTGTGACTTTTAGCCTAGTTTCTACATTGTTTGTTTGGAGTTGACCACAAATACAACAATATTGCATTTCAAGGTTGAAGTCTCAGAAATAACATAATTATGCCAATCCTCAAACATAAGCTTTGCCTAAAAACAGAAAGTGCTGGCAAAACTCACATCTGTGGAGAGAGAGAGAGAGAGAGACACACATAGAGCTAATGTTGAGAGTCTAATATGACTCTTTGGAACTCAGAAGAAGAAAAGCCGTCATATTGGACTCAAAATGAAGGAAATCTGCCATCCTTCCCTGGTCTGACCTACATGTGACTCAAGATCTGCTAACGGGAACAGGTTCTTGCTATTTATTCTGTTTAGACACCTAATGATCTTCAGCATTTCCATAAAATCTCCTCTCAAACTTCTCTGAGAACAACATAGGGCAGCACGGTAGCACTAGTGGCTAGCACTGTGGTTTCACAGTGCCAGGGTCCCAGGTTCGATTCCCCGCTGTGTCACTGTTTGTGCGGAGTCCGCACGTTCTCCCCGTGTCTGTGTGGGTTTCCTCCGGTTTCCTCCCACAGCCAAAGACATGCAGGTTAGGTGGATTTGCCATGATAAATTGCCCATGGTGACCAAAAAGGTTAGAGGGATTATTGGGTTACGGAGATTGGGTGGAAGTGAGGGCTTAAGTGGGTTGGTGCAGACTCGATGGGCCGAATGGCCTCCTTCTGCACTGTATGCTCTATGTTCTAATCCCAGCTACTCCAATCTAACAACATAACTGATGTTCCTCAACCATAAAGCCATTCTTGTAAATCTCTTATGCACCCCTCTAAAGCATTCACATCACCCCTAAACTGTGCAGCCTAGAATTGAACAAAGTAAACTAGTTGAGGCCAAAGAAATATTTTAGAAAGGATCATCATAACTTCAATGTTTTATGTACTTAATTAATCTATTTATAAAGCTCAGGATCCCATATGCCTGTTTAATCACTTTCTCAACCTGTCCTGCCAATTTTAATGAGCAGTACACTCAGGTTTTGTGTCACCTGTACATTTCCACTTGTCCCCTGTGCATCCAAATCTAAAACATTAATATAAATCAAGGAAGGTGACATCCGGTTGCGGCTATGCAGAGCTAAGTCACACATTCGGCAGCTCCCGCTTAGAACGGACTTTTGGGCTCTTTTCAGGGCCCCCAACGGCAATTTTTCGACGTTTCCCGGTGTGGGAAGAAGTTTGCAGCATTCCCCCGACAGTGTTTGGCTTGGACCAGGAGCGGGGCGAGTGGTGAAGCCAAAGAAAGTGCGAGGGAAGAAAAGCAAGATGGCGGCGGGCGGAGACCAAGCAGCGTGGATGCAGTGGGCGGAGGAGCAACAGGAGGGTCTCCAGCGCTGCTTCAGGGAGCTTAAAGCGGACCTGCTGGAGCCGATGAAGGCTTCCATTGATAAGTTGCTGGAAGCCCAGGCGGCCCAGGGGGTGGCAATCCGCGAGGTCCGATAGAAGGTCTCGGAGCACGAAGACAAGATCTTGGGCCTAGCGGTAAAGGTGGAGGCGCACGAGGCGGTCCTCAAGAAATGGCAGGAGCGGTTCAAGGAGATGGAGAATTGGTCGAGGCGGAAGAATCTGCGGAACCTGGGCCTCCCGGAGGGTCTGGAGGGGTCAGACGTGGGGGTGTCTATGTGCTCACTATGTTAAACTCGCTGATGGGAGCGGGGTCCTTTCAGGGGCCCCTGGAGCTGGAAGGGGCCCATAAAGCGCTGGCGAGGAGGCCCAAGGCTAACAAGCCGCCGTGGGCGGTGCTGGTGCTGTTTCACCGATTCGCTGATCGGGAGTGTGTCCTCAGGTGGGCCAAGAGAGAGCGGAGCAGCAGGTGGGAGAACGTGGAGGTTCGAATTTATCAGGGCTGGAGTGCGGAGGTGGCGAAGAAGCCGGCCGGGTACAACCGGACGAAGGTGGTGCTGCACAGGAAGGGGGTGAAGTTCGGCATGTTGCAGCCGGCGTGTCTGTGGGTCACCTACAAGGACCGGCATCATTATTTCGAGTCCCCGGAGGAGGCGTGGACCTTTGTTCAGGCCGAGAAGTTGGACACAAACTGAGGGTCGGGGGGGGGGGGGGGGGGGGGGGGGGGGGGGGGGGGGCATTGGGATGGTTGGGGTGCTGAGGTTGTGTTACACTTCGAGTGGGGGTTCTTTTTGTTCGTTCTCTGTTCTTATTTTTTCTTGTTTTTTCGCAATTTAGGGTGGATGGTGGGGGTGAGTGGGGCACTGATTTGGTTAGATCCGTCGGGTGGGAAAGTGAAGGGAGGCAAATAAATGGAGTGGGAGGTGGAGGGTCGGTAGGGGGGAAGGGGCCCCACGGGGGAGAGGAAGGCCCGAGATGGGGGTGAGAGGACTGGGCCTGTGAATAGGAGCTGCGCCAGAGGAGGCGGGACCGGGCAGGTGGAAAACGTGGGCTCTTTTCCCAGGCTGAAGACTGGAAGGGGCGGGGCCAAAGCAGGGAAGTGCGGGCTTTTTCCCGTGCTTGGAATGAAGAGGGAGGCGGGGACCCTGTGGGTGGGCAATGGAGGGGGAGGGGACGTCCCACAAGGGGAGGAGTCGAAGGAGGGGCGGGAGCGGCCGGGGTCAGCAGGAGTCGGCTGACTTGCGATAGTGCAACGGGGGGAGCAATGCAGCTAGAAGGGGTCCTAGCTGGGAGGGGGGCGGGGGGGAGAACCGGGTTGCTGCTGGTCAAGGGGGAGATGGAGCGCGTAGAGGGGGTCGGGACAGGGGTCTGCCGCCGTGGGGAACGGGCCAAGTGTGGGGTGTGGGCGCGTGGCTGGCCACGGAGGGGTTATGGCTAGTCGGCGGGGGAGGGTGGCGGGCAGCCCCCTGGTCCGGCTGATAACCTGGAATGTAAGGGAACTGAACGGGCCGATTAAGCGGGCCGGGTGTTCACGCACCTGAAGGGCTGAAGGCGGATGTGGTCATGCTCCAGGAGACGCACCTGAAGGTGGCGGACCAGGTAAGATTGAGGAAGGGGTGGGTAGGCCAGGTGTTCCATTCAGGGCTAGATGCAAAAAGGCGGGGTTGCCGATTCTGGTGGGAAAGAGGGTTTTGTTCGAGTCGTCGAGCATTGTGGCAGATAATGGCGGCAGGTACGTAATGGTAAGTGGTAAGTTGCAAGGGGAGAGGGTGGTGCTGGTTAATGTTTACGCCCCGAACTGGGACAATGTGGGTTTTATGCGGTGCATGCTAGGCCGAATCCCGGACCTGGAAGTGGGGGCCTAATAATGGGGGGAGACATCAACACGGTGTTGGATCCGACACTGGATCGCTCCAGATCCAGGACGGGCAGGAGACCGGCGGTGGCGAGAGTACTGAGGGGGTTTATGGACCAGATGGGTGGGGTAGATCCTTGGAGATTTGAAAGGCCAAGGGCTAGGGAATTCTCATTCTTCTCACATGTTCATAAGGCCTATTCCCGGATCGATTTCTTCGTTATGAGTAGGGCGCTGATCACGAGGGTAGGGGATACCGAGTACTCAGCGTTAGCCATTTCAGATCATGCCCCGTATTGGGTAGACTTGGAGCTGGGGGAGGAGAGAGACCAGCACCCGCCGTGGCGCTTGGATGTGGGACTGTTGGCAGATGAGGAAGTGAGCCAGCGGGTTTGCGGCAGCATAGAGAGATACCTGGAGGCTAACGACAACGAGGAGGTTCGAGTGGGGACGGTCTGGGAGGCGCTTAAGGCGGTGGTCAGGGGCGAGCTAATCTCCATTCGGGCCCATAAGGAGAGGAGAGAGCAGATGGAGAGGCTGGTGGGGAGATGGTGAGGGTGGACAGGAGGTACGCGGAGGAGCCAGAGGAGGGACTATTGCGGGAGAGGCGCAGCCTCCAGGCTGAATTTGCCCTGTTGACCACCTGGAAGGCGGAGGCGCAGTGGAGGAAGGCCCAGGGGGCGATCTATGAGTATGGGGAAAAGGCAAGTCGGATGTTGGCGTATCAGCTTCGGAAGCGGGACGCAGCTAGGGAGATTGGGGGAATTAAGGACAGGAGGGGGAGTGTGGCACGAGTAGGGTTGACATCAATGGGGTCTTCAGGGACTTTTATGAGGAACTGTATCGGTCTGAGCCCCCACAGGAGGAGGGAGGAATGGTCTGCTTTCTGGACCCACGGAGGTTCCCGAAGGTGGAGGAATGACTGGTGGTGGGTTTGGGGGCTCCGATTGGGCTGGAGAAGCTGGCCAAAAGGATAGGGAGTATGCAGGGGGGAAGGCACCGGGTCCAGATGGTTTCCCGGCCGAATTTTACAAAACATATGTGGATTTTCTGGGCCCATTGTTGGTTAGGACCTTCAATGAGGCAAGGGAGGGTGGGGCTTTGTCCCCGACGATGTCCAGGGCACTTATTTCCCTGATCCTGAAGCAGGACAAGGACCCCCTGCAGTGTGGGTGTTACAGGCCAATTTCGCTGTTAAATGTGGATGCTAAGGTGCTGGCGAAGGTCTTAGCCTCAAGAATTGAGGATTGTGTACCGCAGGTCATTCACGAAGACCAGATGGGGTTCATGAAGGGGAGGCAATTAAATGCGAATGTGCGGAGGCTCTTGAACGTCATTATTATGCCGGCAAGTGAGGGGGAGGCGGAGATAGTGGCGGCGATGGACGCCGAGAAGGCCTTTCATCGGGTAGAGTGGGGGTACTTGTGGGAGGTGCTGAAGAGGTTCGGGTTTGGGGAGGGGTTCATCAGGTGGGTCAGATTGTTGTATGAAGCCCCGGTGGCGAGTGTGGCTACGAACAAGAGGAGGTCTGAGTACTTTCGGCTGTATCAAGGGATGAGGCAGGGGTGTCCCCTGTCCCCCCTGCTCTTTGCACTGGCGATTGAACCCCTGTCTATGGCACTGAGGGAGTCGAGGAACTGGAGGGGGCTGGTGCGGGGCGGGGAGGAGCATAGGGTATCGCTCCATGCGGACGACCTGCTACTTTATGTCGCGGACCCAATGGGGGGGATGCCGGAGGTAATGAGGATCCTCAGGGAGTTCAGGGAATTTTCAGGGTATAAGCTCAACATGGGGAAGAGCGAGCTGTTCGTGGTTCACCCAGGAGACCAGGAGAGGGGGATTGGTGAGCTCCCACTAAAAAGGGCGGAGAGGAGCTTTAGATATTTGGGGGTCGAGGTGGCCAGGAGCTGGGGGGCCCTGCATAGACTTAATTTCACGAGGCTGGTGGAGCAGATGGAGGAGGAGTTCAAGAGGTGGGATGCGCTACCGCTGTCTTTGGCAGGTAGGTAGGGTGCAGTCAGTGAAGATGACGGTGCTCCTGATGTTTTTGTTTCTGTTCCAGTGCCTCCCCATTCTTATCCCGAAGGCCTTTTTTAGACGGGTCAATAGGAGCATAACGGGGTTTGTATGGGCACGTGGGACTCCGAGGGTGAGAAGAGTATTCCTGGAGCGGAGAAGGGATGGGGGGGCTGGCGCTGCCCAATCTCTGTGGATACTACTGGGCCGCTAATGTGGTGATGGTGCGCATGTGGGTGCTGGAGGGGGAGGCGGGGGCATGGAAGAGGCTGGAAACGGCGTCTTGTGAGGGTACGAGTCTGGAGGCGCTGGCAACGGCGCCGCTGCCGCTCCCTCCAACGAGGTATACCACGAGCCTGGTGGTGGCGGATACCCTCAAAATCTGGGGGCAGTGGAGGCAGCACAGGGGGGAGTTGGGGGCGTCGGTGGGGACCCCGATATGGGGAAACCATCGGTTTGTCCCGGGGAGGGTAGATGGAGGGTTTGCGGGGTGGCACAGGGCAGGGATAAGGAGGTTGGGGGACCTATTCATGGATAGAAAGTTCGCGAGACTGAGTGAGCTGGAGGAGAGGTATGGGCTCCCCCCAGGAAACGCCTTTAGGTACCTACAGGTAAGGGCGTTTGTTAGGCGCCAAGTGGTGGGATTTCCGCTGCTGCCGCCACGCATGGTACAGGATAGGGTGCTCTCGGGGTGTGGGTTGGAGAGGGGAAGATTTCGGCAATATACCAGGTGATGCAGGAGGAGGAGGAGGCCTCGGTGGAGGAGCTGAAAGGTAAGTGGGAGGAGGAGCTAGGGGAGGTGATCGAGCAGGGTACTTGGGCAGATGCCCTTGGGAGAGTCAACGCTTCCTCTTTGTGTGTGAGGCTCAGCCTCATACAGTTCAAAGTGTTGCATAGGGCACACGTGACCGGGACAAGGATGAGCCGGTTTTTTGGGGGTGAGGACAGGTGTGTTAGGTGCTCAGGGAGCCCAGCAAACCACACCCATATGTTCTGGGCATGCCCAGCACTGGAGGAATTTTAGAAGGGCGTATCGAGGGTGGTAGGGTCCTAGGTTAAACCGGGCTGGGGGTTCGCAGTATTTGGGGTTGCAAAGGAGCCGGGAGTGCAGGAGGTGAAAGAAGCCGGTATTCTGGCCTTTGCGTCCCCGGTAGCCCGGCGGAGGATTCTTCTTCAGTGGAGGGATGCGAGGCCCCCAAACGTTGAGGCCTAGATCAATGACACTTCGGGGTTTATCAAATTGGAAAGGGTGAAATTTGCTTTGAGGGGATCGGTACAGGGGTTTTTCAAGCGGTGGCAACCGGTCCTAGACTTCCTGGCAGAACGGTAGACAACGATCAGTGGCAGCATCAACCTGGGGGGGGGGGCGGTTATTTCAGCTTTGTTTCTATATATTGGAGGTTTTGACTGGGTGTATATATTTGCTATGTGTTTGGGCGGGCGTTAATTTATTATTTTTGTTACTGAGTTTCCTTTACATTTTTTGCATTTTGTACTTGATACTTTTGTTGTTGATAATTTGTGAAAACTTCAATAAAAATTATTTAAAAAAAAAAAATAAATCAAGGAAGGTAATTGTCCTATTCAACCCTGAGGAGCCCCTACTCTATGCCTTCATCCAGTCTGAAAAACTACCAATAACCATTACTTTCAGTTTCCTGTATCAGTTCCATGTATCCATGTTGTTATTGTCCCTTTAATTCCATGGGCTCCAATTTTCCTGATAAGCTTATGTTCCATTTTAACAAATGCCTTTTTCAGGTCCAGAAAGACCACTATATTATTCATAATCAACCATATTGCCCTCATCAACATTTGACATTCTCTAATTTATTCACATTTCTCCTGGTGACTGTTGATTTTGTCCTGGATTGCTTGCTATGGTATATGGCTGTTCATCTTGTGATGTTGCACTTTTAGAAGGAATGAGGTTCTCGCTGAGGAATTGTCACCATGCACATCCTGTAACATTTGCTGAATGTATAAAGGCCCTGAAAGACAAAAGCAAGGTCTATGATTTAGTCGTTGTAAAGTCTCAATCTTGAAAATCCCCCTCCATCTTTTCATTGTTCAGAGGCACTTCCAAAGAATCCCTACAGTTCAGAGGGATGCCATGCAGCCCATTGTGTCTGCACCAATTCTACTGAGAGCACCCCACCAAGACCCACTCCCCGCCCTATCCCCATAACCCCTCCTGACCTGCACACATTTGGACACTAAGGGGCAATTTAGCATAACCAATACACCTAACCTGCACATCTATGGGAGGAAACCCATGCAGGCATGGGGAGAATGTGTAAACTCCACACAGAGAGTCACCCAAGGCCAGAATCAAACCCAGGTCCCTGGTGCTGTAAGGCAGCAGTGCTAACTATTGCGCCACCTTGCCTTCTGTCACCATCTATGTGATTTCCTGTTTCTTGCTCTTAGACCGCGGGGGACACAGATGTTTCACTTAACTCCAAAGCTGTCTTCTCTGCAGTTGGACTATTTGTGGTAGGCCACTCTGGTTCTTTCCCGCTTTCTTGCATTTTGCACTCTGTTCTTCTATGAGGGGTGAATAAACAGATATGAGTGAATATTCACATTATGGATGAAGTACACTTGGTGAGGGTGACTAGGAGACAGATGCATCATATTGCATAAGGATTGGAGGTGAGTGATGACAATGGATCGAAAAATATGGAGGAGATGAATCACTTGGAAAATTAAGGTTGGGTGCTTCTGAAATTTGGGGGACTGTGAACATGATGGAGAACTCTTAGTAAGGTAGAGTCATAAGGTCATACAGCACAGAAAGAAGCCCTTCAGCCCATTTGTGTCTGCACTGACCATCAAACATCTATCTACTCTAATCACATTTTCCAGCATTTGATCCATAGCCTTGTATGCTATGGCGTTTCAAGTGCTTATCTAAGTGCTTCTTAAGTGTTGTAAGGGTTCACACCTCTACCAATCCCACAGCCAGTGAGTTCCAGATGCCCACCATCCCCTGCGTGAAAAGGCTTTTCCTCAAATCCCCTTACCTGAAATCTGTGGAAGAGGGTGAGGCTTAAACTAGGGGATGTAGGTCACTCAGCAAATATACTCACTTTTCCGTACCTGGTTGGATCATTAAACCACTTTCTGCATTGTTTCTAAGACCTGGCCACCATGGGTGGGATTCTCCGACTCCCCGCTGGGTGGGAGAATCGCCGGGGGGGGGGCTTGAATCCCACCCCGCCTCGACGGCGGCTGCTGAATTCTCTGGCGCTGGGGTTTTGGCAGGGGCGGGAATCGCTGCTGTCAACCTCCGCCATGGCCGGCGCAGAGAAGAACCCCCCTGCGCAGGTGCTGGGATGACGCCAGCACACGCTGGCGCTCCCGCGCATGCGCCAACTCGCGCTGGCCAGTGGAGGCCCTTCGGCGCCGGTTGGCGCAGGCGCCAAGCCCTTCCGCGCCTCCAACCATATCGACGCCAGCCTAGCCCCTGAAGGTGCGGAGGATTCTGCACCTTCCGGGCGGCCCGACGCCGGAGTGGTTCATGCCACTCTGCGCTGGTACGGCCCGCCCCATGTTACTGTTGCTCACTTGCTCAATTGCCTTCAATCACATCTTCTTGGTGAGAGCCATAGGTTTCTTCCTCCCATTGCTGGTGATAAATATGTCCCTTCTGTTGCTGAAGGCACCCATCAGAAATGTCTATTGTGAACACCTCCAATTCCCTATTGGAAATTGTCCTACTAAGCTGAGTTCACATTATGTGGTTGCACATCATAGGTCACTGCACCCAGAAGTTAAAATCAATTGGTTCAATTGAGATGTGATCATAAACTTTTGACTTGCTTAATTGGCTTCTGGGTGTCGCACACTGAAATCTACCTCACTTCTTGGTAGCTCCCAATATTCTGCTTTCCAAATTATATTTTTTCAGGAATTTAATGTGAATGAAGGAATTATTACAAATTCAGATTGTTTGTTCAGCGGTTGTTAGTAAAAAAATAAATTCTGACAATGAATTATAAAAAAATTTTAAAATGCATATTTTGGGGGCAGAATGGTGGCACAGTGGTTAACACTGCTGCCTCCCGGCACTGAATGCCGGCCCTGGGTCACTGTCCGTGTGGAGTTTGCACATTCTCCCCGTGGGTCTCATCCTCACAACACAAAAAATATGCAGGGTAGGTGGATTGGCCATGCTAAATTGCCCTTTAATTGGAAAACAAAATAATTGGGTGCTCTAAATTTATTTTTAAAAATGCATATTTTGTTTTTTAATCCCATTGCTCTTCATTTTCAACAGAATGGTCCACTTGCATTATATGTTCAGCCCTGTTTCTCACATCATCCCTTCACATCTCAATAATGGAACAGCTCATGTGAGACAAATGAGATACATTCACGAGTTAACATTATGCTTTAATTAGGAATCTTGCAGCTGTCAGATTAAAAAAAAATGTGATGCAAGATCATTCATTTCTTGCAGTTGAATTTCATGATTTTTGTCAATTCCCAACCATCAACATCCTATGAGTCAACATTGGTCAGAAACACGACTGGACCAGTCATGTAAATATAGTGTCTTCATATAAGAAATAGGAGGAGAGTAGACCATGCAGCTTCATGAATCCATTCTGCCTCTCAGTTTGAACATGTCTGATCTGCCTCAATGGAGGCAGGAAGTGGGATAGTGGGAATATATGTGGGATAGTAGTAAAATATGTGGGATAGTGGGAATATATGTGGGATAGTGGGAATATATGTGGGATAGTGGTAATATATGTGGGATAGTGGGAATATATGTGGGATAGTGGGAATATATGTGGGATAGTGGTAATATAGGACGGATAGTGGGAATATGTGGGATAGTGGGAATATATGTGGGATAGTGGGAATATATGTGGGATAGTGGTAATATATGTGGGATAGTGGGAATATAGGACGGATAGTGGGAATATATGTGGGATAGTGGGAATATATGTGGGATAGTGGGAATATATGTGGGATAGTGGGAATATAGGACGGATAGTGGTAATATAGGACGGATAGTGGGAATATAGGACGGATAGTGGTAATATAGGACGGATAGTGGGAATATATGTGGGATAGTGGTAATATATGAGGGATAGTGGTAATACAGGACGGATAGTGGGAATATATGTGGGATAGTGGGAATATATGTGGGATAGTAGGAATATATGTGGGATAGTGGGAATATAGGACGGATAGTGGTAATATAGAACATAGAACATAGAACAGTACAGCACAGAACAGGCCCTTCGGCCCTCGATGTTGTGCCGAGCCATGATCACCCTACTCAAACCCACGTATCCACCCTATACCCGTAACCCAACAACCCCCCCCCCCCCTTAACCTTACTTTTTAGGACACTACGGGCAATTTAGCATGGCCAATCCACCTAACTCGCACATCTTTGGACTGTGGGAGGAAACCGGAGCACCCGGAGGAAACCCACGCACACACGGGGAGGACGTGCAGACTCCGCACAGACAGTGACCCAGTCGGGAATCGCACCGGGGACCCTGGAGCTGTGAAGCATTTATGCTAACCACCATGCTACCGTGCTGCCCCCAAATGTCCCCATATATGTGGGATAGTGGTAATATAGGACGGATATTGGGAATATAGGATGGATAGTGGTAATATATGAGGGATAGTGGTAATATAGGATGGATAGTGGTAATATAGGACGGATAGTGGTAATATATGTGGGATAGTGGTAATATAGGACGGATAGTGGTAATATAGGACGGATAGTGGTAATATAGGACGGATAGTGGTAATATAGGACGGATAGTAGTAATATAGGACGGATAGTGGTAATATATGTGGGATAGTGGTAATATAGGACGGATAGTGGGAATATATGTGGGATAGTGGTAATATAGGACGGATATTGGGAATATAGGACGGATAGTGGTAATATAGGACGGATAGTGGTAATATATGTGGGATAGTGGTAATATAGGACGGATAGTGGTAATATATGTGGGATAGTGGGAATATAGGACGGATAGTGGTAATATAGGACGGGTAGTGGTAATATAGGACGGATAGTGGTAATATAGGACGGATAGTGGTAATATATGTGGGATAGTGGTAATATAGGACGGATAGTGGTAATATATGTGGGATAGTGGTAATATAGGACGGATAGTGGGAATATATGTGGGATAGTGGTAATATAGGACGGACAGTGGTAATATAGGATGGATAGTGGTAATATAGGACGGACAGTGGTAATATAGGATCGATAGTGGTAATATATGTGGGATAGTGGTAATATAGGACGGATAGTGGTAATATATGTGGGATAGTGGTAATATAGGACGGACAGTGGTAATATAGGATGGATAGTGGTAATGTATGTGGGATAGTGGTAATATAGGACGGATAGGGGTAATATAGGACGGGTAGTGGTAATATAGGACGGATAGTGGTAATATAGGACGGATAGTGGTAATATAGGACGGGTAGTGGTAATATATGTGGGATAGTGGGAATATATGTGGGATAGTGGGAATATAGGACGGATAGTGGTAATATATGTGGGATAGTGGTAATATAGGACGGATAGTGGGAATATAGGATGGATTATGGTAATATATGAGGGATAGTGGTAATATAGGACGGATAATGGTAATATATGTGGGATAGTGCTAATATATGAGGGATAGTGGTAATATATGAGGGATAGTGGTAATATATGTGGGATAGTGGTAATATATGAGGGATAGTGGTAATATAGGACGGATAGTGGGAATATATGTGGGCTAGTGGTAATATATGAGGGATAGTGGTAATATAGGATGGATAGTGGGAATATATGTGGGATAGTGGTAATATAGGACGGATAGTGGTAATATATGTGGGATAGTGGGAATATAGGACAGATAGTGGTAATATAGGACGGATAGTGGTAATATATGTGGGATAGTGGTAATATAGGACGGATAGTGGGAATATAGGATGGATTATGGTAATATATGAGGGATAGTGGTAATATAGGACGGATAATGGTAATATATGCGGGATAGTGCTAATATATGAGGGATAGTGGTAATATATGTGGGATAGTGGTAATATATGAGGGATAGTGGTAATATAGGATGGATAGTGGGAATATATGTGGGATAGTGGTAATATAGGACGGATAGTGGTAATATATGTGGGATAGTGGGAATATAGGACAGATAGTGGTAATATAGGACGGATAGTGGTAATATATGTGGGATAGTGGTAATATAGGACGGATAGTGGGAATATAGGATGGATTATGGTAATATATGAGGGATAGTGGTAATTCAGGACGGATAATGGTAATATATGTGGGATAGTGCTAATATATGAGGGATAGTGGTAATATATGTGGGATAGTGGTAATATATGAGGGATAGTGGTAATATAGGACGGATAGTGGGAATATATGTGGGCTAGTGGTAATATAGGACGGATAGTGGGAATATATGTGGGATAGTGGTAATATATGAGGGATAGTGGTAATATAGGATGGATAGTGGGAATATATGTGGGATAGTGGTAATATAGGACGGATAGTGGTAATATATGTGCGATAGTGGTAATATTTGAGGGATAGTGGTAATAAATGAGGGATAGTGGTAATATATGTGGGCTAGCGGCCCAAAGGCCAAAGTGAATGCTCTGGAGACATGGGTTCAAATCCCACCATGGCAGCTGATGGAATTTAAATTAAATTAATAGCTCTGGAATTAAAAGTGAGCCTCAGTAATGATGACTGTGGAAACCATTAAAAAAAATCTTTAGAGAAAAAAGTCTGCCATGTTTACTTGGTCGAGCCTACATGTGACCCACAGCAATGTGGTTGACCATTAATTGCCCTCTGAAACGGCCTAGCAAGCCACTCAGTTGTATCAAGCTGCTGCAAAGTCACAAAAAAGGAAT
This sequence comes from Scyliorhinus canicula, assembly GCF_902713615.1. Classification (NCBI taxonomy): domain Eukaryota; kingdom Metazoa; phylum Chordata; class Chondrichthyes; order Carcharhiniformes; family Scyliorhinidae; genus Scyliorhinus; species Scyliorhinus canicula. The sequence goes on along the minus strand of NC_052152.1, from coordinate 45,156,399 downwards.
GAAACTAGATAGAGCACATGGCATCAACCTAGGCACCAGAAATTACAATGGAAACCCAGCCCTTTCGACCCTGCACAGTCCTCCTGACTAATATCTGGAGACTGTTATACTCCTCTTGCTCAATGTGGGAGCTCAGGGAGCTGATGTCCCTGGCTCATTCACGTGTGGGAAGTGTGTCCAGCTGCAGCTCTTGTTAGACCGCATGACGGCTCTGAGCTGCGGATGGACTCACTTTGGAGCATCCGCAATGCTGAGGAGTTCGTGGATAGCACGATTAGCGAATTGGTCACACCACAGATTAGGATTGGTGAGGGAGACAGGGAATGGGTGACCAAAAGGCAGAGAAAAAGCAGGAAGGCAGTGCAGGTGTCCCCTGCGGTCATCTCCCTTTAAAACAGGTATACCGTTTTGGATACTATTGGGGGAGATGGCTCACCAGGGAAAGGCAGTAGTAGCCAGGTTCATGGCATCGTGGCTAGCTCTGCTGTACAGAAGTGCGGGAAAAAGATTGGAAGGGCTAGAGTCATAGGGGATTCAATTGTAAGGGGAGTAGATAGGCGATTCTGTGGTCGAAAACGAGACTCCCGAATGGTAAATTGCCACCCAGGTGCACGGGTGTGGGATGTCTCAGATCGGCTGCAGAACATTCTGAAGTGGGAGGGTGAACTGCCAGTTGTCGTGGTGCATATAGGCACGAACGATATAGGGTAAAAATGGGATGAGGTCCTCCAAGCAGAATTTAGGGAGTTAGGAGCCAAGTTAAAATGTCGGACCTCAGTGGTATTAATCTCAGGATTGCTACCAGTGCCACGTGGTAGTCAGAGTAGAAATGAAAGAACAGGCAGGATGAATGCGTGGCTTGAGAGATGGTGCAGGAGGGAGGGGTTCAGATTTTGGGACATTGGGTCCGGTTCTGGGGGAGGTGGGACTACTACAAATTGGACGGTCTACACTTGGGCTGGACTGGAACCAATGTCTTTGGGGGTGCTTTTGCAAATGCGGTTGGGGAGGGTTTAAATTAATGTGGCGGGGGATGGGAACCAAATGAGGAGATTAGTGGACTGTAATGAGGTAGTAACTAAAGCCTGTAAGGAACTAGATCATGAAGTCAGCGTGACTAAGAGGAAGAGTAGGCAGGGAGCAGATGATGAACGCAAAGGGATTGGTGGTCTGAGGTGCATTTGTTTTAATGCAAGAAGTGTAGTAGGTAAAGATGAACTTAGTCTTGGATTAGTACCTAGGAGTATGATGTTATTGCTATTACTGAGACTTGGTTGAGGGAAGGGAATGATTGGCAAATAAATATCCCAGGATATCGATGCTTCAGGCGAGATAGAGAGAGAGGTAAAAGGAATGGAGGAGTTGCATTACTGGTCAGAGAGGATATCACAGCTGTGCTGAAGGAGGGCACTATGGAGGACTCGAGCAGTGAGGCGATATGGGCAGAGCTCAGAAATAGGAAGGGTGTGGTAACAATGTTAGGGCTGTGCTACAGGCCTCCCAACAGCGAGCGTGAGATAGAGGTACAAATATGTAAACAGATTATGGAAAGATGTCGGAGCAACAGGGTGGTGGTGATAGGAGATTTTAATTTTCCCAACATTGACTGGGATACACTTTGTGTCAGAGGTGTAGATGGAGCAGAATTTGTAAGGAGCATCCAGGAGGGTTTTCTAGAGCAGTATGTAAATAGTCCAACTCGGGAAGGGGCAACTGGACCTGGTGTTGGGGAATGAGCCCGGCCAGGTGGTTGAAGCTTCAGTCGGGGATTACTTTGGGAATAGTGAAAACAATTCTGTAAGTTTTAGACTACTCATGGACAAAAACGAGAGTGGTCCTAAAGGAAGAGTGCTAAATTGGGGGAAGGCCAACTATACCAAAATTTGACAGGAGCTGGGGAATGTGGATTGGGAGCAGCTGTTTGAAGGTAAATCCACATTTGATATGTGGGAGGCTTTTAAAGAGAGGTTGATTAGAGTGCAGGACAGACATGTCCCTGTGAAAATGAGGGATAGAAATGGCAAGATTAGGGAACCATGGATGACAGGTGAAATTGTGAGACTAGCTAAGAGGAAAAAGGAAGCATACATAAGGTCTAGGCGACTGAAGACAGACGAAGCTTTGGAAGAATATCGGGAATGTAGGACCAATCTGAAACGAGGAATCAAGAGGCTAAAAGGGGTCATGAAATATCTTTAGCAAACAGGGTTAAGGAAAATCCCAAAGCCTTTTATTCATATATCAGGAGCAAGAGGGTAACTAGAGAAAGGTTTGGCCCACTCAAGGACAAAGGAGGAAAGTTATGCGTGGAGTCAGAGAACATGGGTGAGATTCTTAACGAGTACTTTGCATCGGTATTCACCGAGGAGAGGGACATGACGGATGTTGAGGTTAGGGATAGATGTTTGATTACTCTAGGTCAAGTCGGCATAACGAGGGATGTGTTAGGTATTCTAAAAGGCATTAAGGTGGACAAGTCCCCAGGTCCGGATGGGATCTATCCCAGGTTACTGAGGGAAGTGAGAGAGGAAATAGCTGGGGCCTTAACAGATATCTTTGCAGCATCTTTGAACATGGGTGAGGTACCGGAGGACTGGAGAATTGCTAATGTTGTCCCCTTGTTTAAGAAGGGTAGCAGGGATAATCCAGGTAATTATAGACCGGTGAGCCTGACGTCAGTGATAGGGAAGCTGCTGGAGAAGATACCGAGGGATAGGATCTATTCCAGGGGTGGGCAAACTTTTCCGTGCAAGGGCCACATTCAGAAATTCACAATTCACAAAGGGCCGCATAGTATATTAAGTAAAATAATTACTTCACCCGGTTATGATTCTGGGCGCCTCATATAGAACATAGAACAGTACAGCACAGAACAGGCCCTTCGGCCCTCGACATTGTGCCGAGCAATGATCACCCTACTCAAGTCAACGTATCCACCCTATACCAGTAAGTAACCCAACAGCCCCCCCCCCCCCATTAACCTTAAAAAAAAATTAAAAAAAAAAAAAAAAAATTAAAAATTTTTTTTTTTTTTTTTTTAATGACTTGGTGGGCCGCAGAAATACCTTTGGCATGCGGCCCGCGGGCCGTAGTTTGCCCACCCCTGATCTATTCCCATTTGGAAAAAAATGGGCTTATCAGTGATAGGCAACATGGTTTTGTCCAGGGAAGGTCATGTCTTACCAACTTAATAGAATTCTTTGAGGAAGTGACAAAGTTGATTGATGAGGGAAGGGCTGTCGATGTCATATACATGGACTTCAGTAAGGCATTTGATAAGGTTCCCCATGGTAGGCTGATGGAGAAAGTGAAGTCTCATGGGGTCCAGGGTGTACTAGCTAGATGGATAAAGAACCGGCTGGGCAACAGGAGAAAGAGCATAGTAGTGGAAGCGAGTTTCTCAAAATGGAGAACTGTGACCAGTGGTGTTCCACAGGCATCCGTGCTGGGACCACTGTTGTTTGTGGTATACATAAATGATCTGGAGGAAGGTATAGGTGGTCTGATTAGCAAGTTTGCAGATGACACTAAGACTGGTGGAGTAGCAGAGAGTGAATACGGGCAGCACGGTAGCATGGTGGTTAGCATAAATGCTTCACAGCTCCAGGGTCCCAGGTTTGGTTCCCGGCTGGGTCACTGTCTGCGCGGAGTCTGCACGTCCTCCCCGTGTGTGCGTGGGTTTCCTCCGGGTGCTCCGGTTTCCTCCCACAGTCCAAAGATGTGCGGGTTAGGTGGATTGGCCATGCTAAATTGTCCGTAGTGTCCTAAAAAGTAAGGTTAAGGGGGGGGTTGTTGGGTTACGGGTATAGGGTGGATACGTGGGTTTGAGTAGGGTGATCATTTGCTCGGCACAACATCGAGGGCCGAAGGGCCTGTTCTGTGCTGTACTGTTCTATGTTCTATGAAGGGGACTGTCAGAGAATACAGCAGAATATAGATAGATTGGAGAGTTGGGTGGAGAAATGGTAGATGGAGTTCAATCCGGGAAAATGCGAGGTGATGCATTTTGGAAGATCCAATTCAAGAGCGAACTATACAGTAAATGAAAAAGCCCTGGGGAAAATTGATGTACAGAGAGATCTGGGTGTTCAGGTCCATTGTACCCTGAAGGTAACTGTGCAGGTCGATAGAGTGGTCAAGAAGGCATACGGCATGTTTTCCTTCATCGGAAGGGGTATTGAGTACATGAGTTGGCAGGTCATGTTACAGTTGTACAAGACTTTGGTTCGGCCACATTTGGAATACTGCGTGCAGTTCTGGTCGCTACATTACCAAAAGGATGTTGATGCTTTGGAGAAGGTGCAGAGGAGGTTCACCAGGATGTTGCCTGGTATGGAGGGTGCTAGCTATGAAGAGAGGTTGAGTAGATTAGGATTATTTTCATTGGAAAGACGGAGGTTGAGGGGGGACCTCATTGAGGTCTACAAAATCATGAGAGGTATAGACAGGGTGGATAGCAAGAAGCTTTTTTCCCCAGAGTGGGGGACTCAATTACTAGGGGTCATGAGTTCAAGGTGAGAGGGGAAAAGTTTAAGGGAGATATGCGGGGAAAGTTCTTTACGCAGAGGATGGTGGGAACACATTGCTGGCAGATGTGGTAGAGGCGGGCACGATAGCGTCATTTAAGATGTATCTAGAGAGATACATGAATGGGCAGGGAGCAGAGGGATACAAATCCTTAGAAAATAGGCAACAGTTTTAGATAGAGGATCTGGATCGGCGCAGGCTTGGAGGGCCGAAGGGCCTGTTCCTGTGCTGTAATTTTTCTTTGTTCTTCTTTGACTGGTGCAAATATTGGGAAAGCTGTCAAATCACAGCCTGACATTGTCATACTCACTGAATGATACACAACAATGTGCCAGACACCACCAACCCTGGGAAAGTCTGGTTCCACTGGCAGACAGACCAAACAGAGGTGGCTGCATAGTGGCGATTCCTCTTGCCGATTACTATCTACTGTCTCCACTGCCACCCCCCCCCCCCCCCCCCCCCCACCCCCAGCTCCCGCACCCCCACAACTTTCTCAGTTGAGAATCAGTACTGCTCCATGTTGAAACTGTTGTGGAGAAAAGTACAGCTGTTCAGCCTTTGTGTAATTCACTCATGAGAAACCAGATGGAGACTCTTGGAGTAAAGGGTCCAGTTTATTCAACCTGTAGCTAGGGCCTCTGGCATTCCAAGTGGGACACCGGGGAAGCCCAAATTTAATGATAGTACCGACAGTTATACTTCAAGATTTGATTACAAGAAATGAGCATATACCAATCATTTGTTACTAGGTATCTATGTTCAATCAGGAAATCAGGATTAATGATTAAGGTTATCCAGCAGAGGGCAGCAGAGCAGAGCTACTGATCAGCTGTTCTGGGGGAATTTGCATACGTGCAGTGCGGTCAGCCTAAGTTGAAGGTGGTTTGTGGAGGGGCTGTTGGCAAGCGGGAGCAGGGTTTGAGGTAATATCAGGTAAGCTCTTCCTTTCTTTTTCTTTTTCTTGTTTTTTTTAAATCTAGAGGTGATGTCAGGGAAGGCAGTACAATGCTCCTCCTGCAGAATGTTTGAGGTGAGGGACGCCGTCAGTGTCCCTGCTGATTTCATCTGTGGGAAGTGCACCCAACTCCAGCTCCTCAAAAACCGTGTTAGGGACCTGGAGCTTGAGCTGGATGAACTTCGGATCATTCGGGAGGCATAGGGGGTCATAGATAGGAGCTTCAGGGAAGTAGTTACACCAAAGACTGGAGATAGATGGGTAACTGTAAGAGGGACTGGGAAGAAGCAGTCAGTGCAGGGACCCCCTGTGGTCGTTCCCCTGAGTAACAAGTATACCGTTTTGGATACTTGTGGGGGGGACGACTTACCAGGGGTAAGCCATGGGGTACGGGCCTCTGGCACGGAGTCTGTCCCTGTTGCTCAGAAGGGAAGGGGGGAAAGGAGTAGAACATTAGTAATTGGGGACTCAATAGTCAGGGGCACAGATAGGAGATTTTGTGGGAGCGAGAGAGACTCACGTTTGGTATGTTGCCTCCCAGGTGCAAGGGTAAGTGATGTCTCGGATCGTGTTTTCCGGGTCCTTAAGGGGGAGGGGGAGCAGCCCCAAGTCGTAGTCCACATTGGCACTAACGACATAGGTAGGAAAGGGGACAAGGATGTCAGGCAGGCCTTTAGGGAGCTAGGATGGAAGCTCAGAGCGAGAACAAACAGAGTTGTTATCTCTGGGTTGTTGCCCGTGCCACGTGATAGTGAGATGAGGAATAGGGAGAGAGAGCAATTAAACACGTGGCTACAGGGATGGTGCAGGCGGGAGGGATTCAGATTTCTGGATAACTGGGGCTCTTTCTGGGGAAGGTGGGACCTCTATAGACAGGATGGTCTACATCTGAACCTGAGGGGCACCAATATCCTGGGGGGGAAATTTGTTAGTGCTCTTTGGGGGGGTTTAAACTAATTCAGCAGGGGCATGATAACCTGGATTGTAGTTTTGGGGTACGGGAGATTGAGAGTATAGAGGTCAGGAGCACAGATTTGACTTCGCAGGAGGGTGCCAGTGTTCAGGTAGGTGGTTTGAAGTGTGTCTACTTCAATGCCAGGAGTATACGAAATAAGGTAGGGGAACTGGCAGCATGGGTTGGTACCTGGGACTTTGACGTTGTGGCCATTTCAGAGACATGGATAGAGCAGGGACAGGAATGGTTGTTGCAGGTTCCGGGGTTTAGGTGTTTTAGTAAGCTCAGAGAAGGGGGCAAAAGAGGGGGAGGTGTGGCACTGCTAGTCAAGGACAGTATTACGGTGGCGGAAAGGATGCTAGATGGGGACTCTTCTTCTGAGGTAGTATGGGCTGAGGTTAGAAACAGGAAAGGAGAGGTCACCCTGTTGGGAGTTTTCTATAGGCCACCTAATAGTTCTAGGGATGTAGAGGAAAGGATGGCGAAGATGATTCTGGAAAAGAGCGAAAGTAACAGGGTAGTTGTTATGGGAGACTTTAACTTTCCAAATATTGACTGGAAAAGATATAGTTCGAGTACATTAGATGGGTCGTTCTTTGTACAATGTGTGCAGGAGGGTTTCCTGACACAATATGTTGACAGGCCAACAAGAGGCGAGGCCACATTGGATTTGGTTTTGGGTAATGAACCAGGCCAGGTGTTAGATCTGGAGGTAGGTGAGCACTTTGGAAACAGTGACCACAATTCGGTGACCTTTACGTTAGTGATGGAAAGGGATAAGTATACCCCGCAGGGCAAGAGTTATAGCTGGGGGAAGGGCAATTATGATGCCATTAGACATGACTTAGGATGTGTTGGTTGGAGAAGTAGGCTGCAAGGGTTGGGCACACTGGATATGTGGAGCTTGTTCAAGGAACAGCTATTGCATGTTCTTGATAAGTACGTACCAGTCAGGCAGGGAGGAAGGGGTCGAGCGAGGGAACCGTGGTTTACCAAAGAAGTGGAATCTCTTGTTAAGAGGAAGAAGGAGGCCTATGTGAAGATGAGGCATGAAGTTTCAGTTGGGGCGCTTGATAGTTACAAGGAAGCGAGGAAGGATCTAAAGAGAGAGCTGAGACGAGCAAGGAGGGGACATGAGAAGTCTTTGGCAGGTAGGATCAAGGAAAACCCAAAAGCTTTCTATAGGTATGTCAGGAATAAAAGAATGACTAGGGTAAGAGTAGGGCCAGTCAAGGACAGTGGTGGGAAGTTGTGTGTGGAGGCTGAGGAGATAAGCGAGATACTAAATGAATACTTTGTCAGTATTCACTCAAGAAAAAGATAATATTGTGGAGGAGAATGCTGAGACCCAGGCTATTAGAATAGATGGCATTGAGGTGCGTAGGGAAGAAGTGTTGGCAATTCTGGACAAGGTGAAAATAGATAAGTCCCCGGGGCCGGATGGGATTTATCCTAGGATTCTCTGGGAAGCCAGGGAAGAGATTGCTGAGCCTTTGGCTTTGATTTTTAGGTCATCATTGGCTACAGGAATAGTGCCAGAGGACTGGAGGATAGCAAATGTGGTCCCTTTGTTCAAGAAGGGGAGTAGAGATAACCCCGGTAACTATAGGCCGGTGAGCCTAACGTCTGTGGTGGGTAAGGTCTTGGAGAGGATTATAAAAGATACGATTTATAATCATCTAGATAGGAATAATATGATTAGGGATAGTCAGCATGGTTTTGTGAAGGGTAGGTCATGCCTCACAAACCTTATCGAGTTCTTTGAGAAGGTGACTGAACAGGTAGATGAGGGTAGAGCAGTTGATGTGGTGTATATGGATTTCAGTAAAGTGTTTGATAAGGTTGCCCATGGTCGGCTATTGCAGAAAATACGGAGGCTGGGGATTGAGGGTAATTTAGAGATGTGGATCAGAAATTGGCTAGTTGAAAGAAGACAGAGAGTGGTAGTTGATGGGAAATGTTCAGAATGGAGTTCAGTTACGAGTGGCGTACCACAAGGATCTGTTCTGGGGCCGTTGCTGTTTGTTATTTTTATAAATGACCTAGAGGAGGGCGCAGAAGGATGGGTGAGTAAATTTGCAGACGACTCTAAAGTCGGTGGAGTTGTAGACAGTGCAGAAGGATGTTGCAGGTTACAGAGGGACATAGATAAGCTGCAGAGCTGGGCTGAGAAGTGGCAAATGGAGTTTAATGTGGAGAAGTGTGAGGTGATTCACTTTGGAAAGAATAACAGGAATGCGAAATATTTGGCTAATGGTAAAATTCTTGGTAGTGTGGATGAGCAGAGGGATCTCGGTGTCCATGTACATAGATCCCTGAAAGTTGCCACCCAGGTTGATAGGGTTGTGAAGAAGGCCTATGGTGTGTTGGCCTTTATTGGTAGAGGGATTGAGTTCCGGAGCCATGAGGTCATGTTGCAGTTGTACAAAACTCTGGTGCGGCCGCATTTGGAGTATTGCGTACAGTTCTGGTCGCCTCATTATAGGAAGGACGTGGAAGCTTTGGAACGGGTGCAGAGGAGATTTACCAGGATGTTGCCTGGTATGGAGGGAAAATCTTATGAGGAAAGGCTGATGGACTAGAGGTTGTTTTCGTTAGAGAGAAGAAGGTTAAGAGGTGACTTAATAGAGGCATACAAAATGATCAGAGGGTTAGATAGGGTGGACAGCGAGAGCCCTCTCCCGCGGATGGAGGTGGCTAGCACGAGGGGACATAGCCTTAAATTGAGGGGTAATAGATATAGGACAGAGGTCAGAGGTGGGTTTTTTACGCAAAGAGTGGTGAGGCCGTGGAATGCCCTACCTGCAACAGTAGTGAACTCGCCAACATTGAGGGCATTAAAAAATTTATTGGATAAGCATATGGATGATAAGGGCATAGTGTAGGTTAGATGGCCTTTAGTTTTTTTTTTCCATGTCGGTGCAACATCGAGGGTCGAAGGGCCTGTACTGCGCTGTATCGTTCTATGTTCTATGTTATATCATCCATAGTATATGAGAATAATTAACCACTCACATTCATGCTTAATTAAACTATCCAATCATTACAAACGCATGTATATATTTGCAATTAGTGGTATTGGTGGTCTGATATCAAGGGTGTAGCTGTCGATCACCTCACCTCTGCCATTTTAATGGTTCCTGTATGCTATCCATCTATCCTCCCCGCTGTTATCAGCAGACAGATTAGAGCCACAGCAAATGGTACATTTGCCCACATTGAACAACAACCTTTGAGACTTGCAAATTCCATCCCAGGAAAATGGCCTGTTCAGAGACAACTTGTGCCCTTGTATTATTACCCTTAGCAGTTTGTTTCTAACTGTGCAACTCTGTACCTTCTCACAGTATAATGGAACTACAGGTTTTAAACTGTCTTCAGTGTAACATCTATCATCTAATGCAGCCCAAATAGCCCTCTTCAAACACTAATTGGAAAAAGGACTGAGGTGGAAAAGGTACTGAATGTACTCCGGTGGAGGGCTTCCATCTCCATCTCCAAGTGGCTTAATACTGACCAAACTGGCTAAGTCTTAAAGGACATAGGTGCTAAACTGGGTATGTAGCAGGTGGTGAGACAACCCACAAGAGGAAAACAAATCACTTTACTCACCGCTCCGTTGCAAGTGTATCTGTCAATGGCAGTATTGGTATGAATGACTATTGATCAGTCCTTGTGGAGACATTTGGGCTTTAAGTTCCGAATTCCCCAGTGTTCAGTGAAGGGAGGGGTGGGAACCCCAAAGATGCGCGAGGGAATCCCTCTCAGAACTTTACAGGTAAGGGTTTGCATGCCAATTGTCTAGAAATGCTAATCAGTGCAGTAAGAAAAGGGGACGCAGCCTTCTTGAATCTACAACTGCCCTGGGGTTGAGAGGAGTCTCTCAATGCAGGCCCCAAGCAGCCCCAGCCATCAAAAGTTTCAGCGCAGTTTTCAAGACCAAGGAAATGCAATAGATTCTTCTATTTCCTGCAAGCCATCTCTTTCCGATACTTGTCAGAAGTGATGGGTCAAAGTCTTCACATTGAGGATACCCTCTAACGGGTTGCGGGGCACTACTACCATGCCAAATGGAATATGTTTTGAAATATATCCAGCAACTCAAAACTAAGAATCCATGAGACACTATGGGTCATTCGCAGCAGTAGAATTCCACTCAACCACAATCTGTAACCTTATGCTCAGCATATCCCCATTCTACCATTATCATGTCGGGGGATCAATCCTGGTTCCATGAAGAGTACACAAGGGCATTCCAGGAGCCGCACCAAGCATACCTAAATATGAAGTGTCAACCTGGTGAAGGTACAACAGAGGACTATTTGCATGTCAAACAGCAGAAGCCAATTAACAGCCTATCAGTCTACTCTCGATAATCAGTAAAGTGATAGAAGAGATCATCAACAGTGCTCACCAATAACCTGCTCACAGGCACTCAGTTTGGGTTTCACCAGGACCAATCAGCTGTTGGCCTCATTACAGCCTTCAACCAAACATGAAGAAAAGAGCTACACTGAAGAGATGAAGTAAAAATGATTGCCCTTGACATCAAGGCTGCATTTGACTGTGACATCAAGGAGCTGTAGCAAAACCAAAGGTCAATTTGAATCAGGGGGACAATTCACCCCTGGTTGGAGTCATACAAGGCACAAAGGAATATGGTAGTTTTTGTTGGAGGCCAATCATCTCAGTCGCAGGAGTTCCTCAAGGTAGCGGCCTAGACCCAACCATCTTCATCTGCTCCATCACTTACCTTCCCTCCATCATTAGGTTAGAAGTAGGGATGTTGGTTGATAATTGCACAATCTTCTGAAGTAGTCAGTGTCCAAATGCAACAAGACATGGACAACATTGAGACTTAGGCTGACAAGTGGCAAGTAACATTTGCATAATGCAAGTGCCAGGCAATGACCATCTCCAACAAGATATAATCTAACCATCTTTCCTTGACATTCAACGGCATTGCCATCTCTAAATCCCTCAATAGCAAGATCCTGGGATTACCATTGACCAGAAACGGAACTGGGCTAGCCATATAAATACTGTGGCTACAAGATCAGGTCAGAGTCTCAGAATTCTGCGACAAGTAACCCACCTCCCGTCCCACCAGAATCTGTCCATCGTCGACAAGGCACATTCCAGCAGTTTGATGGAATACTCTCTACTTGCGTAATGAGTGCAGCTCTACCAACAGGCAAGAAACTTGACATCATCCAGGACAAAGTAGCCAGCTTAATTGTTACCACATCCCACCGTCGCACGGTGGCAGCTGTGTGTACCATCTACACTGCAACAACTCACCAAGGCTCCTTCAACTGCACTTTTCTAACCTGTGATTTCGACCACGGACAAAGGCAACAGATGCATGGGAATACCACCACCTCTAAGTTCTTCTCCAGGTCACACACCATCCTGATGTGGACATATATCATTGCTACTTCACTGTTACTGGATACCACCGCATACCAGGATACAGATCAGGAGGATGATTGAATAGTCTCTACGACAGATTTGGATGAGTGCAGCTCCAACAATACTCAAAAGGCCCTTTCAATCCTCTTGATCAGCACCTCATCCACCACATTAGCCATGCACTGCATCCGTCTAACAGAGAAACGCCACGGCTACAATGTTCATCATCTACAAAAAGCACTTTTCCCCAAAACACTTGACCTCTACCATCTAGGACAAAGGCAGCAAGTGCATAAAAGGACACAGCCTCCAAATTCCATCGTGACGTTGACGTATTTCCTTCACAATTACTCGGTCAAAACTCTGAGATTCCATACCTAACAGTACCGTGAGAGGGTCTTCACCGCACTGTTACAGGCAGGAGCAGAGTTAATTTAAACAGCACCAATTTCTCCTCCCACCACCCACCCGTAAACAGAAAGGGGTTTTTGATTTGTATCCCTTTTTATAAGCGGTGGCCTATTTCCCAACCCTTCGCTTTTCTTGTGATCCGATTTTCTAGTAATAATCCCACAGCAAATTTGAGTTGGGATGAACTAAAAAAGGATTAGTTTATTGCATACATTCAAAATGTGAGAGGGTCGTAACGTTGCCATCTCACTCAGACAATAAAGAGAGAGATAGAGAAAGGACGGTTTTACAGTGCAGAGATCACAGAGAAATTAGACATTGGAACAGGGTGTCAGAGTCCAGAATCAAAATCCAATGAGGTATTTGTTCATGGAGGTCAGCGGGCTGAAAACCAATGTTGTGGAATTCACTTTTCTGGTGGTGTGGACTTCACAAGATGGGATATGCACGCATAGATTTGTCTTGTAGGTGATGGTACAGAACTTCCAGCAGAAGCTGGGTAGATGAGGAAAGGGCAAGGGTGGCCTGCTAGTCAGCTGTAAAACAGCAGACTGATTTATGCAGTTTATGGAGCAATATTACTTGCTCCATAAGCCAGATGCCCATGTCACATGACTCCTATCCCACCACAGGTCTTTGACAAAGGATTTATATCCATCACCTGGATTCCAAAGCCTGTTAAATGTCTCAGCCATTAGGAATTGACAGCAAGGTTTCTGGAGCTTTTGTCTTATCAGATAATCCATCTCCTTCTGACCAGCCTCGGTTATTAAATGTAGATGACCTTTGTATAGCTTTCTTTGAAGACAGGCTGTTGTTTTGATCCCAGTTGATGTTACTACTGGATAAGCCAGATCCCAGGTGGAACCTGGCTTGATAGATCCTAACTTATATATTTTGATTAGGTACATTGAAGAACAGTCATGGACTGCCGATAAACTTTTAACAAAAGAATAAAACATTTATTAAACATAAGATGAACTATAATACACTACCCCTTCACCCCAACTATACCTTCACAGATATATACAGATATGTGAGTATAACACAAGTTACATAGTTGAATAGGGGAGATGGTGGTGTAGTGTTATTGTCACTGGACTAGTAATCCAAACACCCAGGATAATGCTCTGGGACGTGGGTTCAAATTCCGCCACGGCAGATGATGAAATTTAAATTTTAAAAAAGAAATCTAGAATTAAAAGTCTAATGATGACCATGAAACCATTGTCAATTGTTGTGAAAACCCATCTGATTTGCTAATGCCGTCCTTACCTGTCTGGCCTACATGTGACTCCAGATCCACTGCATTTTTTTTCATGTGGGGTCCCTTTAAGAAAAGTGTGTGTTATCAAATGGCTGCAGTGATGTCATTGTGTGGGTGGAGCTGGAATGCGATTCTGCTTTTTACTTTCATTTTGAGCTGCAAGATCTTTCTAGCTCTGTGTTTTAGTTACGCTTTCAGTTGGAGAGCTGCATTCAAACCAAACAGATATATACTGGTCTCTCTCTATGTTAAACAAGGTGTTTAGATCACTTGATAATTTAAAAGTGATAACTGTTTTCTGCAGAAAGTTCAAACCTACTGTCTTTTAAAAAGTGTTTTGGCTTTCGGATGTTGTGAGGAAAGTTACTAAGGGTTACCTATAGAGTACTGTATCTTTTTTTTGGGGGGGGGGGTTATCAGTGTTGGTAGTTGGTAAGATGTTTAGTGTGGGTTTATAAAATGTTAACTGGATTCATAGAATAAACATTGTTTTTGTTTTAAAATACTTCAATTCTCTGTTGCATCGCACCTGTAAAGTGGGCCCTTGTGCTCCCCATAACCAAAATCTATTAAAAGTTGTGGATCAGGTGAATTCCAAGATATACTTTGGTATTCTCTAAACCCTGGCCCATAACATGTGGTTGACTCTTAAAATATGCCACTCAGTTTGAGGGCAATTAGGGGCAACAAATGCTGGCCTTGCCTGAGACGTCCACATCCCATGAAAGAATAAAGAAAAAAACACAATCTACCTCATAGTCTAATGATCACAGTAAGTACACAGTCCATGTAAACCAACAGGTGACATGTAACCAGACCCCCACACTCTGAAACCAAGTGGCAGATACCACCCAAAACAATTCATATGGCTTTCTTATTAATTTCCCCAGAGGCTTGTCATACCATGAGCTAACCAGTCTCACTGAAACTCTGTTTTCCACACGTGTGTTGCCAATCTCTGCTCTCTAAGAACATGCCTTGGAATCTTCCCCCAAACAAAACTTTCTCTCAGATACCTTCACCAAGGATCCACCTGTAGGGTTTCAACCTCTCCTTTCAATATCCCTCTGCCCTAAATCATCATATGCATTCAAGATTCAGCTTACACAGGTACCCATCTATGCCAACAAGCTACCACTGTTTCAGAGGCCCTCTATAAGGAGTCACCAACCTTTAGATTACCTTGGATTTCAGGTTTCTCACAAGATGGTTCCTGCAGCTGTCTCTTTAATTCAGAGTCCTTTCTCTGCACTTTGATTTCCCTGAACAGTACCTTGTTAATACTCCTGCTCTTTGTTCCTGGAACGCTCTTTTGTGCCATTCCCTGGTCCAAAGAACTTTCTATTCTTTAGCTTGGCCCTCTGCAGTCTCTCTTCATGTCTTCCTTTTTCCAGCAATTTCTTTTGAGAACTAGTTTCTCCTGGGTAATCTAATTCCAATTGATTAATATGCACTTGCCTATTACGTAGTTTACTATGTACGTACTGTGTACGTTCCCTCGGCCCCAGAAATATACTTTTCACTGTACTTCGGTACATGTGACAATAAATCAAATCAAATCGAAATCAATCAAAAACTTGCTGTTTCAATGTGGCCCCTGGTTGATAAGCAACAGCCTAGTTTTTCTGAAAACCCTGTTTGCTTTGATAGAATCAGAGAATCCATAGAACCATAGACTCCATACAGTGCAGAAGGAGGTCATTCAGCCCATCGAGTTTGAACTGATCTTCTGAAAGAGCACCCTACCTAGGGCCACTCCTCCACCATAACCCTGCAACCCACTGAACCTGGACTCTCAGGGACAATCTTATCTCACCAATCCACCTAACCTGCCCATCTTTGGACTGCAGGAGGAAACTCACGCAGACACAGGGCGAAAGTGCAAAGTTCAACAGTAAGTTACCCAAAGCTGGAATTGGATTGGATTTGTTTATTGTCACATGTACCGAGGTACAGTGAAACGTATTTTTCTGTGTGCAGCTCAAACAGATCATTAAGTACATGAAAAAACGTAATAGGGCAACACAAGGTATACAGTGCAAATACATAGACACAGACATTGGGTGAAGCATACAAGAATATAATATTAGTCAGATCCATAAGAGGGTTGTTTAGCAGTCTGGTAATAGCGGGGAAGAAGCTATTTTTGAATCTGTTTGTTCGTGCTCTCAGACTTTTGTATCTACTGCCCGATGGGAGAAGTTGGCAGAGTGAGTGAGCGAGGTGGGAGGGGCCTTTGAATATGCTGCCCGCTTTCCCCAGTCAGCGGGAGGTGCAGATGGAGTCAATGGATGGGAGGCAGGTTTGTGTGATGGACTGGGTTGTGTTCACGACTCTCTGAAGTTTCTTGCGGTCCTGGGCCGAGCAGTTGCCATACCAGGCTGTGATACAGCCAGATAGGATGCTGTCTATGGTGCATCTGTAAAAGTTGGTAAGAGTTAATGTAGACATGCCAAATTTTCTTAGTTTCCTGAGGAAGTATATGTGCTGTTTTGCTTTCTTGGTGGTCGTGTCGACGTGGGTGGACCAGGACAGATTTTTGGAGATGTGTACCCCATGGAATTTGAAACTGCTAACCATCTCTACTTCGACCCCGTTGATGCTGACAGGGGTGTTTACAGTACTTTGCTTCCTGAACTCAATGACCAGCTCTTTAGTTTTGCTGGCATTGAGGAATAGGTTGTTATCGCTGCACCAATTCACTAGGTTCTCTATCTCCCTCCTGTATTCTGACTCGTCGTTATTCGCGATCCGGCCCACTATGGTCGTATCGTCAGCAAAGATGTAGATGGAGTTGGAACCAAATTTTGCCATGCAGTCGTGTGTGTACAGGAAGTATAGTAGGGGGCTAAGTACGCAGCCTTGTGGGGCACCGGTATTGAGGACTATTGTGGAGGAGGTGTTGTTGTTTATTCTTCCTGATTGTGGGCTGTGGGTCAGAAAGTCGAGGAACCAGTTGCAGAGTGAGGAGCCAAGTCCTAGGTTTTGGAGCTTTTTTATGAGCTAGGCTGGGATTACGATGTTGAAGGCGGAACTGTAGTCAATAAATAGGAGTCTGATGTAGGAGTCCTTGTTGTCGAGATGCTCTAGGGATGAGTGTAGGGCCAGGGAGGTGGCGTCTGCTGTGGACCAGTTGTGGCGGTATGCAAATTGCAGTGGATCAAGGCGTTCTGGGAGTATGGAGGTGATGCGCTTCATGACCAACCTCTCGAAGCACTTCATTACAACTGACGTCAGGGCCACCGGACGGTAGTCATTGAGGCACGTTGCCTGGTTCTTTTTTAGCACCGGTATGATGGTGGTCTTCTTGAAGCAGGTGGGGACTTTGGAGCGGAGTAGGGACAGATTAAAGATCACATCTGCCAGCTGGCCCGCGCAGCTCTGAGTGCACGACCAGGGATCCCGCCTGGACCTGTCGCCTTCCGAGGGTTCACTTTCAGGAATCCCGATCTGACTTCGGAAGTTGTGATGGTGGGTATGGATGTGTTATGGGCTGCTGGGGCACTCGACAGTGGATCATTGATTTCCTGCTTGAACCGAGCATAGAATGCATTGAGTTCATCGGGGAGGGGTGTGCTGCTGCCAGAGATACTGCTCTGCTTCGCTTTGTACCCGTTAGGTTGTTTAGGCCTCGCCACAACTGCCGAGAGTCTCTAACCCTAATCTGTGACTCTAGCTTGATTTGATATTCTCTCTTGGCATCTCGGATGGCTTTGCGGAGGTCGTACCTGGATTTCTTGTATAGGTCAGGGTCGCCTGACTTGAACGCCTCAGACCTGTCCTTCAGTAGGGAGTCAATCTCGCGATTGAGCCATGGCTTCCGGTTCGGGACGTACGTACTGCTTTCTTTGGCACGCAGTTGTCCACACATTTGCTGATGAAATCTGTGACGGTGGTGGCATACTCATTTAGGTTGATCGCTGGACCAGTTTATGGTCTCTAAGCTTTCTCGTAGGAGCTCTTCTGTTTCCTCGGACCAGCACTGCACGACCTTCTTAGATGGATTCTCCCGCTTGAGTTTCTGCTTGTATGCCAGGATTTATGGGCTGATTTTCCAAAGTGCAGTTGGGGGATGGACTGCACCAGATGGACTGTAAGAAAGCAGCTCACCACCACCTTCTTAAAGCAATTAAGGATGGGCAATAAGCTAGTGCTATCCATATTTCATGAACAAATAAAACAAGGTACGACCTCTGTAAAGCCATCTGAGATGCCAAGGGAAAATATCAGACCAAGGTAGAATCACAGACTCGGCGGTTGTGGCAAGGCTTAAACAACATTAGAGGCTACAAAGCGAAGTCGAGCAGTATCTACAGTTGTATAAGACTTTGGTTAGGCCACATTTGGAATACTGCATACAGTTCTGGTCACATTACCAAAAGGATATGGATGCTTTGGAGAAGGTGCAGAGGAGGTTCACCAGGATGTCGCCTGGTATGGAGGGTGCTAGCTATGAAGAGAGGTTGAGTAGATTAGAATTATTTTCAATATAAAAGACAGAGGTTGAGGGGACCTCATTGAAGTCTACAAAATCATGAGAGGTATAGACAGGGTGGATAGCAAGAAGCTTTTTCCCAGAGTGGGGGACTCAATTACTAGGGATCACGAGTTTAAGCTGAGAGGGGAAACGTTTAACGGATATATGCGTGGAAAGTTCTTTACGCAGAGGGTGGTGGGTGCCTGGAACACATTGCTGGCAGAAGTGGTAGCGGCGATACGATAGCGTCATTTAAGATGTATCTAGAGAGATATATGAATGGGCAGGGTGCAGAGGGATACAGATCCTGAGAAAATAGGCGACAGTTTTAGATAGAGGATCTGGATCGGCGCAGGCTTGGAGGGCCGAAGGGCCTGTTCCTGTGCTGTAATTTTTCTTTGTTCTTTGTTCAAAGTGGTGTCAAACAGTTCTGTAGTTCTGTTTTCTCCATCCCTCCCTCCCTTCTTAAATAGTTGGGTTGCATTTGCTACTTTCCAGTCTGCAGGAACATTTCCTGAATATATAGAATTCTGAAAGATAACCACCAATGCATCCATTATCTTTATAGCCATCTCCTTCAACACTCAGCGATGTAGCTCATCTGGTCTAGGGGATTTATCGATTATCTATCCAATAAATTTTGAGTAATACCTCTTCATTGGTACTAATTTCTTTCAGTTCCTCATTTTTTACTAGCCCCTTGGTTCCCTGGTATCTCCAAAAGATTTTCTGGACCTTCCTCCATGAAGACAGACACAATAGGCGAGATCCATTGGCCACGCTGCACCTAAAAAGTAGCTCGCCACAGTGTAGCATGGCCGTTGAAAGCCGGGATGCCCGCTCCCGGGATTTACTGGCTTGCAACGCTTCGCGAGATTCAACGCAATCTCGTAAGACATTGCAATGGGAATCATTTTTCCGCAAATCTGCATATTGGAGCGAGGCCTTACTCTAACGCGCAGATTCCTGATGTGTTGAGGCTTTGGGATTCAATTCCTTTGGGCGAGCACTGTTTGTACTGGCCCCCACAAACGGGGACCAGACGGGGACCTTTCCATGTTGCATTTGGGCTGGGGGAAGTGGAGGTCGGGGATTGGGACGGCATTTAAAAGTGGCATCCCGATCTCTCGCTACAATGGGGAGTTCCGGCGTATGGAGCCAATTGCAGCTTCGGCCCCACATTCCCTATTCAAAGTGAGTGGCGCTGAATAGCCATGTGTTTCTCGGCACTGCGAGTGCCATGCAGCTAAAGACGCTCGTTCGAGGACTCTGTTCCCTTTTGGGAAGATCACGCCCAAAGTAATTGTTTAGTTCCTCTGTCATTTTCCATTTCTCCATATGTATTCTCTTGTCTCTGTCTCTAATGATCCACATTTGTCCTTGCTAATCTTTTCCTTTTCATATATATCAAAAGAAGATTTAAAAATTCACCTTTATGTTTCTTGCTAGCTTGTAGTGATATTCTCTTTTCCCTTTCTTTATCACTTACTTGGTCATCTTTTGCTGGATTCTAACTTGCTTCCAGTCCTCGGACATACCACTTTTTGAGAACCTTATAAACCACTTCTTTTGATCTGATGCACTATTTAACTTCTTTTGTTAGCCATTGTTGATTTACCTTCCCTGTTGGACTTTTGGGTCTTGAAGGTATGTATTTATGTTGCAGACCATGTAATACTTGTTTTAATACAAGCCATTGCTTGACTACGATCATATCTCAATGTATTTTCTTAGTCTACCATAGCCAAATTTCCCCTCATACCGTCATAATTTATTTTGTTCAATGTAATATTCTAGTTTCAAAGCGAACTATATCACTTTCAAACTTAATATAAAATTTCATCCTATTTATGGTCACTATTTCCTAAAGACCCCTTTACATCAAGGTTATTAATTAGCATTTTCTCATTTTTTAATACTAAATCTAAATTGGCTTGATCCCTTGTTGGTTCTTCAACATATTGCTTCAGAAACCTATCTTGCTCACGAGGGAGATAGCACAGGTGAAGGGTAACAAGGGCGGACTGGCATCCAAACCAAAAAAGGTCACTGAAGCATTCGAGAACTTCTACCGAGAGCTGTGGACATCCCCCCCCCCCCCCCCGATGGGTACTCGGGGATGAAACTATTCCTCGATAGACCGGACGTGCCAGTCGTGAGGGATGATAGGACAAGGGGGGCTGGAAACACCACTAGGACGGTGAGAAGTCAGGGAGAGTATCAGCTCCATGAAGGTGGGGAAGGGGCCTGGACCAGATGGATTCCTGGCGACCTCTATAAATAATATGCGGCAGCACTGGCCCCGCACTTGCGGGAGATGTTTGCGGACTCACTAGCAAGGGGCACCCTGCCTCCAACGTTGGTACAAGCCACTTTATTGTTGATACCCAAGACAGACAAAGACCCAACCAAATGCAGACCCTACAGACCCAATTCGCTGCTCAATGTGAATGCGAAAATACTCACAAAAAGCCTGGCCAGGCAACTGGAAAACTGTGTACCAGAGATGGTTACAGAAGACCAGACGGGCTTTGTTAAGACAACTAACAAGCGAACATCAGACGACTGCTAAACGTGATAATGACCCCATCTGGGAAGAGAGCACCAGAGGTGATCACCTCCCTGGACGCAGAAAGAGCCTTTGACATAGTCGAGTGGAAGTATCATGTCATGTGAGAGTACCTTTAAGAAATGGGTGTTTATAAATGGGTGTGTATGTAAGTATCTGTAGTGAGAGTACCTTTAAGAAATGGGTGTTTACTACTGCAGTGATGTCAGAGAGCGGGTGGAGTTGGGCTGTCAGCTTTTTACTTTTGTTTTAGGCTGTTTACTGCAGGGTGTGTTTTAGTTTTGTTTTCAGAGCTGAATAGCTGCAGTCACAGCCAGAAGGTTTTGGAGCCTTCTCAGGCTGCAAGCTCAACCTGAGCAAGAGTGAAGTCTTCTCTGTGAACCCGAAAGAAGGAGGGACAGAGCTGGGGGGGATTATTATTCAAGCAAGCCCAGTGCAAATTCCATTATCCGGGGATCCAGATTGCCCTCGCCTGGACACGGATCCACAAGAGCAACCTGACCAGTTTGGTGGATGAAGTCAAAAAGGACTCCTAGGTGAGGGTACAGAAAATCAAGATGAACTTGCTGCCCAGGTTCCTCTTCCTGTTCAGATCTATACCGATCTATATCCTCAAGGCCTTCTTTAACGCAGTCAACAAAATTATTATGCCGTTTGTGTGGGGAAGAACCCAGGGATCCCCAAAAATGGTCCTACAAAGAAAAAGAAGATGGGAGGCTTGGCCCTCCCAAACCTACAATACTACCACTGGGGCAGCCACACCGGAAGGGTTAGGGGATGGATGGAAGAACCGGAAACGGAATGGGAGAGGATGGAGGAAAGTTTGTGGACAGGGACGACCTCCGAGCCCTCTCCACGGTGGCACTCCCATCCAAAAGACTACAAGACATAGGAGCAGAATTAGGCACTCGGCCCATGACTGATACTTTTCTCTTCCCCATTCTCCTGTCGTCTCCGCATAACCCCTGATCCCCTTATTAATCAAGAACCTATCTATCTCTATCTTAAAGACACTCAGTCATTTGGCTTCCTCAGCCTTCTGCGGCAAAGAGTTCCACAGATTCACCACCCTCTGGCTGAAGAAATTCCTCCTCACTTCTGTTTTAAAGGATCGTCCCTTTAATCTGAGATTGTGCCCTCTTGATTCAGTTTTTCCTACAAGTGGAAACATCCTCTCCACGGCCACTCTATCCAGTCCTCACAGTATCCTGTAAGTTTCAATAAGATCCCCCATCATCCTTCTGAACTCCAACGAATACAGATCCAGAATCCTCAACCGTTCCTCATACGACAAGTTCTTAATTCTAGGGATCATTTTTATGAACCTCCTCTGGATCCTTTCCAAGGCCAGCACATCGTCCTTTAGATACAGGGGCCCAAAAATGCTCACAATACACCAAATGAGGTCTGACCAGAGCCTTATACAGTGTCAGAGGTACATCCCTGGTCTTGTATTCTAGCCCTTTCGCATGAATGCTAACATTGCATTTTGCCTTCCTAACTGCCGACTGAAGCTGCACGTTAACCTTAAGAGAATCGTGAACAAGGACTCCCAAGTCCCATTGTGCTTCTAATTTTGAAAGAGAAGTGTTGGGTGAAAAATTCCATTTGAGTTTGAGACTCCAAAGTCAGTTATGAACTTATAGCTGACTCAAAATGAAAAAGACTTTTCTGTTGTACCTGACCTGTGACAGTACATTAAAAACACACCAAAAGTCCATGAAGCTGTCAGCATTCTGCAGTGGCATCTACCAGGACCATACAGTGTTGAGTAAACATTTTTTTGCTATTGCTCGACAACTTACATGTGCAAGGTTTTCTATTCTCACAACGGTGAAGACGGCACAAAGGAACTGGCTGAATTCTGCGTCTGATATGCGCAATGCCCTCTCCTCCTGTGAACCTGATTGGACTGAGATTGTGAGGATTAAAGGTAAGCAAACGTAGAGTGTGTCACTAAGGTTGGCTGGCATGGGTCCCAAAGGTCGACCAGTTGGCAAAAATGGGTCCCAGGAGAATATGTGTGGCAAACAGTGATCTAAATTGTTACGTCTGATGATGGTTTCAGAAAGTAAATTAAAGCACATTTAAAAATAAACTTTCACAAACAGATCTATTTAGAAAACTCCCTGAAAAATGTATCTTTTTCAGGCGAACATTGCTGATCTCAGTGATATTGTAAATGTGAAATCAGTAAGAACTCTCAAAGTATCATCTATTACACACAACAGACAGAGCTTTCCAGCCCCTCGCACCACTGGTATTTTCCAGTCCTGCCAAAGTCAATGGGCTTTTGAACGTCTCGCCGCCATGACAAATTCCGTCCAATTACATACATATGCATTTTGGCAGCTTCACTTTAGCAATATGCGTACATTATGGTGCAACCTGGGAGGCAAAAGATGATCCAATCAAAAATGAGCAATGGGGGGGGGGGGGGGGGGGAGCTAACAGTGCCACAAAGTCTCTGCTTCAAACACAATCTACATTTAAATATAATTAGATTTTTTCTTTGCTGCGAGTCACTTTCATGTGTCATTTGATTTCATTTACAGTCCCAAATTTTAGAAAATGGGTTAGTATGTAAAAACATGATCAGAGTAACCTTGATAAAGCCAGGGCACTTCAAAACTCTTGACTTAGTTCACAAAGTCACAGAATAATACAGCACAGAAGAGGCCCTTCGACCCATCGAGTTTGCACCGGAGTAGTGAGGTCTTGCTTCAATCGTATAAGAGTTTGGTTAGACCCGATCGTGAATACTGTGTGCAGTTTTGATCCCCTTACCTCAGAGACACTGTTATTGCCATAAAGGGAGTGCAGTAAAAGTTCACCAGACTTGTCCCGTGATGTTGGGACTGTCGTTTGGGCACACTGTATTGTCTATAAATTTGAAGAATGAGAGGTGATCTGACTGAAACCTACAAAATACTTAAATGAATAGACAGGGTAGATGCAGGTGAGATGTTTCTCTTGGTTGGGAAAGCGACAGACAAGGTGCACAATTTCAAAAAATAAGGAGGAAGCCACTTATAATAATAATCTTTATTATTATTGTCACAAGTAGGTGTACATTAACACTGCAATGAAGTTACTGTGAAAATCCCCTAGTCGCCACACTATGGCAGCTGTTCGGGTATACCGAGGGAGAATTCAGAATGTCCAATTCACCTAACAAGCACATCTTTTGGGACTTGTATGAGGAAACCGTATGAGGAAACCGGAACGCTGGGATGAAACCCACAGAGGGAGAATGTGCAGACTCCGCATGGACAGTGACCCAAGGTAGGAACTGAACCCTGGTTTATGAGAAATTTCTATACAGAGGGTTGTGAATCCTTGGAGTTCCCTACCTCAGAGCACAGTAGAAGTTCAGTCATTGAGTATATTTAAGGTAGAGATTAATAGATTTCTGATTAACAATAATGTAAAAGTTATGGGGTTAGTCTGGGTAAACGACATTGAAGTGTCCAATCAGCTATGATCGTATTGAATGGCGGAACAGGCTCGACAGGCTGAATGGCCTACTCCTGTTTCGACAGCCAGATCAAGAAGAAAACCTGAAAAGATTAAGGAGCTATTGGTTAACAAGAGGATTTTTGTTTTCACGTTTTGACCGACTTTGTCCAAAAACATCAGTGTAAAGGTGCCGCATTTTCTGCTGAAGTCAGTGAAAACACAGCAATAAAATTGGTTGAACCACCACACTATAATCTAACCATGACCGGGGGCAGAATGATTCAACCTTGGTGTTTAACAAAGTGACTATATTGTCCCAGTGCAGAAAAAAAGGCAGCAACTGAACAGCCTCCTACAGAAAGAAGTCTTACAACACCAGGTTAAAGTCCAACAGGTTTGTTTCAAACACGAGCTTTCGGAGCACGGCTCCTTCTTCAGGTGAATGAATCTGAATTCTTCAGATTCACCTGAAGAAGGAGCCGTGCTCCGAAAGCTCGTGTTTGAAACAAACCTGTTGGACTTTAACCTGGTGTTGTAAGACTTCTTACTGTGCTCACCCCAGTCCAACGCCGGCATCTCCACATCATAGCCTCCTACAGGCCATTGATTTTATTGGGCCACAGGCCTGCGTGTTGTTGGGAGAAGATAATAACTTAACTCATCATCACAAATAGTGGTTTCATCAATAATCTGAACATCAGGATAACAAAATGTTGATCGGTTAATTCCGTGATCCTGCACTCCCAGTGTGGTGGTGGTGGGGGGGGGGGGGGGGGGGGGGGGGTGCGCTACACCTTACGAGGATTGAAGCCTTCTCACCAACCTCAACTTCAAAAGAGAGGGGCCCCGGCTTGGAACAGAGGATCATGGAATTACTCCTTTTTAGTTTTTAAAACGTTTCCAGAATATTTCAAAGCATAATTCGTAACTTTTATTCAGCTCTGCAGTGAGCACCGTCAAAACCATTTATTATGGCTCCAATCACCTGACAGAATTTGTAGACAAATTGATTCCTGTTTAATAACATCATGAGACTGTTTTCTGCTGCTTAACTATAAATACCTGAAAAGCGACCTGCGTGGGCAGAATTCAATTCCCTCCACTGGAAGTGAGGCATTTCAGTGGGTGGGAGGGTGCCAGATGGGAACTCCATCATCATCCCACCTCTGACTCGATTAAGTCCAGGGTACCCAGAAGGAAAAATCAGTTCGGACCAGTATTCCTACTTCCCTGCTTTACTGTTGTTCAGCTTTAAAGTATACTAGACCAGCTGAGACCAGTATTCTTATTTCCCCAATTAACTGATTTTTCCTTCTGTGCGGGCAGGCTATTGGCGGCTTCTATGGTCCCTCATACAAAAGCACTCGAAGCCACCCGGAATCAGTGAGGACGGAGTGGAGGATTTGAGGACTGAGAGCCACCCCTCTGCTCCTGCTCCTGACTTCCCTTCCTGGCATTTCCCACCCCCGCATCCCCATCCTGCCTTCACTCACCTGTGGCTTGAAGGCCCGTGCTGTTCCTGGGCCTCTGGTGGGTGCATTGACAGCAGCTCCCATTGCTCTTGCTCGCACTGTCTGCAATGGAAATGGCCTCTGACTAGCCTGCAGTTCTCGGGGGTTGGGATTTCCAGGGTCCTTGATCCTGATTGGCACTTTATGTGGTGAGCCTTCCCCTGAGGAGGAGGTGCAAGGTTCTTTCCGGCTCGCAAAGTGGCAGGCGAGGCAGCCTCACTTGGATTAAATATTACCAGTGTTTCAAACCGAGTCTAAAGGCCAGATCTAATAATAATAACCTTTAGCCCTCTCTGGGGCTGAGAGCAGATGCGGGTGGGCACTAATACTACGTTTCAGTTGGCGATTCAGTCCCCCTTCAGAGGTGGTGCATTGGGAAGCCGGACTAACCAACTAGACATGGCAGAAAGCAGATCATGCCTGTTTATGGCCATTTAAAGGAGGCAAATTTGAATTGCTATCAGCCTCCAGGTTCCTATAGATGGCAGGGGCCAGTTTAGCAGCCCAGAGATCGCCTCCAGATGGCAGCACCCCAGGCAGGCTAATGGGCCCTCTCTGCCTGGCTGGGTGCAGCAGCAACTGCAGGCCACCCTGTAGAGAGGACTCCCAACCTCCCCAAAAGCAGTGGCGTGGCTGCAAAAGCCAATTTTTAAATTTATTTTCAAAAATATGGAGAAAAGACTTATCCATGTAGAATCTCTCTCTCTCTCTCGCTCTCTATTGGTCTTTCCAGGGAAAATCACATTGAGTGACTGTTTCCCACGCAGTGTGAACTTCTGACCCTATGGACTTCTGACCCATGTGAACCTGACAGCAGGGTTCCGAGGCCAGATGGAAAAATCCTCTTCTAACTCTGTTCAAAAACGAAAATCACCCACGCTATGAATATATCTGTAGTTAGTTACTTTGTTTATTGGTGTGTATTTTGAACCAAACAGAATAAATGAGTTTCTGACAACAGAAAAAAAGCTCCGAATCCCAAACAACACTGCCTTCAGTATTCAATCTCCTAAAATTCCCATCCTGTTATTAGCTTTGCACAAGTATCAACAAATTCACTTTCCATTAGAATGAGCTGTTCTTTAATCTCATTTGTACCATGTTTGGAGGAATTCCCTCACAGGACCCCATTCGTTCTTATAAGCAGCTAAATTCTGGCATTAGAAAATGAAAGACCAGCCCAGCTACAGACTAGAAGGCAGCCACCACCCCTCCCACCCCAACCCATTCATTTTAACAGCACTGGATTAAATTTAAAAACAAACTGTAAAGCTCAGAACACACCAAACACATTTTTGTAATTTATCAGAATTTCTACAAGATAATTTTGTATTTCACAGCAAAGGGCACTCTTCCAATGGTATTCAACACCAGGTTAAAGTCCAACAGGTTTGTTTGGAATCACTAGCTTTTGGAGTGCAGCTCCTTCATCAGGTGAATCAGCTGCCCTCAGGTAAAGGAAGGAGCTGCGCTCCGAAAGCTAGTGATTTGAAACAAACCTGTTGGACTTTAACCCGGTGTTGTAAGACTTCTTACTGTGCTCACCCCAGTCCAACGCCGGCATCTCCATATAATGGTATTCAAGTGATGGGGAGTGTGCCTCTAATCTCAATAACTGTTTCAGGTGGCTGATAGGCCTGTTAAAAACATCAATGTAATTCTTTGAATCTGTAAAACATTCCTGCCATCCCAAACTTACCTAAACTCTGAAGAATCCCAAATCCTTTCAAACCCCAAGTATGAATAATAAATCTTGTGACTAGAATTTTAAAATCGGAAAGGTGACCACTGTCCAATTCCTCTTAAGTAGTTTGTAGCTGTGTAACCATATCCTTAGCTCCAACGCCTTCACTGTAGGTGATTATCTACTTTATCACATTCCCTCTGATTCCATTTCTAACTTGGTTTCATTCCCTTTAATTTCATTAGTTATGCTCAAGTTTCACAGCTCTGAACAGCAACCTGAATGGTAACGTGGGATTGAAAGGGGGGGGGGGGGGGTTCGGTGCAGGGGCATCACTCCAAATATAGGAACTCTTCTCACTTATAATCTGCTACTCGCGTCAGAAAGCAGTTGTCAACTAGAATTCTCATAATCAACATGGTCTAACAATTCAAGCAGAGAACAAGACTCCCACTATTTAATCCAGCTGTCAAGTGCCTTCCTACTTGGCGTTTTTTAACTTTACATACAGAATACCCTTAAAAAAAAAACTTGTCTCATCAAATGCAAATATTAACCTTTCAAATGGAACAGATACAGATTTGGTAATTATTATACATTAAAGCAGTGCTTGGTACAATATTTTAAAAGTATGGTTATTCAAAATAGCTCTTTGCACATCCAATATTAATAAATACCAGACTACTTCACAGTTACTGGCATAAAAATATAGTGCTTTAGTACAAATATTTAAGAGTCCATGATAATACTCAAAGATTATGAACACTGTACAATCCATTATACACAAAAGCTGATATGAAGGTCTGAACATTACTGTAATAGCAGTAAGGATTGTAGTCAACAAGACCCTGGTTTGTTGGATTAGGTAAATTCAAGTGTTCCAGGACTACAGTGACCCAGTCTTTACAGTGGATTTGTTTACTTCCCCAAGCATTTAACCAAGGAGCACTTTTTGCATCCGGTGCCGTGGAACGTTGAATTCATCTTCAGAGTCACAGTCACTCTGTGAATTTGAGCTGCATGGTGAGAAACACTGTGGGGAGCACAGGTAGTGCATGAGCGGGAGGCGGTACTTGCCACAGAAGTCGACAAACTTGATATGACGAACACAAGAGTCAAAGTAAACTCCTAAGAAGTAGGAATAAAAAGCACAGTATAATTGAAGTCAAACAATGTTTATTTCTGCCACTCACCCACCCACAGAGATCTCACTTTCTTCTATCGCCGGTGATACCTGTAAGATTTGTAAACTTCTATACGCCCACTGAGAATTCGACCCTGAAACTGACTGATTCAAGACTCTTTACGTTAGTCTTATCTTCTTCATCACTTGAGGTGCAGTAGATATTAAATAAAGCAAGTGAGCTGAAGATTCAGCGGGTTTCCAATCTACATGAGAATCTAATGCTAGAGCTCCCTGTGGTTTAAACAATACACTAACTATAAGACTCTGGTCCACATCACTGGATACCCTGGATTGGAAGTCACCTTCCAAGCACACAAATCTTTTATCAGAACCTACATTTGAAGACCTTGCTTAAACATGTGGCCCATAGGGTGACACAGTGGCACAGTGGTTAGCACTGCTACCTCACAACTCCAGGGACCCAGGTTCGATTCCGACCTTCAGTGATTGTGTGAAATTTGCATGTTCTCGCCCCTCTGCGTGGATTCCTCCAGGTGCTGCAGTTTCCTCCCACAGGCCAAAGAGGCGGATTGGCCATGTTCAATTGCCCCTTAGTATCCAACAGTTAGGTGGGGTTACAGGGTTAAGGAGGCTTGGTGCAGACTTGACGGGCAGAATGGCTTCCTCCTTCACTGAAATGATTCTACGATTTTGACCCTATGATATCCATTATATTGTCTGTTGAAAAGCTGATATTGACCCTGACATTTATGATGACAATTGCTAGAAATTATTACCTGCCAGCCAGGTATGTCAGCATGCAGCCTCGTGTCCAGGGACTCTGATTAATACTAAATTAGCTCGCAGAAAAAAACAAGTATTTCTGAAGCTCTGCCTGATGTTCCATGAAATACATTATATCTGTGCTGTGGTAATACTGGTGGAGGAGACCAGATGGACATGGGAGGAGGAGCTGGACATGGAGATAGGAGAAGGACTCTGGATCAAAGCACTCCACAGGATCAACTCCATCTCCTCTTGCACTGGTCTAAGCAGCTCATGCACAGAGCACACCTTACTAAGACACGTATGAGCGGGTGGTGGAGTATCGGAGGTGGAGGATAAGTGCGAGCGAGGTCAGGGGGCGCCAGCCAACTATACCCACATGTTATGGTCCTGCCCAGACTCGGAGTTCTGGATGGCCATTTACGAGGCCATGTCCAGGGTTGTAAGAGTCAAGATGGAGCTGTGCCCATCTGTGGCGGTCTTCGGGGTGTCAGAGCATCCAGAGCTCTGGAATGGGATGGGGGCGGGTGCCCTGGCCTTCGCCTCAGCAGGCGGAGACTTCTGTTAAGTTGGAAGTCGGCAGTGCCACCCAGGGCCTCAGAGTGGCTCTCAGAGCTGGCCATGTTTCTGAAACAAGAAAAGATAAAATTCGCAATACAGGAGTCCAAGGAGAGATTCCATGACACATGGAAGAAGTTCACAAACCTCTTTGCCGACCTGTTCGCAACTAGCAACTAAGCGTGTGGAGGGGGGCAGATATGAAAGGGGGTAGTAGGAAGGGGGGTTGGAATGGGGATTGTGTATAGCAGAGGTGAAATGGGATGGAAGGCCATTTGCAGGAGGAGACATGGATCCATCACACACATATCAAACCGGGAAGGCGGACCATCCTAACGTCTCTCGAGAACTCGGGGGGGGGGGGGGGGGGGTTGGAGAGAACATGACATCCCCCCTCCCCCCCCCCCCCAGCAAAACAAATGTAATTATATAATTTTTGGCATAATGCTAAATATGAAAGTTGTGTACAATTCCTATTAATAAAAGTTTAAAATTCCAATAAGAACACTTAAAAAAAATGTCTGATACACACTAATGTAAATAATGTAAGGAAATTATATGACTGGGACCATTGTCACAGACGCAGTGGCAAGTTGTGATACTTGTGTTGGTGCTGTTATTGTTTTGGTTACTATTATTGTTTTTATATTATTCTGCAAAGTTTTGATATGTGCGAAAAATCTGCTAAAAATATTTCAAAAAGAAAATACTGGTGGTAATGCATTCATACATTTTACAGTCAGCTATGCTGCTCACCATATCATTTGCAAGTGTTCTTTAAGTTTCAGCTGGCCAAGACAGACAGAATGTGACGTGTTGCCTCTCAGGTTGCTGCTTTAGGCAGCCATAGGTAGTTAAAACTAACCTCTAAATTTTCTATGGTACTTGAAAAACTAGAGAAATCAATGCATACTGCTCGGAATAGGAAACATAAAACAGGAATAGGTCATTTCGCGCCTCAGGGTTGTTCCATTATCCAAAAGTTGATTTACCCATAACCAATTTTAACCGCCTTTGCCCCTCCCTATCTTTGATGAACAAAATGTATTTGTCTCGGATTTAAATATAACAATTGATCGAGCATCAATTGATGTGTCCAAAGATGTACAGGTTAGGAGGATTGGCCATGCTAAATTGCTCCTTCGTGTCCAAAAAAGATGTGTAGATTAGGTCAAGGGGTTATTTGGATAAGGCAGGGTCGAAGCTTGGGCGGTGTTCTTTCACATAGTCTGCGCAGACTCTTTTAAAAAATTTTTTAAGTCCCCAATTATCTTTTCCAATTAAGGGGCAATTTAGCGTGGCCAATCCACCTATCCTGTACATCTTTGGGTTGTGGGGGTGAAACCCATGCAGACACGGGGAGAATATGCAAACTCCACACAGACAGTGATCCAGAGCCCGGTATTCGAACCTGGGTCCTCAGCACCGTGGACAGCAATGCTAACCACTGTGCCACAGTGCTGCCCTAGTCTGCACAGACTCGATGGCCGAATGGTGTGCTTCTGCACTGTAGATATTCTATATGTTTGGAAGAGAGTTCCAACCTTCTCCCACCCTCTGTGTATAAAAGTCTTTCTTACAGAACTGTTTTACTCCTGAAAGGTCTGCCTCTAATTTTTAGTTAATACCTCCTAGTTTCAGATTTCCCAAACCTGCAGAAATAGTTTCCCCTTATCTATCTTATTTGTTCCTTTAATAATCCTGAAAACTTCAATCAAGTCACTCTTTCAAAACTACAGGGAGAACAATCCTAAACAATTTAATCTCTCCTTGTAACTCCAATTTTAGGACTACTTACATGCCAAACAGCATGTGCAGCAAGTGATAGACAGAGAGAACCAATCCCACAACCAAAGTTCCTGCAGTTCTGCCACATCCAGTCGTGAATGGTGGTAGACTATTTAATAACTCACTGGAGGAGGAGGCTCCACAAATATTCCCCATCCCCAAAGATGGAGGCGCCCAGCACATCAGTGCATAAAACAAGGCTGAAGCATTTTCAGCCTTAATCAGCCAGAAGTGCCAAGTTGATGATCCATCCTGGCCTCCTCCGGAGGTCCCCAGCATCACTGATGTCAGTCTTCAGCCAATTTTATTCACGTCACCCGATATCAAAAAAATGTCTGAAGGCTGTGGATACTGCAGAAGCTATAGGTCCTGACAATATTCTGGCAAATGTACTGAAGACTTGTGCTCCAGCCCTAGCCAAGCTGTTCCACAAAGCTACAACACTGGCATCTACCCAGCAATATGGAAAATTGTCCAAGTATGTCCTGTGCACAAAAAGCTGTTCAAATCAAACCGGCCAATTACCATCCCATCAGTGTACTCTTGATCATCAGTAAAGTCATGGAAGGTGTCATCAACAGAGCTATCAAGTGGCACTTGCTTAGCAATAATCTGCTCACTGATGCTCAGTTTGGGTTCCCCCAGGATCACTCTGCTCCTGACCTCATCACAGCCTTGGTGCAAACAGGGACAGAAGAGCTGAAATCCAGAAATGAGGTGAGAGTGACTGTTCTTGACATCAACGCTGCATTTGATTGAGTGTGGCATCAAGGAGCCCTGGCAAAACTGGGTCAATGGGGATAAGAAAAACTCTCACGCAAATGAAGGTGGTTGTGGTTATTGGAGGTCAATCATCTCAGTTACAGGACATCACTGCAGGTGTTCCTCAGGATAATGTCCCAAGCCTATATTCAGTTGCTTCATCAATAACCTCCCTTCCATCACAAAATCGAAGTGGGGATGTTTGCAGATGACTGCAAAAGTTCAGCACCATTCGCGACTCCTCAGATACTGAAGCAGTCCATGGACAATATCCAGGCTTGGGCTGACAATGGCAAGTAACATTTGTGCTGCACAAGTGCCAAGCAATGACCATCTCCAACAAGAGAGAATCTAATCATTGCTCCTTGACATTGAATCGAATTACAATCGCTGAATCCCCAACTATCAATATCCTGGGGGTTACCATTGACCAGAAACTGAACTGGACTAGCCATATAAATACTATGGCTAGCAGAGCAGATCAGAGGCTGGAATCCTATGGCGAGTAACACACTCCTAACTCCCCAAAGTCTGTCCACCATCTACAAAGCACAAGTCAGGAGGAGTGTGATGGAACACTCTCCACTTGCCTGGATGAGTGCAGCTCCAACAACACAACAACATTTGACACCATCCAGAACAAAGTAGTCTGCTTGACTGGTACCCCATCCACTAACTGTCACTCCCTCCACCACCTATGCAGAGTAGCAGCAGTGTGTACCATCTACTAGATTAAGTACAGGAACTCACCAAGCCTTTCCAGACAACACCTTCCAAACTAATGACCATCTAGAAAGACAAGGGCAGCAGATATCTGGGAACAGCACCAGCTGGAATCCCCCTCCAAGCCACTCTCCATCCTGACTTGGAAATATATCACTGTTCTTTCACTGTTGCTGGGTCAAAATCCTGAACTCTCTCCCTAACAGCACAGTGGGTGTATCGATACCACATGCACTGCAGCCGTTCAAGAAGGCAGCTCACCACCACCTTCTCATGCGCAATTAGGCATGGGCAATCAATGCTGGCCAGATCCCATGAATGGATTTTTAAAAACATGCATTTAACGAATTGAAACCTAAAGGGCGTGTGAGCCAAGGTTGGACAGCTCTTTTTCCAGCTGGCATCGATATGATGGGCTGAATTTTGAGATTTGCACATGTTGTCAAGGTGATAATAAGGAAACCTATACTATATTCTAAATAATGCTCTCTATGTTGGAGTACTGTGAACAGAGCCTGAATAACGATTCCATTTGTACGCTGACCATTCTCATCCCAACAGGAAAGCAGATAAATAAGTGCTGAAATATTTTAATAAATTCAACATGTGACTCCTGTGGGCAGCACGGTAGCATGGTGGTTAGCATAAATGCTTCACAGCTCCAGGGTCCCAGGTTCGGTTCCCGGCTGGGTCACTGTCTGTGCGGAGTCTGCACGTCCTCCCTGTGTGTGCGTGGGTTTCCTCCAGGT
The DNA here is from genome assembly GCF_902713615.1 of Scyliorhinus canicula. Taxonomy (NCBI): domain Eukaryota; kingdom Metazoa; phylum Chordata; class Chondrichthyes; order Carcharhiniformes; family Scyliorhinidae; genus Scyliorhinus; species Scyliorhinus canicula. Next base: position 45,122,677 of record NC_052152.1, on the reverse strand, counting down.
GCTCCGGTTTCCTCCCACAGTCCAAAGATGTGCAGGTTAGGTGGATTGGCCATGCTAAATTGCCCGTAGTGTCCTAAAAAAAAATTAAGGTTAAGGGGGGGTTGTTGGGTTACGGGTATAGGGTGGATACGTGGGTTTGAGTAGGGTGATCATTGCTCGGCACAACATCGAGGGCTGAAGGGCTTGTTCTGTGCTGTACTGTTCTATGTTCTATGTTCTATGTTCCTTTTCTCATGCTAGAGGCCAGATGAGCCTGCAGCATTAAGCAGATTCACAGAACAGGTAGGCCATTCAGCTTCCCAAACCTGTTCCGACACCAAATTAGATCGTAGCTGATTTGTGTCTAATCTCCGTCTACCTAGCTTGGTTCTATTACTCTTAATAGCCTTGCCTTACAAAAATCTATCAATCTCAGTTTTCAAAGTTTCCATTAACCTAGCCTCAATGATTTATTTCGGTGAGGTGGGAATAAATTTCCACTATCTATTGTGTGAAGAAGTGCTTGCAGGGAACAAATTGTGGGTTAAAAGATCGAACAAAAATCTAATGTACCACTTTCTTACCTGCACACTTGGGATTTGGGCATTTGCTGGCTGAATCCAAGTAGCTGACCAAGTTCCCAGGCATGTCTTTCAGTGTATAGCATAAGTTACGGGATTTCACGATGCGGCCAGCCAGCTCAAGTAACGATGGCGGAAAGTAGATTAGGTCTTTCACAAATCGCACAACAAGTGGGTTGCCACGTAGACTGAGTTCCTGCAGATGGACCAGGTTGAGGATCTCTCGAGGAAGGTATGTAAGTAGGTTATTGTGAAGACTGAGTGACCGTAGTGAGTTCAGCCTGAAACAGAAATAACAGCGCATTGAGTGATTTGTCAAGGCCAGTGGTTTAAAAAAAAACTTTCCCAGTGGAATAAACAGAAGGAAAAACTTTTTTTGTAGTTATTAAGTGAAAATGGGGCCCGTTAGCTCAGTTGGCTGGCATGGAGTTGAGAACAACGGCAACAGCGTGGATTCAATCCCCATTCCAGCTGTGGAAAAACTGGAAATCTGCTCCCGAAGGTGGCAGACATTGGCAAACACCACTGACAAAAGGTGCCACGTGAATGGCTCACGATGAAGCACCAGTAAGACAATGAGCCACGGACCCCCTTCAGGCAGAACATACATGAATGAATTAAACGAAACACAAATTACACACATTCTGCCCAGCTAAAACAACAATATTTTTATATGGTGCCTTTGTTAACTTACTGTGCAAGCTGTGGTGGGAGTCCCTGGATTCGGTTGTCACACAGTCCCAGATAGCTGAGGTACGGCAGGTTAGCGAGTTCTGGAGGGATGGATATAATTCCATTCCCACCTAGATACAACAACTCTAAGCTGTGGAGGGGGAAGAAAGAAACAATGTTAACAATTATTACAGCTATATGAACAATTTTAAAAGTTTTAATTTGCATTAACCAGTGGAGAATTACAGTAGGATTAGTGGAGACACTTTGCAAAATATCATTGTTTTTCCACCTGTCCAAGAATGCTTTCTCGCCCCAAAGCAATTGAAACGGAATGGTAAAAATGTTCCCAGAGGCACCTGGTCCTTGGTAGTGGACTGGTTGGAGAGTCATTGCATTTTTTTATGGATAGATCTGATGTTTGTAATAGTGTCCAGATTATACATGAAGTGTCCATAAGAATATCAGAAGTTGGAGCTGGAGTAAGCCATTTGCCGTTTTGAGCCTGCTCCACCAGTCAACAAGATCATAGCTGATTTCCTACCTGAACTCCACATTCCTGCACTATCCCCATATCCCTTAATTCCCTTTGCGCTCAAAACTCTATCAACTTCTGTCTTGAATACATTCAACAATTGAGCAGCCACAGCCCTCTGGGGTAGAGAATTCCAAAGATTCACAACCCTGTGAATGAAGGAATTTCTCCTCACCCGAATTTCTCTTCACCTCAGACTAAATGTTTGACCTTTAATAAGACTGTGACCCAGGGCATTCTGGAGTCCCCACCTAGGAGAAACATTTTCTCAGCATCTACCCTGTTAAGCCCTTGAAGAACTATAAATGTTCCAATAGATCATATTTCGTTCTTCAAAACTCCAGGTAATATAAGTCTAGAAAATTAAATCCCTTCTCATTGATCAGATGACTGAACCCAAGAACTAGTCTACTAAACCCCTGTGGTATACACTCTTGGGCAAGTATGTCTCCCCTTATGTAAGGAGACCAAAACTGCACATGGTAGTACTGATGTGGTCTCACCAATTCTCTGTATAATTGTACTAAGACTTCTTTAGTCTTACATTCAAATCCCTCTGAGTGTAAGACAAAAGCTGACATATAATTTGCCTTCCTAATTGCTTGCCTGTCTGTTAACTGTCTGATTTATAAAGAAGGACACTCAGATCCCTCTGAATGAAAAAATGTCCCCATCTCTCCTCATTCAAAATGCTTTTTCATTTTTCCTATCAAAGCCGATAACCTCCCACTGTCGTGTTGTATCCCATCTACCAGGTTTTTCCCCACCCACCCAACATCTCTGCAGTCTTACTTTCTGTCTTAACTTTGTATGACCAGCAAACGTGGCTACTTTGTACTCAGTCTCCTCATTAAAAAGTCATTCATATAAAGTGTAGCCAGCTGAAGTTCAAGAACTGATCCATGTGGTACCCCAGGAGTTACAGCTGGTCAACCTGGAAATGTCCAGATCATTCCTATTCTCTTTTCTCTCCATTAACCAATCCATAGTCCATTTTAATATGCAACCCAATCCCATGAGTCCTAATTTTATGAAATAAAAACTTGATTGTTGCCTTAGCATATGCTTTTTGAAAATCCAAATACAGTACATCCACCGGTTCCCCTCATCCATCTTACCATTTACAGCCTCAAAAACTTACAGATTCACCGAAAAACATTTTTATTTCATATCTGTGTTGACTCTGCTTAATCATATTATTTTCTAAATGCTTCGTTATAACAACCCTAATTATACTGCCATTTTTCAACTACTGCTGTTATGTTAAATGGCCTGTAGATCCACAATTTGTTTTTAACTCATTTCTTAAATTGTTGAGTTACCTTTGTCACTTTCCAATCCTTGGGAACTGTTCTAGAATCTTACAAAATTCTGGAAAATCAAAAACAACACATTCGCTATCTCTGTAGCCTATTCTTTTTTTTAAAAACTCTTGGATGTAGCTCATATGGCCCAGGGGATTTATTAATGCCACCTAGTCCTATTAATTTCTCCAGTACTATTTTGTTACTTGCATCAATTTTTAAAAATGTTCCTTACTCTTGCTAGACCGTTGGTTCCTCATTATTTGAAAATGAAATGAAATGAAAATCGCTTATTGTCACAAGTAGGCTTCAAATGAAGTTACTGTGAAAAGCCCCCAGTCGCCACATTCTGGCGCCTGTTTGGGGAGGCTGGTATTGGAATTTAACCCACGCTGCTGGCCTTGTTCTGCTTTACAAGTCAGCTATTTAGCCCTGTGCTAAGCCAAGCCCATATTTCCTGATATTTGTGTCTTCCACAGTGAAGACTATTAGAAAGGTAGTTTGGCGTTTTAGGGAGCGGTCTAGAGACTTGCATGGTTAAACATAAACCATTTATTGGTAATCTTTAACTCTGCACATTTTCAAGGTACTGCTGTGCATGGTTGCTGTCTCCATGCCATCTCCTTCCAGACTCTACTCCACAGACCGTCTCCCATCGTGTGACTCTCTACATCCCTATGTGGGCATTACTGTTCTCAGTCCCACATTAACCCGTACTCTGGTGAACACCCTTATCCCACAAAGACAGGTACAAAGTATTTATTTAATATTTTGGTCATGTCTTTAAAACCCCAAGTGTTTAGTAACCACTCTTAGTTCAGTTGCATAGTTGTTTTTTAAAATAAATTTAGAATACCCAATTCATTTTGCCAATTAAGGGGCAATTTAGCATGGCCAATCCACCTACCCTGCTCATCTTTGGGTTGTGGGGGCGAAACCCACGCAAACACGGGGAGAATGTGCAAACTCCACACGGACAGTGACTCAGTGCGCCAGATACCATCCTGCTAAGACTTTACTTCTGGCACACACTCCTGTCCATGTTAATGTAGAATAAACAGATCGTGAAATCAGTGTGTTCCAGTGGTGCTATTTCTCAAAGCTCCAGCACACATGCCTCATACTGCACAGCTGAACAAACATTCTGCGCAGGAAGGAACCTTCCTCCCACCATCAACACTATTAAAAGTACGGCCTCAACCGGGATCTTAGATTCATGTGTCACTACATTTAACCCCCCACCATCTGGCCTGAGCTTGCAAAATTCTACCACCTGTCCTGACTTGAAACAATTCACACCTCTTTAACCTGTGATTATCCCTCTCTCCAGACACACCGTCTGGACCTGTAAAGACTTAATTCCCTGCAAAGACTTGCATTTAAAGTATCATCTTGCGTCACTGGCTTTGTCGATATATGCTGTGTAACCTACCTCTTCACTCACCTGATGAAGGAGCTACATTCCGAAAGCTCGTGATTCCAAATAAACCTGTTAGACTTTAACCTGGTGTTATAAGACTTCTTACTATTAAAAGAGCTCAACAGCTGTTTTCTGGTTAGCTGTTGATTGGTTTCCACTGGCTATTACTGAGTTTTAAGTTTTGAAGTTTGGACTTCAGTTGCCATAGCCCAAGAGGAGTGGTGTGGTAGGTGCTGAAGGCCTTAGTGTGACTTCAAGGATTCACTTGCTCCAACACACTGTTGCAGAAGTTTACATCCTCCTTGGTCTGCAGCACGCAGCATGTCTAATCCCCTTAGAATCTTATAAGTTTCTAGGAGATCCCCTCTCACTCTTCTAAACTCCAATGAATATAATGCTAATTGACTTGGTCTCTCTTCACATGACAGTCCCGCCATCCCAGCAATCAGCCTGGTTAACCTTCGCTGCACTCTCTCCATAGCAAGAATATCCTTCTTCAGATAAGGACACCAAAACTGCACACAATACTCTAAGTGTGGTCTCATCAATGCCATATACAATTGCAGTAAAACATCCCTATTCCTATACTCAAATCCTCTTGCTATGAAGATCATCATACCATTTGCCTTCTTTACTGCCTGATGTACCTGCGCGCTTACTTTCAATCGAACAATAGAACATAACAGCGCAGTACAGGCCCTTTGGCCCTCGATGTTGCGCCGACCTGTGAAACCAATCTAAAGCCCATCTACACTATTCCATTATCATCTATATGTTTATCCAATGACCATTTAAATGCCTTTAATGCTGGCGAGCCCACTACTGTGACAGGCAGGGCATTCCACGCCCTTACTACTCTCTGAGTAAAGAACCTACCTCTGACATCTGTCCTATATCTATCTCCTCTCAATTTAAAGCTATGTCCCCTTAGCCATCACCATCCGAGGAAAAAGGCTCTCACTGTCCACCCTATCTAATCCTCTGATCATCTTGTATGCCTCTATTAAGTCACCTCTTAACCTGCTTCTCTCTAACGAAAACAGCCTCAAGTCCCTCAGCTTTTCCTCATAAGATCTTCCCTCCATACCAGGCAACATCCTGCCTCTATTAAGTCACCTCTTAACCTTCTTCTCTCTAACGGAAACAGCCACAAGTCCCTCAGCCTTTCCTAATAAGATCTTCCCTCCAGGCCTGGCAATATCCTGGTAAATCTCCTCTGCACCCTTTCCAATGCTTCCACATCCTTCCTATAATGAGGCGACCAGAACTGCACGCAATACTCCAAATGTGGCCGCACCAGAGATTTGTACAGCTGCAACATGACCTCATGGCTCCGAAACTCAATCTCTCTACCAATAAAAGCTAACACACTGTACGCCTTCCTAACAACCCTATCAACCTGGGTGGCAGCTTTCAGTGACTGATGCCCGAGGACACCAAGGTCCTCGTGCATCAGTGGTCTTCCTATTTTTACTACCAAAGCGAATAACCTCACATTTATCCACATTATACTGCATATGCCATGCATATGCCCACTAACTCAGCCTATCTAAATCCCCCTGAAGCAGCTCTCCTCACAGGTCACCCTCCCATCCAACTTTGTATCATCTGCAAATATGGAGATAATACATTTAGTTCCCTTGTCCAAGTCATACATATATAAAATAAACAGTTGGGGTCCCAGCACAGATCCCTGTGGTATCCTACTAATCACTGCCTGCCAATCTGAAAAATACCTACTTATTCCAACTTTTTGCTTCCTGTCTGCAAACCATCTTTCTATCCATCTTAAGACACTACCAGCAATCCCATTTCATTTTTCATTTTCATTTTTTCATTTCATGCACTTTACGTTTACATAGTAATCAGCTTTGAGACCTTGTCGAAAGTCTTCTGACAATCTAAATAAATCACATCCACTGGTTCTCCCTAGTCAACTCTACGAGTTACATCTTCAAATAATTTCAGTAAATTTGTCAAGAATGATTTCCCATTTGTAAATCCATGCTGACTTTGTGTAATTATACCACTGCTTTCCAAATGTTGCGCAATGAAATCCTTAATAATGGACTCTAGCAACTTCCCTACTACCAACGTTAGGCTTAATGGCCTATAGTTCCCTGTATTCTCTCTACCTCCCTTTTTGAATAACAGGGTTATATTACCTACCCTCCCATCTGTGGGAACCATTCCAGAGTCCAAATACTTTGGAAAATGACCACCAGTGGATCTACTATTTATTTTAAATTTTAAATACCCAATTCATTTTTTTTCCAATAAAGGGGCAACTTAGCGTGGCTAATCCACCTACCCTGCATAGGTGTGGGGGTGAGACCCACGCGGCCACAGGGAGAATGTGCAAACTCCACATGAACAGTAACCCGGAGCTCGGATCGAACTGGGTCCTTAGTGCCATGAGGGAGGAGTGCTAACCACTCGACCCCTGTGCTGCCTGGATCTACGATTTAGAACATAGAACATAGAACAGTACAGCACAGAACAGGCCCTTCGGCCCTCGATGTTGTGCCGAACAATGATCACCCTACTTAAACCCACGTAACCCGTATACCCATAACCCAACAATTAACCTTACACTACGGGCAATTTAGCATGGCCAATCCACCTAACCCGCACATCTTTGGACTGTGGGAGGAAACCGGAGCACCCGGAGGAAACCCACGCACACACGGGGAGGACGTGCAGACTCCACACAGACAGTGACCCAGCCGGGAATCGAACCTGGGACCCTGGAGCTGTGAAGCATTGATGCTAACCACCATGCTACCGTGAGGCCCCTAGGGCCATTTCCTTAAGGGCTCTACTGTGAAGATTATCAGGCCCTGGAGGGTTGTCCGCCTTCAATCTCATTAATTTCCCCATTTTTCCATTTCTTTACTAATATTAATTTCCTTCAGCTCCTCACTGAAACTTGTGTTTCTCAGAACTTTTGGTACATCATTCATGTCTTCTTTGCAAACACAGAAGCAAAGTATGAATTTAGTTCCTCAGCCATTTCTTTGTTCCCTGTTACGAATTCCCCCCTTTTATGACTGTAAGGGGCCTAAATTAGTTTTTAATCAATCTTTTTCTCGCTATATACCTATCGAAACTTTTACAGTCAGTTTTTATGTTCCCCGCTAGCTTATTTCCATAGTGTAATTTCTCTTTCTTAATCCCTTGGTTTGCCTTTGCTGAATTTTAAACTGTTCCCAATCATCAGGTCTTTTTTTGCTTTTTCCTGTTATTTTGTATGCCTCTTCTTTGAATCTAATACTATCTCTAATTTCCCTTGTAAACCCAGTTCCCTTTCTACGCTTGCTCAAATAGGAATAAACAACTTTTGGAATTCGCCTGTTCATTCTTTGAATGCCTGCCATTGCCTATCCACTGTCCTTCCTTTCCCAGCCCATCGGGTGGGATACAGCACGCAAATGTCAGGCGAGATTCGGCATCCAAATGTTGGGTGGGATACAGCACCAAAATGCTGGGTGCCTTCTGCTCGTACTGCAATGGATCCATGACATCAGCTATCAGATGCTGCATCATGGACTAGTTCTTGATAACCATGCTGAAGAGGACCGGCTCCAAGCTCTGCACATAGCCCTGTCTTCTTGAATTGCTACAGATACACCCACAGTGCTATTAGGATACAGAAGCCAAATATCAAGTTGGTGCCGGAGTCCTCCATTCTCCCTGACATTGACTGCAGGCATTCCAGCAAGTGTTCCCAATGCCCCAAGAATGTCATTGTGTGTTCCCATCTGCCATCTGTAAGCTGTCTCACTGTGCTCATCTGAGTCCTCTGCAGTAGAACCTGTGTGACCACGACGTCAAGCGAGCTAGCACCTGCATGGTCTAACCTGGCCACAGGCCACTCATGTCCTGTGTTTCAACACATGTTGATCCCACCCCTACATTATCCTCTACAGAGTCTGTATCCAAGCTGGTGACTGCGAATGTGAGAATGAACTACTGTGATAGATGTATGCTTACATCGTGCTAATTGCAAATCAGAAAAAGCTGTCAGATGAGGGAGAAGTGGGATGAGAGATGGAGGATTTGGTAGAAGCAGCTTTGATATTTCGGCCGGCTTATGGCTTTAGGCTTTAGGCTAATTAAGTAGCACTAGCCTCACATCAAATTGGACCCCACACTGGGTGTGTGCAGCCATTAAACAACACATTTATGGGCTGCAAGCCACTATCATTAACGCGCAGCATGGTGTTTGCATGATGCCTGCATTAGAAGTAACAGGCATGGGCTAATAATGTATCACAATCCCAGTGTTGGTTCCTATGAAACCATCGCAAGTTCCCTGATTAATATCCTCTATTTTGTCAAATTAAATTGCTGCAAAGTCCATAGAGCCATTTCATCAACGTTAAAAGGTGCTCTCTACATACATGTTTTATTGTTGTTATACAGTTTAAAAGAACAGAGCAATATGGAAAGCAGAAATTAGTTTTTGGAGCATTAGAGTTTCTCTGCAGAGCAGGTTAAGAGGTTGTCGTTAAGAATGGAGGTGCTCAGCATTTAGAGAAATTCAGAATGGAAAAAGCGGACGGAAGTATATGGCAGTAATGTGAACCAAGCTAATATTTTTATTACAGATGATTGAAAAGTAAGCTCCATTGTAATATTGAAGCATCGGTACTGTAAAGGGCTGATTATGCTGTGGCACACTTCCAATGGGGAGCGCCAACATAGAAATAGTGATATCGAGCCCTACCTCCAAAGAATCACACAGGGAGCCTGGCCTTGTAAAATAATCACAACATTTTATGCAAAAAAGTACAATCAAATACTTTTTATAGATTAGCAACAGACTTTGGATCTCAGTTGCCAATGCACACTGAACATGAAGGTCACGCTGACTTGCTGTCAGTCGCACTTTGTTTATGTATTGCCTAGTTTTGCAGCCTACTTCTGACTTGATAAGACACCACTACGTGGATGTGCAAAGGTCTACTCCCATTTGACCAATGGAACTGAAACACACTCAATATGGCCTTTTACTGCTAGGTTTGACATTAAACTAGGATTTAATGGGCTGCTTCAAGGACATCTCAGACCCTTTTTGAGTTGTATCTGGACCTAACTCTAGAATTAGAGTGTGTGCTTTTCGCTGACAAGGTGACAGCAAAACCGTCCCCGTAATGAAACCCAAATAAGTGGGGAAAATAAGCAACAAATGCTGCAAATACTACAGCTGACATTGCAGTAAACCATACGTAAGATATGGCTTGGACATCAACCACAAGCAGTAATTTACATAATATGGTGAAGAACCAGGTTTGTGTTCTTTTGTGATACTTTGCATGGTAGCATAGAATAAAAGGTGATAGGGAAAGCAATAGCAGCTTTAAATCTGAATGAAAACTGACACACAACTGACCAACAAACCAAAACACAAACGGGCAAATCCACAAACGGCATGGAAATGAGATGGTACGAATTCACAACAGAAAACAAAATTTGAAATCCAGTCATGGAATGTAGCACCTATGTGCCAAAATACACATACGTCTGGACACAAAACTGCAAAATCCTAACCTTTGGATAATTAAACACAAACTTTGAGACTTAACAGACACAAAACAATGAAAACGATTAACCGTAGAATGCGAAGCAAAATTATAACAGCACATCCAGCCAGTCCACAAGTACCTTTTCATCAAGATTAGACAGTTAGTTTGCTGTAAAATATGTCATAATGTCAATTCAAATGTTCTCAAAAACACTGAGTAAAGAAAATTACAACAGATTTTCAGTGGCGACATGTAGGAGGAGGTTGTGTATTAGGTAGCTCCTGCCAGGGTACTTGTTCTTTTGGCCCTTTTCGCCTGGTTCCCGGGGTTCTGGTGGAGAATCTGTTTCTATAAGAAAGTAGAGGGGTCCTAGAGGAGATGTATCTCAAAAGACTTCCCAACTAAGAAATCTGCAGCTGGAAATCCTTCTCTGGTTTGGAAGCTTTGCGCGAGCCTCAGCGGGGAAGATGACGGTAGAAGGTCAGGCAGCCATAGCCACCCTGAACACGGCAGATATGCTAATGGGGCATTGGCCATCGAGTTCAAAATACAGTTTGCGAAGCATTTCGAGAGACAATGCAGGGTGATGCTCGAACCTCTGCATAAGTCGATTGAAGAGGTGCTGAGTCCTGCTCGTGAGAAATTGGAGAGGACTTTGGGGGTTGTAAAGAAACATGGTGAGGTGTTGAAAGGGGTGGAGGAGGCTTTGTCAAGGCACAGGGACCAAATCGCCTCGTTGGAGGCCAAGGTCTCAGAGGTGTGACAAAGAACAAGAACCTGAGGGTGAAGGTCAATGAGAACTGGAGAATCGGTCGAGGAGACAAAACCTCAGGGTCTTTGGGGTGTCAGAGGAGATGGAGGGCCTGAAATCAACTGTGTGTGTTTGTCAGATGTTGGGTAAGATGGTGGGGGAAAGGGTACTGGCATCCCCTCCAGAACTGGATAGGGCCCATCGAGCACTCCGGTAGAAGCCTTGGGCAAATGAGCCACCAAGAGCGTTGATAGCCAGATTTCACAGCTTCCAGGAGAAGGAGCAGGTCCTGATGTGGGCCAAGGAGAATCGTTACCCGAGATGGGAAGCAAGCCATGATAGAATATATCTGGATCTAGGTGCGGAACTGGCAAAGAAGGCCAAAGCGGCATTATACAAGAGTGGAGTGAGATTTGAAGTGGTGTACCCTGCGAGGCTACGTTTTACCTTTGGGTCAAAGGACCATTACTTCAGAGGAGACTGAAGCGTTTGCTACAGAGCACAGGTTGGGTCAAATTAAACGGGCTCTGTGTGGACCTGTTATGGTTGTTTACAGGAAGGTTTTTTTGGGGTATTTGGTACTCTGTATTGTGTAGGTATTTGTGGTTATTTTGTTTTATTGTGGGTTGGGATGGTGTTGTTTTGTACCAGTTGTGTGATGTGAGATGTGAGGATAACTGTTTTGTGGGATATTGTTTCAGGCAATATTTCTCATCTCCGATCCTGTGCCCAAGTTCTGACATCGACGTCAAAAGCGGCACGAGCCACTCCGGCATCAACGGGCCTCCAGGCCCCAGGTATTCACCTTTTCCTAGGGGGCTAGTACGGAGCCGGACTGGTATCCGCTGCTCCGGCGTACCATGGTCGGCGCGGGCCCGCGCATGCGCACCATGGCTGCCGCGAGTCCATGCATGCGCGCCACGGCCAGCGCAAGTCTGCGCATGTGCGTGGGTTCCGGTCCCTGGGCAATATGGCGGAGATCAGTACATTATTAGTAAGGGATGAGTGACACTATGGGAAGAAAAATGGTTAATGGGAAGCAAAGCAGCAGGTTAGAACATGGGAAGGTGGGTTCAACTACATCAAAAAAGATAAAGGGAAGAAGGACTCAGGGGATGTTATCAATGGAGGTGTTAGGATTCAAAAAGAAGGTATCAAACTAGCATTAAGGCACTTCACCTGAATGCTCATAGCATTCAAAACAAGATAAACGAGTTGACGGCACAAATCATCGCAAATGACTATTTAGCGGCCATTTCAGAGACATGGGGCGGGATTCTCCGACCCCCCCCCGCCGGGTCGGAGAATCACCGGGGGGCAGCGTGAATCCCGCCCCCGCCATATTCTCCAGCACCGGAGATTCGGCGGGGGCGGGAATCATGGCGCGCCGGTTGGCGGCCGCTCACAGCGGCCCCCCCCGGCGATTCTCCGACCCGCGATGGACCGAAGTCCCGCTGGTTCTTTGCCAGTCCTGCTAGCGTAGATCAGACTAGGTCCCTTACCGGCAGGACCTGGTGGCGTGGTGGGCTCCAGGGTCCTGGGGAAGGCGTGGGGCAATCTGGCCCCGGGGAGTGTCCCGACGATGGCCTGGCCCGCGATCGGGGCCCACTGATCCACGGGCAGGCCTATGCCATACGGGCACTCTTTTCCTACACGTCGGCCGTGTCAGCCTCTGCGAACGGGTAGGTGAACCCCTCCCCTGCGCATGCGCGGGGATGACATCAGCAGCCACTGGCGCTCCCGCTCTTGCGCGGATCCGCGCCTGCCAGTGGAGTCCCTTTGGCCCCGGCTGGCGCACGCCAAAGGCCTTCTACGCCAGCCGGCGGGGCGCAAGCCACTCTGACGCCAGCCTAGCCCCTGAAGGTGCAGAGGATTCTGCACCTTTGGGGCAGGCCGACGCCAGAGTTGTTCATGCCATTCCGTCCCGCCGGGGCCCCCCGTCCCGCCGGGTACGGGAGAATCCCGCCCATGGTTGCAGGATAGGAGTTAAATATCCAGCGCTTTCAAACTATTCAGAAGAATAGGCAGGAAGGGTGTAGCATTGATATTTAAGGATGACATCATGGCAGTTGTGAGAGACGAGAAATTTTCGATAGAGAAAAAGGTTATATCCATTTGGCTGGAAATTAGAAACAGTAAGGAGAAAAGATCATGGATAGGCATAGTCTACAGGCCACCAAATAATAACATCACGGGGGGACGGCAATAAACAAATGAATAACTGATGCATGTAAAAATGGTATGGCAATTATCAAGGGGGATTTTAATCTACATGTCAATTGGTCAAACTGATCATTGGGATTGGCGGATTTGGGGTTTTGTCGGTGCATGTCCAAGGCCATTGCTAAGTATGTGAAATTCAATAAGAATGATTCGGTCTCACCCTCCATGCTTTGGGAGGCCTTGAAGATGGTGATTAGAGGAGCGATCACATCCTACAAGGTGCGTAAGGAGAGTGAGGAAAAGGCGGAACAGCAGAGGTTGGTTGATGAGATCTTGGAGATGGACAGCGGGTACTCATGTAACCCGACCCCCGGAGCTCCTGGTGAGCAGGAAAAAGCTGCAGACACAATTTGATCTGTTGTCTGCAGAGAAAGCGGTGAGACAATTCTGGTGCTAAAGGGGGATCTTTTATGAGTATCGAGAGAAGGCCAGCCGTCTGTTAGCTCATTAGCTGAGGTGGTAGGCAGCATCCCAGGAGATTATTCAGGTTAGGGATGTGAGTGGGAGTTTGGTTTCTGCCCCAGATTAAGTTAATACGGCATTTGAGGCTTGTTCGGAGCCCTCCGTGTGGGGGGGTAATCATGTTGAATTTTTTAGGCAGATTGGAATTTCTGGTGTTAGTGGATGAGATACAGGAAGAGTTGGAGGCTCTGTTGGGCCCCGAGGAGAATTTGACTGGTATTGGGCAGATGCAAATGGCCTGGTCCTGATGGGTTTCCAGTCAAATTTTATAAGAAGTTTGCAAATCAGTTAGTTCCATTGTTGGCAGACATGGTCAACGACTCTCTGTCTGGGGGTCCCTGCCTGCTACAGTATCGCAAGCCTCCATTTGTTGAAAAAAGATAATTACCTCATGGAGCGTGGGTTATACCAGCCTATCTTGCTGCTAAATGAGGATGAAAGCTATCGGCTAAGCTATTGGCAGTAAGGCTGGAGCCCTGTCTTCCTGAGGTGATTATGGAGGATTAGACAGGCTTTGTCAAGGGGCAGCAATTGTCAGCCAATATCCAGAGGCTGTTGAATGTGGTTCCCTCCCAGTCGAAGGAGCCAGCACTGGAGGCGCTCGCGTCTTTGGATGTTGAGACTGCATTCGACGGGATGGAGTGGAGATACCTGTTCCAAGTCCTGGAGAGGTTTGGTCTCGGGCCAAAATCGATTCCATGGGTACAGCTGTTATATAGGCCGCCCTTGGCAAGTGTTTGTGCTGATACCCTGAGTTCAGGGTACTTTCAATTGAAAAGGGGGGCCAGACAGGGATGTACGATGTCTCCCCACTTCTTTGCGTTAATGATTGAGCCCTTAGCTATAGTGTTGAGGCCTTCGGCTAAGTGTGAGAGTGTAAAGAGGGGAAGGGTGGAGCACGGGTTGTCCCTTTATGCTGATGATCTGCTACTTTACTTTACAGACCTGGTCCCCAATATAGGTGATTTAACGGAGCTTTTGCGGAGGTTTGGTTCATTTCCGGGCGACAAGTTAAATTTGGAAAAGAGTGAATGTTTTCCAGTTAACCCCTTGGGGAGGGGAGCCAACTTAGGGGTATTGCCTTTTCATTTGGTCAGCTCGGGCTTCAGGTATTTGGGAGTCCGGGTGGTCCACGATAGGGCCCGGTTGCATAAATTAAATTTTGCAAGTCTGGTGGACAAGGTTAAGCCTAATCTACAAAAATGGGACAATCTTCCTCTGTCCCTGGAGGGCAGAGTCCAATTTATCAAAATTAATATTCTTCCAAAGTTTGTGTTTTTATTAAAACGTATTCCTATTTTCCTCCCTAAAGCTTTTTTTGGGAGGGTCAATAGGTTGATTTCATCTTTTATATGGGTGGGCAAAACTCTGAGGATTCTTAGAGTGATTATTCAAAGGGATAGACAGCCGGGGGAATCTAGCATTGCTGAATTTGCTTTATTATTATTACTGGGCGGCTAATGCTGAGAAGGTGCTGGGGTGGTGCAGTGACCCAGATCCCTGTGGGGACAGATAGAGGTGAGGCTGTGTAAGGGCCCAGCCTTGGTACGTTGGTAATGGCCTCAATTCCGTTTTCTCCAGCCACATACTCCTCGAACCTGGTGGTCGTATTGAGGATATGGGGACAATTCAGGCAGCATCTTAACCTAGGAGCCGCAGCGTGGCTGGCCCCTATCTGTGCCAGTTTTATTTGGCCTGTTGAGTTTGGGCGCAATGTTCGGCTGTGGGAAGGGAAGGAGCTGGATACATTTGGGGATCTGTTAACAGAGGGACCGTTTGCCAGCTTGGAGGAACTGACGACAAATTGAGCTGTGTGTGTTTTTGTTCAGGTACCGCCAGATAAGGAATTTTGTGCAGGTGGCCTTCCCAACATTTCCTGAGGCACCACAGGCGCATCTGTTGGAAAGGATAGTTTCGCTGGTGGGGTCGGAAGAGGGGAGCACATCTCGTATTGGTGGGCAAAATGTGCCTAAGGACTCAGGTTTGGCGGATGGAGTGAAGGCGAAGTGGGAGACAGAGCTGGGCCTATAGTAGATGAGGAGGTGTGGAGTGAGGCCTTTCACAGGGCAAACTCCATGTCTTCATGTGCGTGGGCCTGATCCAGTTTAAGGTGAGGCACAGGGCGTACCTAACTAAAACTAGGTTGAGTGTTTTTTTTCCTGAGGAAAAGATCGGTGGGGGGCTGGCCAATCACACATATGTTCTGGTCATGCCCTAAATTGTAAGCTTTTGGGTCTCCTTCAACACCGTGTCGATGATTCTGAATATTGAGAAGAAATCTTGTCCTTTAGTGGCCATTTTTGGGGTGTTGGACTCGCGAGGGCTGCAGACGAGAGTGAAGACAAATGTCCTTGCTGATTGCCCGGAGGCCAACAGAACTCGTTAGTACTTTGACCAGTGTTTAAAGGGCAGTTTACACTATTACTAAGTTTAAGTAACACACAGAAGTACTTTTAACATAGATCCATATTTAAAGGCGACTGGTTAGCAACAACTGAAGAAGTCAAATTAAATTTTTGTTTTTGGTAAAAAAATTACAACTGGAATCTTACCAATATTATGCAGCTTAAATTCTGCTCTCTGATTTTCTGTGATATTGCCCATACTTTATGAATTGTCTTCCAATGTGGTACATGTAGTTCCATGTTTAAACAAAACACATACTACAATGAGTATGTCTCACTTTAATCAAAGGAACATGGGCCAATATGTTTGCTGATGACGCCTCGGTCTGCAGCTGACACACAAAACTTAACAGTGGCTGAAGAACCTTTTTTTAAAAATGGCATTAAACATGCAAATGTTTCCTTGGCAATTACTGGGAAGTGAAATTCTTTAACAATCTTTCCAATAGAATGAAGGCAGCAAATCAGTGTACTGCCTAACACTCCAGTTGGTCCAGGTGAGAGACATGGGACGGGATTCTCCCCTACCCGGCGGGGCGGGGGGTCCCGGCGGCGGAAGAGAAAGAGTGCCCGCCCGCCGATCGGTGGGCCTGGCCACCGTGGGGGCACCCACCAGGGTCTGATCGCCCCGCGCCCGCCCCCCCAGGACCCCGGGGGCCCGCTCGCGCCGCCGATCCCGCCGCCACCAGAGGTGGTTCAAACCTTGGCGGTGGGAGAGGCCTCCCAGCGGCGGGACTTCGGCCCATCGCGGGCCGGAGAATCGCCGCAGGGGGCTCGCCGCTCGACGTGGCGCGATTCCCGCCCCCGCCAATTCCTGGGTGGCGGAGAATTTCTGCTACGGCGGGGGCGGGGTTTTCGGCGGCCCCAGGCAATTCTCCGACCCTGCGCGGGGTCAGAGAATTTCGCCCCTTAAGAAGTTCACTGTTAACAACACAAAATAATTATTTTTAACTTCAACATTTGGAGCCTCCTAGTATCAGTTAACGTTTCAAGGAATTGGGTGGCTGAATTCAGTGGGTCACCAGCAGCTGTTAAGGCAAATGTTGCCACGGGTGCCAGGAGCCAAATGAGTTTGCAGCGTTAGACACGCCAGAAGCACTGGGCATGAGCCCAATTAGCTCCTGTATTTTCCAATTCTACCAACTGCTCTTTCCAAAGTCAGACAGTGTCTGGAAATATTCAACTCGGCATAAACATATTCAAAAGACACAAAAGGATCTTATCTGTTCTATTTAAGAGAGACACAAGCTTTAAAAAGCAGTACATCACATTCCCTGCTGTATCAAATCAGCCAACATCATCATCATCACAAGGTTTCTCCCCAAACACAGCCTTGAGTTTTGTTCAAGACATTCTCAACTCCATTCCAATCACAACAGATTAATCTTGTTCCCTCTTATAAAAACTAGGAGCCGAAGTAGACCGTCCAGCCCTTCGAGCCTGCTCCGCCATTCTATAAGATCATGGTTGATCTTTGTGGTCTCAGAACCACTTACCCGCATTCTCGCCATATCCCGTAATTCCTTTATTTTTCAAAAAAACATCTACCCTATCTTTAAATATATTCTATGAAGTAGTGTCTACTACTCCTTTCGGTAGGGAATTCCATACTTTAACCACCCTCTGAGTGAAGAAGTTCCTCCTTGATTCAGTCCTAAATCTGCTCCCCCTAATCTTGAGGCTATGCCCTCTTGTCCTACTTTCACCTACCAGTGGAAACATCCTTTCTACTTCTATTTTATCCATTCTCTTCAAAATTGTATATGTTTCTATTAGATCCCCCCTCAACCTTCTGAATTCCAGTGAATATAATCCCAATCAACTCAGCCTCTCCTCATACGATAACCCCCTCAACTCCGGAATCAGCCTAGTGAACCTCCTCTGCACCCCCTCTAGTGCTAGCACATCCTTTCTCAAGTGTGGAGACCAAAACTGCACACAGTACTCCAGGTGTGGCCTCACCAGCACCTTGTACAACTGCAACATTATCTCTCTACTTTTAAACTCAATCCTCTTCGCAATGAAGGACAAAATTCCATTTGCCTTCCTAATTACTTGTTGCACCTGCAGACCAACCTTCTGTGACTCATGCACAAGTACACCCAGGTCCCTCTGCATAGCAGCATGCTGCAGCTTTTTACCATTTAAGTAATAATCCGTTCTATTGTTACTCCTACCAAAATGAACGACTTCACACTTATTGACATTATACTCCATCTGCCATACCTTTGCCCATTCACTCAATGTGTCAATGTTCCTCTGTAAGGTTTTACAGTCCTCAGTACACTTTGCTCTGCCACACACGTTCGTGTCATCTGCAAACTTGGATACCTTACACGTAGTTCCCAACTCCAAATCGTCTATATAAATTGTAAATAATTGTGGTCCCAACACCGATCCCTGAGGCACACCACTCGTCACTGATTGCCAGCCAGAATAGCACTCATTTATTCCCACTCTTTGTTTCCTGTTAGACAACCAATCCTCTATCCATGCTAGTACTCTACCCTTAACACCATGCATCCTTATCTTATGCAGCAGCCTCTTGTGCGGTACCTTGTCAAAGGCCTTTTGGAAATCTAGGTACACCACATCCACTGGGTCCCCTTTGTCTACCTTGCTCGAAATGTCTTCATAGAATTCCAAGAGATTCGTCAAGCATGACCTGCCCTTCATGAAT
Source organism: Scyliorhinus canicula (assembly GCF_902713615.1). Taxonomy (NCBI): domain Eukaryota; kingdom Metazoa; phylum Chordata; class Chondrichthyes; order Carcharhiniformes; family Scyliorhinidae; genus Scyliorhinus; species Scyliorhinus canicula. The sequence continues at coordinate 45,104,137 of NC_052152.1, read as the reverse complement.
CCATGCTGCGTCTGTTCAATGGGACAATTTCTATCGAGGTGCCCTCCTATCTCTTTCTTGGTAATAGACTCAAGCATCTTCCCCACGACAGAGGTTAAGCTAACCCCATCTTTTGTCTACTTCCCTTTTTAAACAGTGGCGTCACATTTGCTGTTTCCCAATCCTCTGGGACTGCCCCAGTGTTCAGCGAATTTTGGAAAATTACCGCTAGTGCATCTGCTATTACTCCAGCCATCTCTTTCAGTACCCTGGGATGCATTCCATCAGGGTCAGGAGACTTAACTATCCTGAGGTCCATTAGCTTGCCCAACACTTGCTCTTTCGTGATAGTAATGGTTTCCAGGCCCTTACCTACCTTCTTCTCTCGGTCAATTGCTGGCATGTTATTAGTGTCCTCCACTGTGAAGACCGATACAAAATATTTGTTCAATGCCTCCGCCATTTCATCATATCCCAAAACTAAATGACCGCTCTCATCCTTGAACGGACCAATGTTTACTTTAGCCACTCTTTAGTTTTATATAATTATAAAAATTTTTGCTATCTGTCCTTATATTCTGTGCCAGTTTTTTTTCGTGTTCTATCTTACTTTTCTTTATGGCTCTTTTTGTGGCTTTCTGCTGACTGTTACAGTTTTCCCAATCTTCTAGTTTCCCACTTATTTTGGCCACTTTGTAAGCCTTCTCTTTCAATTTGACAGCCTCATGTACCTCCTTAGACACCCATGGTAGATTACCTCTTTTCTTACAATTCTTCCTTCTCACTGGAATATACTTTTGTTGAGCACTATGAAAGATTTCTTTGCAAGTACTCCACTGCTCCTCAACTGTCCTACCATAAAATATTTGTTTCCAGTCTACTTTAGCGAGGTCCTTCCTCATTCTATCGTAATCCCCTTTGTTCAAGCATAGGACCCTGGTATTGGATTCTATCATCACACTCTCCATCTGTATACTAAATTCAACCATGCTGTGATCACTCCTCCCAAGAGGATCCCTAACGATGAGGTCATTAATTATTCCTGCCTCATTACACAGGACCAGATCTAGGATAGCTTGCTCTCTCGTCGGTTCCATTACATATTGTTCCAGAAAACTATCCCGGATACATTCAACAAACTCCTCTTCAAGGCTACCCTGACCGAGCTGATTTGACCAATCTATATGCAGATTAAAATCCCCCATGATAACTGCTGTACCCTTTTCACAGGCATTAGTTATCTCTTCATTTACTGCCCGTCCCAGTGTGATGCTATTATTTGGTGGCCTATAGACTACGCCTATCAGTGTCCTTTTCTTCTTAGAATTTCTAATTTCTATCCAAATGGATTCAGCCTCATTCTCCATAGAACCTGTATCATCCCTCAATGCCACACTGATGTTGTCCTTGATTATTAGTGCTACTCCACCTCCCTTACATACCTGTCTATCCCTCCGAAACGTCTGGTACCCCTGGATATTTAACTCCCAGTTGTGACCATCCTGCAACCATGTCTCCGTAATGGCTATCAAGTCATATTCATTCGCGATGATTTGTGCCGTTAATTCATCAACTTTGTTACGAATGCTACAAGCATTCAGGTAAAGTACCTTAATGCTGACTTTCTTATCATTATTAGAGAAATTGGACATCATGAGATGTCCTAAATTATCCTTCTTTTTTGCTTAATTCCTAGTCTGCCTTGAGCTTAAACCCACCTGCACACATGCTAACCTGCTGCTTATCCTTCCATTTAACTCCCTACTCCCTGTCGCTTTCCCTTTCCCTTCCCCCCGACTCAGAAGTTTAAAGTCCTACTGACCACCCTATTTATCCTTTTTGCTAGAACACTGGTTCCAGATCGGTTCAGGTGGAGACCGTCCCAACGGTACAGATCCCCCCGGTTCCAAAACTGGTGCCAATGCCCCATGAAATGGAATCCCTCTTTCCCACACTAATCCCTTAGCCACATGTTTACTTCCCTAACTTTCTGATCCCTATGCCAATTAGCACATGGCTCGGGCAGTAATCCGGAGATTATGACCCTCAAGGACCTGTTCTTCAATTTCCTTCCTAGTGCTTGATAATCCCCAAGCAGGTCCTCCACCCTAGCCTTGCTTATGTTGTTAGTCCCAACGTGGACCACAACAACTGGATCCTCCCCCTCCCTCTCCAGTATCCTTTCAAGCCGGTCGGAGATGTCCCGCACCCTGGCACCAGGCAGGCAACACACCATGTGGGACTCCCTATCCGGCTTGCAAAGGCTATCTGTCCCTCTAATTATAGAATCCCCTATAACAACTACTTATCTTTTTGCTCCCCCCTCTTGAATGGCCTTTTGCACCATGGTGCCATGGTCAGCTGGCTCATCCTGTCCACAGCCCTTTTCCTCATCCGCACAGGGAGCAAGAATCTCATACCTGTTGGACAAGGTCAAGGGCTGAGGCTCCTGCACTCCTGAACTCCGAATCCACCTACCTGCCTTACTTACAATCACACTCTGTTTTTCCTGAACACTTACTTAATTTGAATTACTTAATCTACCAGGTGTGACTGCCTCCTGAAGCAAAACGTCCAGGTAACTCTCCCCCTCCCAGATGTGCCGCAGAGTTTGAAGCTCAGACTCCAGATCATCAATTCTGATCCGGAGTTCTTCCAGCAACCAACACTTGCTGCAGATGTGGTCACTGCCGTTCACAATGGGATCAGCCAGCTCTCACATCATACAGCTACAACACATCACCTATCCAGCCATCTCTACTTATTTAATTAACATTTACAAATTTATGTTAAATAATTTCTAGTACTTCTCTGCTAAATAAAAGCTTAATTCAACTACTATAATACTCAATAATAAACTTATACCAAATAAGAGTAAAAAAAAAACAACTTTACCGTATCAAATTGGTTAGAGGAGGAGGGCGGGTGGGAGACAGAGATAAGCAGGCAGTGTGAACACAAGGGTTTGTAGGAATTATAGGTTTCCCCATGGTAAAGGACGCACATACCTCACAAGTACTTAGCCATTTTCATAAACCCTCAATGTGAAATTTCATTCCCTCAATGTGAAGCTGGTGTACGACCGCAGGCATCATTAAGGTGAAAGTCTAGTATCTAAGCAGCAATCACAATTCCTTCAGTCTGCAGCAGTTTTCTTTGCAATCTGTATTTGACCCACTACAACAAGTCAAAGGCAGGTGACTGGGCGACTAGAATTTTCTACTGAGGACATGGTTCATAACTCCAATCCCAAACACTCACGCAGATGCAGAGCAGGCCTACCCTGATAGCCATGTTGCTATAGGAACTTTAGAGAGCACACGATCAGCACTCCAAGCAATGCCTCTAATACCTGGATTGCTGTGGAGGAGCCTCCAGTATACAGCTGAGGGTCTTTGCGGTAGTATACTGCACAATTTGGTTATCAGGATCCTTGCCTCCAGTTATCCAAGAGGCTGAGGAGCTTGGAGGGGGATTGGGGGGGGGGGGGGGGGGGGGGGGGGTTTGGACAAAGCCAAGGGATAGGATGTGGGAGAAAGGCTAATGTAGACAGCTTGTTTCTGCCCAGGCTCTACAGAGTCAAACATCTCCTAGTAACCTTAATCACATATCCCCATCCCATACACAAAGTCATATGTTCCTTACCTTTGCTCCATTATAGATCAACCAGAGATTGTGGGTTAGAATTGGCAGAAATATCAGAGGGGAAATGATAGGAAATTTCTTCACACACACGGTGCCTAAGAACTGAACACACTGTCCAAGGACTAATTTGCAGGGTTATGGGGAAAATGCTGAGGTGAAGGACTAGATTGCCAGAGAGCCAGCAATCTAGGGGTGATAGGCAAAATGGTCTCCTGTGCTGTAAGATTCTATTATTATCCTTCTCACAACACAAAAATAAAAAAAAACACCAGAAACGAGCATCTCAATTAAATTTCTAAATTGTAATTATTATATGATATCCAAAGTAAACTAACCATCCTTGTGCATTCCTTTGGTGCCCATCTACTAAGTGTCTTTATTTATTCAAGACCTCCCACAGTCCAAAAACATGCAGGTTAGGTGGACTGACCGTGCTAAATTGCCCATTGGTGTCAAAACGGTTAGGTGGGGCTGTGCTAAATTGCCCATTGGTGTCCAAACAGTTAGTTAGGGTTACTGGGTTACGGGGATAGAGTGGAGGATGGGCTTAAGTAGCTGCTCTTTCCAAGGGCCAGTGCAGACTCAGTGGGCCGGATGGTCTCCTTCTGCACTGTAAATTCTATTCTTCTATAAAGGTGATTCCTAGTGGCTGAAGCATGGCTAGTGCACATCTACTGCCATTCAACTGACAAAACCACAAATGGCTTTGGAAAACAAACTTAAGACCTAGAGGCCTTCAGATTGCATCACCTCAGCCTGGGCTGGCTGGCTGACAGGCAAGGACATTGGCATAAGTGTCAGGAGTGAGAGTAGGAATTATGTCAATCGAAGAGAGGACAGCAGGTTCCTCTACCATGGAGCCACTCCCTTCTCTCAGTCCAGCACTTCAGCAATCCTTGGAGAACAAATGATGGTCTGCTGTGATATCCTGGATACCCCTTTTTACAACAGTATCCAGAGCTACAACGGCAGCAGTCTGTGCTTCCTATGCAACACTCAGACCATTGTAGGATAGTATGTTGAATTGGAGGTTGTTTGCAATGGCATTCTGAGATCAGATATTGCATCTTGGTGGGGTCCTGTGAGTTGTGCTGATGGAGGTGACCCAGGATGTGCTGATGGGCAAAGGCCACTGGCGCCGCCATCCTGCACAGCCACAAGCCTTGACCTTGGGTGCGTTCAGCCCCCCCCCCCCCCCCCCCCCCACCACACAGGTGCCGCAACACCCAGCTGACGGAGACCATCTCTGGGAAGGGACAAGGTGCACACATGCCAGCCCCCGTGAGGGCATGGTCAGCCCACGGTGGAGCAATGAGGAGGGATGGGCAAAACTAGGCGGTGGACGGATACTTTGGGCAGAGGTCAGGGTGCCTGCGTGTCTGTAGCGACACCAGCCAACTGGAGCACACATGGATCCCATGGCACCTGGCTGTCGCGGTGTCTCTGCGCCATCCTTAAACATGTTGTATCTCCCCCCCCCCCCGATCCTAATGTTTTTTGGGAACCAGCCAGCGATGTTTGCCACCGTGGCGGGAGCCGCTGCCCTTCAGGTGGCCGTTTGGCAGCTTCGACGCAGGCGGCTCACAGCAGCTGCGGCAGCGGCAGACGGACTGGCTGCAGAGGGCCCCCCGTGCCACCCGCTCAGACTGCAGGCCCACCCGCCCGACAGGTGCAGGAGGAGGCGGAGGGGGACGATGACCACCACATCGTTGGGGATGCACAGGACAAGGATACCGATCTTGATGGGGCGCAGGGGAAGGAGGAGCAGGTGGTGGTGCCAAGGCGCCCCATGAGGTCTCGAGCGTACCGTCACCACATGTCCTTCGAGGTCCTGCCGGACAGGGCATGCAGGATGAGACTCCGGATGAGTAGAGAGACCGTCGCACATATATGCCACCTCATGGCACACCTGGCACCACGTGGAACGGGGGGAGGACATGCTATCCCAGTGACCGCCAAGGTGACGGTTGCCCAGAACTTCTACCCGACGGGGTTGTTCCAGGCGTTGAGCGGGGAACTGTCCGGTATCTCACAGGCATTGGTGCATCCAAGCAGTCACTGACACCCTGTATGCCATCGCTGACCGGTAAATCCAGTTTCCAGAGGATGCCGAGCAGCAGGATTCGCCTCTGTGGACAGGATACCAATGTCCAGGGGGTGATTGATGGAGTGGACGTCGCCATGCGTCCACCATCGGAGAACAGGGACATGTTCATGAACAGAAAGGGGACCTACTCCATGAACAATCAGGTGGTCTGTGACCACCGCATGAAGATCATGCACATGTGCGCCCAGTACCCCGGCAGTGTGCATGATGCCTTTATACTTGCACAATCCTTCATCCCCGCCATGTTCGAGGGACACCCCCCTCCCTCCAGCTGAGGGGCTGGTTGCTGGGCGACAGGGGTTACCTGTTGCGGTCGTGGCTGATGACGCTTATACACAGGCCACAGACCAATGAGGAGACCCGCTACAATGAGGCCCATGCAGCAACAAGGGGTGTTGTGGAGAGGTGCTTTGGCCTCTTGAAGATGCTCTCCAGGTGCCTGGACCGCTCTGGAGGGGCACTCCAGTACCATTCAGAGAGGGTCGGCCGCATAGTTGTTGTCTGCTGCGTCCTGCACAACATAGCCCAGCACAGGAGCGATGGCCTGGGGGATGAGGCACAGGGGGACCGCGATGAGGGTGACGCGTCTGTTCATGAGGAGGAGGATGGGGGTGGAGGCACAGACGAGACATGGGGCTGGATATGGTTGGGAGGCTGCACGACACCACCGGCTTGACGAGCGAGCACGCTAGGCGTTGATCGCCGCACGTTTCACCAACTATGGGGAGGGCATCACTGAGCAAGGCACTTGCACCACCGCTCTGCCCCAACGCATCACCCAGCAGCCCCCCCACCTCCCACAACATTCGACAACCCAAGCTCTCACACCACCACTTTCACAGCACCTTACACCTGCGGCACAACGGGACGGTCTCACACAATTGCTTGTGTAAGCGGGTGTGATCAGTGCCATGTTGAATGATGACAACCCGCTCTGCGATGAGCTGTGAGCTTCGGATCGTTAGACAATGTCTGACTCATGGCCACAGCTACACCCTCCACCTGGGTGGTCCCTGTATGCGTCACGGACACTCCATCACATGCCCTTTGGGTAGCTGGCGTCGGTGTTCCGAGGATGACGGGGGGTTGGGGGGCTACCACTATACCTTGGTGTTTCCCCAGACGGTACAGCAGGAATGGAGTCGGACTGCTGAGACTCCTGCCCTGCGACTTGGCTCCCCGTCGACGCGCGTTTCATGGGGCGGCCCAGCCTGGATGGGCCAGGTTGCTTGGCGGGCGTGCTGGATGGCGTGGTGCCACCCTGTTCTGCCTGCTGCCCACCAGATGTACCAGGGACGGAACGGGGGGAGTCCGAGTGTTCCGGGACCTCCCTTGCAGGAGTCACCGGAACGGGCCCGAGAACCTCCTCCTCCCTCAGGTAGCCTGGTGGCCCTGAGCCTCACAATGGGACAGTGGTGCGAGCGGGGACATGCGCCATGGCACCACCTACACCTGGCGCTGCCAGTCCTGGAGGCCCGCTGTGGCATAGACCAGGGTCTGAATGTTTGCAGCGATGGAGCTCAGGGAGTGTGCCATCTCTATCAGGGACTGTGCAACCTCCCTCTGGGCTTGTGAGACGCCATACAGCACGTGCGCAAGGCCACCTATGCTCTCAGCGATGGCCTTCTGAGACTGGGCCATGACCTGCTGAGACTCGGCCAGACCCCGGAGTGCGGCGGCAATGTCCACCTGGCTCTGGGACATGACTGCCTGTGAGAGGGCAGCCCTGTCCTGGGTCTCGGATGACGCGTGCACATGAAGCCTCACGCCTTGCAGAACCTGACCCATGGCCGAAACCGTTGCCCCCAGTGCCTCCATCGCGGACGCCACCCGTGCGGTGTCAGCCTGGGTGGCAGCCATGACCGGCACCACTCCCTGCTCCTGGATGCCGATGGACTCCTCCAACTGCATCTGCAGATGCTGGAAGGAGGCTGTCATATATTTGTCCACTCCCTGGGTTTCTGAATGCTTCGAGTCTGTGGGTGGGTCTGGTAAGTCCAGGAACCCTGGAACCATCTGGGCGGCAGGTGGGTGCTGGGCCTGAGTTGCCCTACGACCATCCAGCCCCTCGGCTGCTCCTACCTCCACCTGCTGTGCCGGTTCGGCTGTGTGGTACTCACCAGTCAGTGTCCCAGAAGCCTCATCACTAATGTGCCCAACCGAGGTGAGGGTATCTGCGATGGTGGAGGGTGTGGGTGACAGCAGTGACGCAAGGTCCATGACCTATCGAACCCCAGGTCTGGGTTCTCCTGGATCGAGCCTTGGACCAATGGACGTGGTCCCCGGCCCAAGTGAGGGGCCATGTCTGGTCTGCCCATCATCTGTTTGGCCGTCCTCTGTGCGTCACTGTCCAGAGTCCCCGTCCGCTCTTTGTCTGTCTCATGGCCGTCAGTGGCCTGACTGTCCGTCCTGTGTTCATCAATGTCATTTGTGTCGGTCTTCTGTGCGTCTGTCTCCTGTGGAACGGCTTCCGAAGAGGGCCCTCCTGTCCGTATTCCTTCCCCTCCCTGGCATGCGTCCCTGTGGGCGGATGGACGTGGACCTGGACGCAGGGGCTTCTCCGAGACGTTCCGGGACAATCGGCGGCTGGCCCTGGAATACACAATACAGCATGTATCGTTAGACACACAGAGTCAGGTGTGAGGGGATGGAGGGGGCAGTGTGAGGGGTTGGAGTGCGAGGGAGGGGGTTTCGGGGGTGGAGGGGGTAGTGTGAAGGGGTGCAGTGTGAGGGAGTTTAGGGAATGGAGGCGGCAGTGTGAGGGGATGGAGTGTGAGGGGGGGTTAGGGGGTGGAGGAGGCAGTGTAAGCGGGTGCAGTGTGTGTGGGGGGAGGGGGGGGAAATGTGAGGAGCTGAGGGAGTGTAGCCAGGCAGGGGAGTCTCACTTGGTACTGCACCTCTGATCTGACATGGCGCTACTTCCCGGGTGGCGGTTCCCCCAGCGAGGTCCAGAGCCCTCTGCTCATGGACGGTGAGGGGGTGCAGAACAAGTGATCCCCCTCCGGTTCTTGCACACTCATGATGGTTGTGGGCTGTCTTATCCTGCGGAGGGGGGGGGGGGGGGGGGGGGGGGGGGGGGGGAAGCATCAGAGTTAGGCGGTCAGCAGCAAGACGCGCAGATGTTGGCAACATTATGACTGGGGAGGGCACTGGGCACACGCCATGGCAGCTCACAAGTGCAGTGTGGTTCCCCCCACTTTGTGGGCGGGGGGGGGGACTCTCGGGGTTCTCACCCTGGCTGCCCTTATGATGTCGTGGAGCTTCTTGCGGCACTGCTCTCCCGAGCGTGGGGTGTGCCCCACAGCGCTAACGGCGATGCCCACATCACACCAGCTGCACCTCTCTGTCGGGGCTTGTGCGCGGATCGCACACATAAAATGATGCGGCGCCACGTCATCCAGGCGTAGCGCGATGATAGCGCCACTCTGGCGCCACGCCCACTGCGATTCTCACAGCCCCGCTGCTGGCCCCTTTTCGGGGCCTGAATCGATGCTGCCGGCGGCCCGTTAGCACCGTCGTGAACCGTGACGGTGTTCACAATGGCGCGGACACTCTGACTCGCCATCGGAGAATCCCCCCCCGGAATCCCAAAGTGTGCACAAAGCCCGATGTCAAGCTAGTGTTTCTTGATATTGTTGGCTTCTAACAATATTGTTAGCATTTGCTTTTTTCATCCATATTTTTCATCCTTCTACTTTAGCCTGGTCCATCATATTCCTCATCTGACTCCACTGCAACAGAATTATTGTGCAACTGCATATTCTGGAGAGCCAACACCCTCTCCTGCACACGTGTTCAGTGTCTGACCCCACCTCTAACCTTGCCCTTAAAACACACGTGGTTTGTTGGCCTCTGAGCCGCTCGCTCCAAGTGACAGTGTCTTTTCTTTTTAATGTCTTCAGTTCTTGGGAATGTGAAATGAAAAAGTGTCCTCACTTGGGGGATATAGGCTAGCGCCCATGTGTGTGGGGGAGGCCATTTCCCATGCATGGGGGTGACCCACAATCTCACTTAGAGATTGAGGCATGCTTTCAAAATAGTGGCCCGACCTCCAGGTTCAGCTCCCCAGTGCTGAAAAAAATTCTAAGTATGGGCTAAACCGGCGGAAAACTCCCCAGGGCCCAAAATAGCGACTTAGGACGCGATTCTCCACCTCGTTGCACTCTCACTCGAGCGAAACAAGGCTGGTGAATAGCGGGAGAGGCTGAAAACGAGAAACGCGTCAGGAACCAAACAGTCTGCGATGCAACTGGCTGGCTCCCGTAGGCGAAATCGGGATCCCGCTCTAGCATGACGAGAGACCAATCATCAGCCTCCCCAGCAAGTGCTCACGCTGGCGCCAATTGGTACTCCTTTTGAAAAACAGGAACCTGGTGGGAGGGCTTCAGTGGGGAGCCGAAGAGGTGAGTAACAATCTTTGCTCGCAGGCAACGAGCCCGGGGATGCAGGGCTTGCCGCCCCAGTGCTCAGCAGGGGTTAGGGGGCCCTCCACAGAGGTGGGCTGCAGGGTGGGAGAGGGGGCAGGGCCAGCAATAGGGGTCAACCACTCGCGGCACCACCATGCCAACCCCTGGATCGTATGTGCTCATTCCAGGAGCAACCTTTGCCCCTGCCCGTCTGCCCCACCGACCATCCATATCCCCCACCGACTGCCGAGGCCTCTGGCCGTGAGGCTGAAGGCTATTTCTAATAGGGAATTGGCAATCATGTTTAAGTGTGCATATCACACATCTCAAGTGGATTTCCATGGGTGGACGGGCCATGTAGGAGCCATTGCCTAGCATCGCAAACAGACCGTGTTGTCTGGACACTACCTGAACACTGCGGGAGGCAAAACCACACATGCAGCAGCCAACACCCGAACATCCAGGGTCTGTCACATCACTCCAGGTTGCTGGAACTGTTTTGGCACTTTCAGCGGGTCACTGTCGAGGGCGGAAGGGGCAGGGGTGGTGATGATAACCCGCAGAGCGTTGAGCGCTGGTGCTCCTCAATCTATGCCAGTCAGATCCCTGCCTGTCTGCTGAGTGATTGCTCATACCCATCACCTGCACACGGTGTGCCCGGGGATGAAGGGGGAGGAGAGGGGAAAGAGAGAGATGTCTAGAGAGTGGGCCAAGCGTTCAGAGCTTGGCCCGCATAGCGGGTAAAAGTGAGAGTCATCATACTTGTTATGCTTAAGGATGTTTAACGTGTTTTACAATTCCCTTCTGTCCCAATGATACCCCCCTCACCACCACCCCTCTTTCCCCTTCCTCTCAGTGATCCTCCATGTGCTTGGCCCTCCTAGCTCTACTGCTACATCTAGGTGTCCCCAGGATGCACAGAGATGGAGGCAGTTGGTTGCTGGCCTCGTCCCATGGCTCGGAAAACATGCACATTACAGATTCACTTTTCAAAACAAAAAACTGCCACCATTCTCTACTTCCCCTTTAAAAAGGTGCAGATTGCCTTTAAGTAGAGCTAGCCACTCTGGTTTCTCACATTCTCAAGGGAACAATGAACAGCGCAGGTAATATTGGCTACACACAACAATGATTTAAAACAGCAAATGGTGTGAATTTAACATGCTGCCTGAATCACAATGAAGGCTTGTGGGTCCATCACATACCTTGATGCCCAAGCTGATTTTCAGTTAGCCAACTTAATGCCTCCATCTTTAAAAGCCATTCAAATCGGCCTACCTCAGTGGATTATGTTTTGTAAATAGTGGCAGATGAGCATAACTCTTGAACGTTCCAAGGTATACCAATAGTAAGCACAGTTGGGTATTTAGTTCTATGCACTCATTGACAGTTTAGCATATTCAACAAATATTACTGTCTGGCAGGTTCATGCATGTTGTCACAGGAATAAAGGGAGAACGTTGTAACTGAAACAAAGACCATTCTGTCTGGGAGCCAGCAATCCAGAATTCAAGGCCCGCTGAATCCCATTTATCCACCATCCCATTCCCAGTACTTAGTGAGTGAGGGACAAGTGTGCCACTCCCTTTGGGGAACCGTATGAAAGTTACTGTAATATCCCACACGGGTCGGAGCAGAACGGTGGCGCAGTGGTTAGCACTGCTGCCTCACAGTGCGAGGACTCTGGTTTGATCCCAGCCCCGGATCACTGTCTGCAAGGAGTTTGCACATTCTCCCCTTGTCCGCATGGGTCTCACCCCCACAACCCAAAGATGTGCAGGGTAGGTGGATTGGTCACGCTATTTTGCCACTTAATTGGAAATAAAAGAAATGGGTACTTTACATTTTTTTTAAAAATCCTACACAGGATTAGTGGGTGGGAATGATTCATCTTCACCATGGTCCTCGTGGAGTACGAGCTCCCTTGCTGAGGGGCGGGGAACTCTATTAACCATTGTGTAAAAGGTCGGCCAGTAAGGAACCGACAAAGGGAAGGAACCCGGTCGGCAATGTACCGGAGTAGTGTACATATCATTATTGTAAATAAACCTAGTCCTTTATTTTAGTTGGTGTGGACTCCCCTTGTCCTTATTAAAGTTACCAAGAGGATTGTATTGCTTCTCGGTCAAAGGTCCTCGCCCACATTAAGAAAGAGGAGGAGAATTGCTTTATCTCCACTGATATGAAGCTTAAGTCAACAGGCTACATACAACAAAATCAAATTCAGCAAATGGTAGAGTAGTTTCAGAAGGCAATTGGTAGTACAGAGCTATCTTACTGCACAGCAACTTCAGTTCATGTGGGAAGAAACTCCAGGGAAAGAGTTCAGTTCAAACAGACAGCAGAGGAGTCGGCCTTCAAGTCTGCTGACTGGAATGAACTGTGCACGTCAGCACAATGAGGCAGCCTGCAGCATACCCAACTCCTTTGTGGTAAATTCTATTAACATAAGGCACTGACTATTGCTTTTATTCAGGGAAATTTAGAAATGCATACCCATGCGGAAGAGTTCTCCCAAACTTGATATGGGCGAACAGTATGGATTTTAAGGAGCTGACGGAAAAATATCACTTAGAACTTAACAAAGATTCAATGCACTTGAACACTCTGGAAATCGTGACATTAAAGATGAAAGAAAGATTGTAGGTTTTTGGTGAAACTGGTCTGATGGAGCACAGAAACGTTTTTCTCAACTACCACTGATGGAGCAGCAACCAGCCTGAACGGTATATGCAAATAAGAAATCCACTGCGTAAGGTACACAATTAAGTCAATGGAAAAAGAAAATTGAGCAGAGTGTATAACATGCAGCTGTTCCACGGCTGCCAGTTTTCCACCCAAGGCCAAAGTGAAATTAACCAATTAATCACTGTGCTACAAGCAAGGAATTCAGAATTAACTTTTGTACCCAGACATAAATGCTGGCCTGGACTGGCTTGGCTGAATAGCTTGTTTCTCTGCAGCATTTTTAATGCAACCCCATATAAAAAAAAATCAAGGACACAGTATCCTTGTAAAAAATAATATTTACTCTTTTTCAAGGAACTTCTATTAATGTATCAGTTATTTACGTCTTATAAAGCTGAGAACGTGGGATGAACAATGCCACCTTCACAAACAGATATTAATGAGCAGGTAGCAAGCTCTCTGCCCAAAATGCAACCTCAACTGTGTTCAATAAAGCTGTTTTGAGACACCCACAGCAGGCTAGCAGGAAGTGGGAGATCTATCTGGCAGGTCTCTATGGAGCTAAACTCTTGGCATTTAAAAAATACTTCCCCAATATAAACTGGAGAAGTACTTTAAACAAAACACTATCCCTCCTGGGTTCAGATCATTCATCTCATTTCTGTTTCTGGGATCTTACTCTATGAAAATAGGCCACCATATTTGCTCAGATAATCAACTGCAACGGTACTTCAAAACAACATTGAATGTGAAGAGCTTTGGCTGGTTACAGAGCAAAATAAAAATCACTTAGCAGCAAGACTTTCCTCCCTTCCTTCCTAAGTCGCATGCTTGGCACTGAGACCTCTGCTCTCACAGGCACGACAGCAAGGGAAAGCTCAAGGTTTACCCGCTAATAGATTAGAAGAACCAAGATATGAGGAGGAGCATTGAATGGTGTGCCCCAGAAATCAGTGTGGGGAACATCCCATGCTCCAAACTTACATCAATGACCCAAATCGAATTAGATGGACAGTGGAATTGGAAGCAGCAGCTAAGAAATTACAGACTTGAAATGAATAAAATGTGTAAGTAAACAGCTAAAATAGACTAGTGGAAGTAACTACATAAAGGAAAGTTGCACATCATGCTTACTCCATGAACTCTGCTGAAATAACCAAGAAGAAAGTCAACGTGACATTTAATAATTCAAATATTTCTGAATAATATTTTTTCATTTTCCCCTATTTAGGGATCTTTTGTGAGGGCCACGAAGAATCCAGCACGGGTTGGAGGATAGAAAGAAATAACATTTATTTACATGGCATACATATATATATATAAAAACAAAATATATATATATTTTTTTTATTATATATTTTATATATATATATATATATATATATATACATACACACACACACACATACATACACACACACACACACACAAACAGCAGCAGCTGCTCCTTTGCTGTTCACTCTCCTCTAGCCGGTTCCAAACTGGCCAGTTTTAGTTACGCAGGAAACCTGCTAATGATTTCTCCGCCCCTCTCATTGGTGAAGCTCATACTCCCAAAGGATTGTGGGATTGCCATTAGTCCCCAGCCAATGGTAAGCAGGCAGGTTATAACATCCCTCACCCCCAAAGTCCAAGGAATCCACCGAAGACCCTGGCGAAGGAGGGCTTTGGACTCGTTTTGCCGCAGGCCGGACACCATTTGCACAAGGTGCTGGATCGGGCAGCACGTAACGAGACGGAGAACGGCGCTTCCGTGATGAATGGCGTAACGGTTGTACATCCACGGCCCGTGGGCTGGAGCATTCCCCCTCTAAGGCGTCCTGTGTCTCCATCTCGGAGTCGCAGTCCGCTGCCTCAGTCATCTTGGCGTCTCTATCTCCACGCGGTTCTGCAACGACCTGCGCAGGCCGAGTGCGGCACCAGAGGAAGATTGTGAGGAATACTTTCCACTGTGTCTGGTCTCTGTGGCTGTAGAAATTAGCTCTGGGGGTGGGGAATCTTTGGAAGGGATAGTCTTCTGGACCGAACGTGATCTACATGTATGCACTGGAGACGACGACCCTGGGCTTGCACCTGGTAAGAGATAGGGCCCGTTTGGTGAAAAATTACGCCAGGGACCCACTGGGCACCACAAGCAAAATTCCGAACGAACACTGGGTTACCAGGTGCAAACTGCCGAATCGGCTGGTGCCGAGAAAAACCACGTCCCTGCCGTTCTTGTGTGCGGCGTACTTTTGCGCCAATGTCCGGGAAAACCATGCTAAGGTGAGTGTGAAGTCTCCGGCCCATTAGGAGTTCAGTGGGAGCTACCCCAGTCACCGCACGGGGGGGGGGGGGGGGGGGGGGTCCTATATGAAAACAAAAAACGAGCCAGTCTCGTGTCCATCGACCCGGAAGACTGCTTCTTTAGGCCTCCTTTTAAATGTCTGCACTGCGCGCTCCGCCAACCCATTTGAAGCCGGGTGGTATGGGGCGGTGCAGATATGGCGTATGCCGTTCACCTTCATGAACTTTGCAAACTCCTCACTTGTGAGCGGAGCGCCGTTGTCTGTGACCAGCACCTCGGGGAGGCCATGCGTACTGGAAGACAAACGCATCTTCTCAATTGTTGCGCAGGACATTGTGCCAACCAACTTATGCACCTCTAACCATATAGACGGGGCGTCGATTAATAGAAGGAACATGGATCCTTGAAAAGGGCCGGCGAAATCTGCATGCAAGCGCGCCTAAGGCTGCCCTGGCCATTCCCAGTGATGTAGGGGCGCGGCTGGCGGAAGCTTCTGATGCTCCTGGCAAATGGAGAAGTTTTGGGCCACCTTCTCAATGTCGGTGTCGAGGCCTGGCCACCAGACATAACTCCAGGCTAACATTTTAATTTTGGTCATACCCGGATGTCCATTGTGCAAGTCTCTCAGTACTGTACCAGCTTCTGTCCTTTTTCCGGGACAATCACAAGCGTCCCCACAAGAGGATGCCGTCTTCCACACTAAATTCTGACAGCTTGGAGGAAAATGCCCGCAACTTGCCTGAGGGCTGTCTATGCTGCCCACCATTCAGGACTATGTGGCGAACCTTTGACAGGACTGGCTCCGTCTGGGTCCACTCACGGATCTGTCAAGGTGTCCATAAAATTTAGGGTTGCAACCACCTCACCGGTCGTGGGGGTTGACATGGGGCCGGTGGATAAAGGCAATTGGCTCAGTGCGTCAGCATTCGCTATCTGGGTTCCCGGTTTGTGCTCCAGAGAATACAAGTAGGCAGCGAGCAACAAAGCCCAGCGATGTATCCGTGTGGAAGCAATGGGCGGTATTGGCTTATCCTCTCAGAAAAGTCCCAGCAGAGGCTTATGATCAGTCACGATAGTGAAGTGGCGGCCATACACGTACTGGTGGAAGCGTTTCACCACACTGACCACTGCCAGACCCTTCTTCTCGATTTGCACGTACTTCTTTTCCTCTGCAGTCAACGTGCGGGAAGCGAAAGCTATCGGCCGCTTGGCCCCGTTCTCCATCATGAGGGACAGGACACCCCAATACAATACGGGGATGCATCACATGTGATGAGCAAAGGCTTTCCAGGATCATAGTGGATTAGTAACCCAGACAATGACAATAGTTGTTTTACCCGCCGGAAAGCAGTTTCTTGCGGCTGACCCCAAACCCAGGTGTGATTCTTCTTTAGCAGAAGGTGCAACAGGGCCAGTGTAGTTGCCAGATCGGGGAGGAACTTCCCGTAATAGTTTACGAGGCCGAGAAACGAACGAAGATGCGAAGTGTCAGTCGGGCGGGGGCCTGTTGAATTGCGTGCACCTTCTCTGTGACGGGGTGCAAACCTTCGCGGCCCACCCAATAACCCAGGTAGACTACTTCCTTCGCCTGAAAGACGCACTTTGTGCGACGTAAACGGACTCCAGCCTCCGAAAAGCGTCTAAGGACAGCCTCCAAATTTTCAAAATGTTCCTGCTCTGACATCCCTGTAATCAAAACGTTGTCCAAGTAGACAGCGACACGCGGTAAACCTCTCAAAATGCCCTCCATGACGCGTTGAAAAATAGCGCAGAGGATACCCCAAAGGGCAACCGTGTATATTCATACAGGCCCCGGTGTGCATTAATAGTTACATATGGCCGGGAGGCAGTGTCCAGCTCCAACTGTAGGTAGGTGTGACTCATATCTAATTTCGTGAATGAGAGTCCACCTGCAAGCTTCGCGTAGAGATCCTCTATGCGAGGCATTGGATATCGGTTGAGCCGGGAAGCCGTATTCACTGTAAGTTTATAGTCGCCGCACAAGCGGACTGTGGCATTTGGCTTCATTACAGGGACAATTGGTGCTACCCAGTCAGCGAAACAGACGGGCCGGATCATACCCAAAGTCTCTAAATGAGTGAGCTCCCCTTCTACCTTCTCGAACAAGGCGTAAGGCACAGGGCGCGCCCGGAATTAGCACGGCGTGGCTCCTGGATACGGGCTACGGCCCCTTTTATTTTCCACAAACCGGGCTGGAATACATCTGGGTACCGTCCTAGTACCTCAGTCAACCCTCCGGAAACTGTTTGGAGGATGTGCTGCAGCCACAAAGGGCAGCACGGTAGCATTGTGGATAGCACAATTGCTTCACAGCTCCAGGGTCCCAGGTTCGATTCCGGCTTGGGTCACTGTCTGTGTGGAGTCTGCACATCCTCCCTGTGTGTGTGTGGGTTTCCTCCGGGTGCTCCGATTTCCTCCCACAGTCCAAAGAGGTGCAGGTTAGGTGGATTGGCCATGCTAAATTGCCATTAGTGTCCAAAATTGCCCTTAGTGTTGGGTGGGGTTACTGGGTTATGGGAATAGGGTGGAGGTGTTGACCTTGGGTAGAGTGCTCTTTCCAAGAGCCGGTGCTGACTCGATGGGCCGAATGGCCTCCTTCTGCACTGTACATTCTATGAAAATAATTCTATGAAATGGTGCAACCAGTCCCAACCCAACAGGCTGGGCCCGTGGCCATGCACCACGATAAGTGGGAAAGGCCCCTCCTGGCATCCATAAACAACAGGGGTCAGCGTAGTTCCTGCAATGTCCAATGGTTTCCCTGTGTAGGTGGCCAACCTGGCCTGTGTGTCTGTATACCCTGCTTGATGCGGTCGAATGTCTTCTGGGTGATCACGGAGACTGCAACACCAACTCCATCTCAAGCGGGTGACCATTGACCTATACTGTCACCTTAATGGCGGCCATGCGAGGAGCTGCCACACAATGCAGCTGCAGGCAGTTGTTCTCCGTCTCCATGTCCTCGGGAGTAGTCACCTCAGGTTCATCCAAATGGCCCCTGGGCTGGCCCCAGTTTCGGTCAGAACAACGGCACCTCTGTCGCCCCCAGGACCGGCATCCGCGACGGGGTCGGCACCCACAAGTCTGACACGGACATGGATCCTCATCCATTGGTTTTGGAGAAGGCTCCCTTCGGGGAGGAATGTCCGACGGCTACTGGCGTCGATCCTGACGTCGCCTCGCCCAAGGTACAGCAGGTGTGCGAGGGGATGCTTTCGGGTGGAAGGGGTTGCGCCCAAGGCATGCACCTCCATTCCCTGTAGCTCCTGCACTCCTCGTTCTGCGCTCTTCCGGGACAATACTATTTGAATGGCCTGTTGAAAAGTCAATGTTGACTCAGCTAACAACCTTCTCTGGGTGGCCGGACTGTTAATACAACAAACCAAACTGTCACGTAACATTTCTGACAAGGCCTCACCATAGTCACAGTACTCTGCAATCCTGCGTAGCCTGGATAGAAACTCGGCAAGAGATTCTCCTGGGGTCCTCTCAGCGGTATTAAACTGGTAACGCTGGACTATCGTGGACGGGGTTGGGTTAAAATGTTGCCCCACTAAGTTCACAAGTTCATCAAACGTTTTGGTGTCCGGCGCAGCTGGGTACGTAAGGCTCCTAATCACCCCAAACGTATGCGGGCCGCAGGTTGTGAGCAATGTGACCACCTGGCGCTTGTTTTCGATGATGTTGTTTGCCCGGAAATAGTAACGCATCCGTTGTGAGTACTGGTTCCAACTTTCTAGTGCAGCGTCAAAAATATCCAAACGTCTATACAGAGGCATGGTGCAATAGAAAACAACTTCCAACCTGTATCCAACAAAAATCAAGGGAGGTGGCTTCAGCAGTGTAGATAGCTATTCACTTTAACCCTCGTCGCCAGTTTTGTGAGGGCCACAAAGAATCCAGCACGAGTTGAAGGACAGAAAGAATGAACATTTATTTACATAACATATAAATATATATATAAATATATTATATATATATATATATACACACAACAGCAGCAGCAACTCCTTTGCTGTTCACTCTCCTCGAGCCGGTTCCAAACTGGCCAGCTTTATTTATGCAGGAAATCTGCTAATGATTTCTCCGCCCCCCCCCTCCTTGGGGAAGCTCATACTCCAAAAGGATTGTGGGATTGCCATTAGTCCCCAGCCAATGGTAAGGAGGCAGGTTACAACAGAATCCAATTCAAAAAGTTCAAGTGCACAGTAGCATTTGACAAAACCAACAGAATGTTAAATTGTATTACAGATATCAGAATGAGTCATGATCAAACTGTACAGATTGAAAATAAGTGGAACCTGATATGAAAATGGCAAAGAACTGAAAGGCACTACGGTCAATTGCTGAACAACAGACATGAATTGAAAAAATAAATGCTTAAAATATTGGAGTAAATAAAAACTTCATATGGGATAATTATGAACTGTGAAACTGCGATATGGAGTAATAGTTAAGTGGGTTGTCCAGTCACATTTAGATTTAAATTTAAAACCCAGGCGCAGACCATCTTTCCACCCCTTGGCACTGCATAAAATAATATGCCCTGGTTATGTGACCAAGGTTGTTTATTGCAAATGGTTTTCAGATTCTGTTCAGAGTTTTATCAAATCCCATTCCATCTGACTGAGATTTTCACCTCGTAATGCATCGCTCTGCCAGGTTAGGGTAACTGGTAATAAAAACAGAAAGTGCTGGACTAACTCAGCCGGGCTAGCGGCATCTGCGAAGTGAGAAATTCCAAGTCCATTCACACCAACAGGATTTTCCAGTCCCGTTGCAACGATGGAGCGTTAAATTCTCTGTTCTCACTGGCAGCTATGGCAGGGCAAATGCGGATTGGAGAATCTGGGTCAGAGTTAATGTTGAATCCAATATGACGCCTTTGGAACTAGAGATTTAGGGACGTGATGAGTTTTATGCTGTTGAAAAACAGGGAGGGGCAGGTGGAGCAAAAAAGGTCAGGGATAGGTTAAAGAGTGGGGAAGATTAAACGACAGAGATGTCATGGAGCACAACGCAAAAGGACTGGTAATGATAGTATTAAAGACACAAAGCATTAGTCCACAGTAGGTGTTAAGAGCAGTGTGAAAATGGCGGCACGGTGGCGCAGTGATTAGCACTGCTGTCTCACAGTGCTAAGGATCTGGTTTTGATCCAGGCCCTAGGTCACTCTCCATGTGGAGTTTGCACATTCTCCCGCGTCCGCGTGGGTCTCACCTCCACAACCCAAAGTGGTGCAGGGTAGCTGAATTGGCCACGCTAAATTGCCCCTTAATTAGAAAAAAAAAATTGGGCATTTTAAATTTATTTTAAAAAATAGCAGTCTGAAAGCAAAAAATTGAGAACAAGATACAGATTGGCACTTAGTAGAAAATAAAAATTCTAAATGGAAGACAGAGTGCATCGTCTGAAGGCGTTGAACTCAGTGTTGAGTCCAGAAGACTGTAAAGTGTCTAATCAGAAGATATATGCAAACATATGAATTAGGAATGGCGGGACGCCATTCGGTCCTTCAAGCCTGACCCGCCATTCAATATGATTATGGCTGATCTGATCGTATTCCCACATTCCCACTTACTCCTGATAGCCTTTCACCCCCTTGCTAATCAAGAATCTTCTTACCTCTGCCATAAAAATATTCAAAGATTCTGCTTCCATTGCCATTTTAGGAAGAGTTCCATGTCTCAGGAGCCTTTGAGAGACAAAAATGCTCTTAATTGGGAGATCCTTTAATTTTGAACAGTGACTAGTAGTTCCAGATTCTCCCACAAGAAGAGACATCCTTTCCACATCCACCCTGTTAAATCCCCTCAGGATTGTACCTGTTTCACTTAAATTGCCTCTTACGCTTCTAAACTCCAGTGGGTAGCAGCCTAGCCTGTCCAACCTTCCCTCAACTCTATTGGAGATATATTTTATTACCTGAACTGAGTTAATTGAAATTGCTTTTGCCAAGTACTTACAGTTACTCTGAATAACTGGTCTTTGTGTGCACCACAAACAGAGGATTGTTTCCTAAAAAAATAAATTGTTCTTTCACCCATTAAACTAGCATGACCAAGTACTTAAGAAATCGTTAAGTTTGTGGGACAGAGTCAAACATTCCAGAGGTGTAATACGGGTGAAATATTCCACTTAACAAATTCCACTCCATTCAGAAAGCAATAATTAATCTTCTTGATGTGCAATAGAAGTGTAGCAAACTGCATATTTAAATGTCCTTTTTAAAATAATAAACGAGTTCATCAAAAAGTTACAGCTCAGAATCAGAAAACATTTCTCAATTCACAGTAGCCCTGCTGGTAGCAAATGAGATACAGGAATGTAGCAAAATGTAACTAACCACTCGATGGCATCACAGACACTATTGTGATGCTTGTCACTTCTGCCTGAACACTGGTGCCTTGATGAATCTAAAAGAGCACAGGAGCGAAAGAACTGACACAGCTTTTAAGTGGCCGGCAAGCCAGGCTGTTGAAACAGTGCCACACTGATTAGAGCAGTGTTTTTCAAACTTTTTTGCCCGGGACCTATTTTTACCAACTGGCCATCCTTCGGGACCCACGCCTGCCAACCAACCTTCATGACTCACGCCAGCTAAACTTTGAGACCCATGCTGACCGAACTTTGTAACTGACTTTTTTTTGCTTACCTTTAATGCGCTTTGTCATTCAATGTTACATTTCTGCTAAGGGATTTCAGCTGATGGTTTAAGTTTTCGCTGCCTCCTTTGAAAAGAATCAAACTCGCCATATTTGAAATGCTTTTGAAGTTTTGAATGTTTAATCTTTCATTTGCCAGTACTTCCCTGCACATAACGCACATGGGCATTGAAACATGATTTGCATTGGCACAATTAATAAAGCCATACCTCAAGAAATCATCTTTATGGTGCTTTATTTCCAATTTCTGCTTCTTAATGGGCTGTTCATCAGAGGCCCTGAAGCTCACAGGAGCACTGCTTTGCCCTGCCATGGATTCTGCTGAGAAGCTCTCTGCAGCAGATTCAGTTGTGAGATCCTGACCTATTTGTGTCAATGGCCCTCTTTTCCTTATTACACACTGATCCACCTTCAGTTCTTCACACAACCCTGTTGCTTGCTTGCTGGCTGCTACTAAATGGAGGAATCTCTGCTCTGCAGCCAAAGCACAGATCGCGTGACATCAGTGGACATGCTGGGTGCTTGACCTGCTCTCTCTCACCACTTCTGGTGTGAAGGCTCTGCCGTTTTTAATAAGAGATCTGATCCTGGGCACACCGATGCAGGAGGAGGCGGTACTAGGACAGCGCGCTGATATTAGGACGAGACGGTACTGGGATAGTGCACTGACGTCAGGGAGGTGACATTCTTCCCCACTGGGCATCGAGTCTGTGCACTGCCGGATCGGCCTGAGGGGGCAGGCATTAGGCCGTCATTCTCTTTTTTTTTCCCAACAGCACATGGTGTCCCATAAGTTTAAGTTTGAAGGCTGATAACTTATAATACACCATTATCGTGAGACGATTGTAGAGGTTTCAAACTTCACACAGATATCACAAGATGGAGTTTAAATTCCACTTGCCCTGCCCTAGAGGAGAAACACATTAACTTCTTTTCTGCGATTGCTGTTAGTGTCTTCTTCTTAAATCTCAGTTTGAAGAACAAACAAATTGCAGCAATCCCTGTTCATGTAGCTATCATATAATTCCTTTTCCCTGCAATGCTGTAGGCATTGAAATACTTATGGAAGCCAGTGAACTGGTGCTGATTGCCAGCACTGTAACCTGCCATTCACATCCCTCATACAAACTTCATTCGGCCTCTCTCTGTGTCCTTCACAGGCCCAGAGCTTCAACAGTCCCAACACCAGAAGTACCGCCCTCGCCTTCTTCTATTGGTAAGCGGAACAAGTAGACGTTTGGAAAACTAATCGCCCATTGGATAATCTGGGTTCCAATCAGGTGGAGCAAGGCAAAATGCTGCGGCTGCTGGCAGATGCGGCCGGCATTCTCAATCAAACAGGTGGCCCCGGATGTTGGGCGCTCCTCCCGTAATCGGGAGCACCATGACCGATCGCTTTGCGAGCCTATCGACACCCGCCAACGACCCACCCACGGGTTGCGACCCTGAGTTTGAAAAACCCTGGATTAGAGCCAGGGCTGAAAAGAAGTTGCTTCTTTCAGACCTACCTTGAAGTCATTAGAAGGTCAAACATTTACTTTAGAACTACCTAATGTGTACCACATTGTGTATTTCATCATTCACTAAAAGATGAATAATTTGTCTTGTAATAAATTTGAGGTTGCCTTTTTTCATTTGACTACTACTCAAACGATATCATTACTTGTAATCATGCAAACGGCAAAGAAGAGTGATAACATCAAAGAGAAAATAATAAAATTTACATTAACATCTGAAGCAGATTCTTATTTAATCCCATAACTGGTGCAGCATGCCTGTCAGAAACAGCTTATTCTGTTTTGGCACAAGATGATCTATCAGTGGTTCGTTAATGTGGTTCGTTAATGGGGGCAGCACGGTAGCATGGTGGTTAGCACAAATGCTTCACAGCTCCAGGGTCCCAGGTTCGATTCCCGGCTGGGTCACTGTCTGTGTGGAGTCTGCACGTCCTCCCCGTGTGTGCGTGGGTTTCCTCCGGGTGCTCCGGTTTCCTCCCACAGTCTAAAGATGTGCGGGTTAGGTGGATTGGCCATGCTAAATTGCCCGTAGTGTCCTAAAAAGTAAGGTTAAGGGGGGGTTGTTGGGTTACGGGTATAGGGTGGATACGTGGGTTTGAGTAGGGTTATCATTGCTCGGCACAACATCGAGGGCCGAAGGGCCTGTTCTGTGCTGTACTGTTCTATGTTCTATGTATCGTGCATTCTTGTCACAGTTTCAGAGTTGAACCCTGTCATTATTGTAATAACCTGTACAGAGCACACGGGGCTGGTTTGATTGTTTTCCCCGTGTGGCTCAAGGAGTATGAGCTCCTCGCTAACTATCGGGCAATTACCATGTGTATAAAAGGTCGGAAGATACGTTAGGACATGATTCTATAGCTAACAGCAGCCATTGGAAATACCACTCGTGTCAGCCCAGCTAGCAAAATGTCAGTAAACTATCATATGCAAGAACACAAACATAGAAGAGTAGGCCACCAGGCCCTTCAAGCCTGCCTCGTCATTCAATATGATCATGGCTGACCTAGGGGATCAGGGGAGAAGGCAGGAGAATGGGGATGAGAAAATATCAGCCATGATTGAATGGCGGAGCAGACTTGATGGGCCAAGTGACCTAATTCTGCTCCTATGTCTTATGGTCTTATGCCGGCCTCAACTCCTTTTCTCTGCCATTTCCCCATAACTTGATCCATTAAATATTTATCCATCTCCACTTTAAATACTTCTAATGATCCAGCTTCCACCACCCTCCATGGCAGAGAATTCCAGACATTCACCACCCTCTGCAAGAAGAAATTTCTACACATCTCAGTTTTAAATGACTGGCCCTTTATTTTGCAGTTATGTCTCCTGTTTGAGAGTCTCCCACTAGTGGAAACATCTCACCATCTACCCTGTCAGGATTAAAGTCCAACAGGTTTATTTGGAATCATGAGCTTTCAGAGCATAGCTCCTTCATTAGGTGAGTGAAAAGGTGAAAAGGTAGGTTACACAAACACAGCATATATAAACAAAGCCAATGATGCAAGGTGATACCTTGAATGCGGTCTTTGCAAGTAATTAAGTCTTTTCGGTCCAGATGGTAAAGACTGAAGAGAGGGATAATCAAGGTTAGGGGTGTGAATTGTCTCAAGCCAGGACACTTGGTTGGATTTCGTAAGCCCATTCAGGTGGTGGGGCTGAATGTGATGAGACATGAATCCGAGATCCTGGTTGAGGCTGTACCCATGTGTGCAGAACTTGGCTATCAGTTTCTGCTCGGCGACTCTGTGTTGACATGCATCATGAAGGCCACCTTGGAGAACGCTTAGCAAGGGCATTCAGCCTCTAATCTTCGGGTAAGCGTTCTCCAAGACGGCCTTCAGGATGCAGGACAATGCAGAATCTCCGAGCAGAAGCAGAATTGGCCACAATGCTCCAGCTGGGACCTAATGAGTGTTTTAAAGATTTAGTATAACTTCACAGCTCTTGTGCTCTATGCCTCTATTTGTAAGACACACTCAGTTTGGGTTCTGCCAGGGTCACTCAGTTCCTAGTCTCATTACAGCCTCGGTCTAAACATGGACAAAAGAGGTGAGGTGAGAGTGACATCAAGGCTGCATTTGACTGATTGTGGCATCAAAGAACTCTAGGAAAACTGGAGTCAATGGAAATCAGTGGGAAAACCCTCCGTTGGTTGGAGTCATATCCAGCACAAAGGAAGATGGCCTTGATTATTGAAGGTCAATCATCTTAGTCCCAGGACATCACTGCAGGAGTTCCTCAGGGTTGTACCTCGGCTCAACCATCTTCAGTTTCATCATCCCAGGCGATCTCGGCCCCGGGTCACTGTCCATGGGGAGTTTGCACATTCTCCCCATGTCTGCGTGAGTCTCATCCCATAACCCAAAAGATGTGTAGGATAGGTGAATTGGCAATGCTAAACTGCCCCGTAATTGGAAAATATTAATTTTTAAAAATCAATGACATTCCCTCCATCATAAGGTCAGAAATGGGGAAGTTAGGCAGCACGGTGGCCTAGTGGTTAGCACAACCGCCTCACGGCACTGAGGTCCCAGGTTCGATCCCGGCTCTGGGTCACTGTCCGTGTGGAGTTTGCACATTCTCCCCGTGTCTGCGTGGGTTTCGCCCCCACAACCCAAAAATGTGCAGAGTAGGTGGATTGGCCATGCTAAATTGCCCCTTAATTGGAAAAAATAATTGGGTAATCTAAATTTATAAAAAAAAAAAAAAGAAATGGGGAAGTTCAATGATGATAAACAATGTTCAGGACCATTCATGCCTCTTCAGATAATGAAGGGGTCCCTGCCCAGATGCAGCTCGACCTGGACAACATTTAGGCTTGGGCTGATGTGTGGATGTATGCACCAGGCAATGAGCAGGAGAACCCATCATCTGCCCATTACATTCAATAGCATAACCATCATTGATTCCCCCAATGTCAACACCCTGGAGATTACCACTGACCAGAAACTGAACTGGACAAGCCATACAAATACCTTGGCTACAAGAACAGAGCAAAGGCTTGACATTCAGTGGCAATTAACTAACTTCCCACTATCGATAAGGCAATCGTCAGGAGCATGATGGAATACTCTCCACTTGCCTGGATGAGTGCAGCTCCAACAACACTCAAGAAGCTCAACACCATCCAGGACAAAGCAGCCCGCTTGACTGATACCCCATCCACCACCTTCAACATTCACCTCCTCCACCATCAATGCAGTGGCAGCAGTGTGAACCATCTGCAAGGTGCATGACAGCGATTCACCAAGGTTCCTTCGACAGCACCTTCCAAACTTGTGACCTCTATCACCTAGAAAGACAAGGGCAGCTGATGCATGGAAACAACGCTGGAAGTTCCCCTTCGAGCCACTGACCATCCTGACTTGGAACTATATCACCGTTCCTTTACTGTTGCTGGGTTGAAATGACGGAGCTCCCTGCCTACAGCACTGTGCGTGTACCAATACCACATGGACTTCGGGGTTTGGGGGGAAAATTAGGGGATGGGTAATAAATGCTGTGACACCCACATTCCATAAAAGTCGTGGATTCCATGAACCTCCTCAACTTGTTGACGTACATCCCAGATCTCGGTGTTCCTGTTTCAAAGCGAGTCTTTCGGAACGTCCCCCACCCCACCCCAGAATTGTATGATTTGTTTGTATTGCTTCTTCTCATTGCTCCTACAAAAATGAATCATTTTGCATTTCTCTATGGGTGTGATTCTCTGGCCTTGTTGCTCTCTCGCTCAAGCGCAATGAGAAGCCAGTAAATGACTGGACGGGTCAAAAAAGGTTTACGATGCAATCAGCCTGCTCCCATAGGCAAAATCAAGATCTCACTGTAGCGTGGCGAGAAACCAATTATCACCACTTAAACCCTATTTTCATACAATTAACGGGAGCCACCCCATAACCAACGGCCTCCCATCATTCAGCGGCCTCCCCAGCAAGTGTCACACTGGTGCAGATTAGTGCTCCTTTTGAAAAACGTGAACCTGGTGGAAGATCTTCTGTGGGGAGCTGAGTAGCCATCTTTGCTCACAGGCAAAGAGCCTGGGGGCGCTGGGATTGCCACCCCAGTGCTCAGCAGAGTGTTAGGGGGGGAAGCTCGTCTGGGGGGTGGGGGACATGGGGGAATGGGGGGCAACCGCTCGCGACACCACTGTGCCAACCTCTGGATCGTGTGCACCTGCGCAACACTTGTCCCTGCCCGTCTGCCTCACTTATCACCATGACCTTAACTGACTGCTGAGGCCTCTGGCTTTGTGGCTGAAGGCTATTGCTAATAGAGAATTGGCAATTGTGGTTAAATGAGCACTTGACACAACCCAAGTGGATTCCCTTGGGTGTGAGGGCAATGTGTGAGTCATTGTCTAGCATCCCAATCAAACCTTGATGCCTGGACACTGTGCCTGAACACTGTAGGAGGGAACACCACACACCCGAACACCCAGGGGATGGGACACAGCCCCGGGTACATGTCCACTGCCGAAGTGAGCGCCACGGGGAGAGGGGATGGATGCCTGGAGAGATGGGCAAAGGGTCCGAGCGTCAGCCCGCATTAAGGAAGAAAGTGACAGAGGCATCGTAATGGTTGTGCAAAAAAAAAAAAGGTGTTTCACGTGCTGTACAATACCCTACTCCCGGTGTTGCCCCACCACCCCAACACTCCTCCCCACCCCTGCCCCAATAGACCCCCGTCCACCACTCCCTCCCCAGGTACCCTCATTGATCCCCAATTGCTTGGACCTCCTAGCTCTACCACTAAATCTTGGTGTTTTCCCAGGATGCTGACTAGAAGTGCAGGCAGCCACCTGCTTACCTCGTCCCATTGCCTTCGATGCCCCAGGCAGCTGTCCTCTTGGGCTGGAAGGCCCCGGCTCACTTGTCGGAGGCACATGCATAGCAGTGCTGCCCTGCCCTGTGTGCTGACCTTGAGACGTGGCCTCATCAGAGGAGTGGAACGTGGGGAGCTGCTGCCCACCGTTGCCACTCCACGGGACGGGTTTGGGTTGGCACCCAGGCCCCCTCCTCCCGATCGGTGCACTTAGGGCACTGGGGTCCACCTTGGGATGGAGGGACAGCTGGTTCAAGCCCTGGCTGTCCCTGCGCTATCTGGCTGCGTCAGTCCTGGCGGTTCCCCAAGGTCCGCAGCATTGTGTCAACGCCCTCAGCGATACTCCTCAGTGACTGGGACATGCTCTGCAGCACCTTGTCCATGCCCATCTGAGAGCGGGACATGTCCCGCAGAACTTCATCAAGGTTGACCTGGTGTTGGATGGCATCCCCCAGCGAGGCAGTCAGTCTGCCGAGGCTCGCAGTCATGGCCGTCAACGACTGCGCAACGTCTTGGGCACCTTCACTCATGGTGCCGAAGTCGTGCACCAGGCTCTCAAATGCTCTCCCCACCCTAGCTGTGTTGGCCTCGGTGCCATGCGTTGCCAGTGCCATCTCCTTCGCCCATAGCCTCCGGGACTCCTCCAAGCGGCTATGCATCTGCTGGAGCAACGCTGACATCTCCCTCAGAACGTCCCAGCTGCTTCCTATCGTCTCCATCAGCTCCGAATAATCCACTTCCACAGGCTCAGCATCTGGCTGGGACCCAGCTGGGTCCTGGGATCCAGCAGACCTCCAACTGCTGTCTCGCTTGGGGGTTCCTGCCTCCACCTGATGTGCATCAGCAGCAATGTGGTGTTCACCAGACTGTGTCCCAGAAGCCTGGCCCTAACATTTCCCACCAAGGTGTGTGTATCTGCCCTGGTGGATGGTGGGAATGGCATCTGTGCCGGGACCATAACAGGTGCATCCTCGGAGCTTTCCTCCACGGTGTTCTCCCCAGAGTCAGGAGAATGTGCCACCCAGGATGGGCAGGTTCCGTCGGCTGGAGGACCTGCGGAAGAATGGACATGTGTGATGTGTTGGGTGCTCTGGATCCATGAAACACATACAGGCCACCAACACTTAAAATAGTACAACACTATTTTATTAAACTATAAACTATTGAACATACTCTGACTGTGGGTTAACACCATGTTAGATTAACTAAAGACCTATGCCTGTCCTAACCAGTCTAATCACTCAGCACATGGTGAGGATCTGTGCTGTAAGCTGTAAGCTCTGTATTTCTGAAAGGCTGCATCCCGAATGAGCGGGAAAACTGATGCCCTCTGTCTTTATAGTGAGTGTGTTCTAACTGGTGATTGGCTGCGGTGTTATGCATGTTGATTGGTCCTATTGTATGTCTATCAGTGTGTGTGTCTGCACCATGATATACTGGTGTATATTATGACAATGTGGTCAGTGGGAGGGATGGGCCAGTCAGTAAGGCAATCACGACTTGCGTTTGACAGGTCCCCGTGTGGAGCCCAGTGTTCCTCACTACTGCGGCGTCCGCCAGCCTCCGTGTGAGTGACGGATCTGTCCTTCGCCACCCAGTCACCTCCAGGGATCGCTCCACGAAGGAGATGAGGATTCTTGTCTGGCACCCCTCAGCCAGTCTGGGCCCTTTTAACGCCCATTGTGGGAGAACTTTCCCTGAGGAGACACAGAGAGGGCATCGTTAGCCACACTCGTGGTTCACAGTTGTGGGACAGGGGGTGTGAAGGCGGGGTTCGGGGGGGGGGGGGGGGGGGGGTAGAGGGAGGACTGGGGGTCGCATGGAGAGTTGGGGGGTGTGAGGTTGGTGTCTACCCACTCATGTTGCCCGGATCATTGACCTTCTTCCTACGCTGCTGACCAGTACTCTTGGTTTATTATTCGAGCTTACAACCGCCGCCACCTCATCCCAGGCAGCACTGGCTGCCCTATGGCTCACCCTCCAGGAGTCTCGGGGGGAACAGGACATCCCTTCTGACCTTCACTAGTGTCCAGGGGCCTCCCCAGGTTAGCATCCCCGAATCCTGGAACTTGTCTGCTGGGCGTCATTGCTGCAAGATGGCAGGGGTCGGCTGGCCAAGTGCAGTTTAAGTGCTGCTCAATCCAATACCACAGTAGCATGGTGGCACAGTGATCAGCACTGTTGCTTCACAGCGCCAGGGTCCCAGGTTCGATTCCCGGCTTGGGTCCCTGTCTGTGCGGAGTCTGCACGTTCTGCTTGTGTCTCTGTGGGTTTCCTCCGGGTGCTCCGGTTTCCTCCCATAAATCCCGAAAGACGTGCCGTTAGGTAATTTGGACATTTTGAATTCTTTCTCCTTGAACCCGAACAGGTGCCGGAATGTGGTGACTAGGGGCTGTTCACAGTAACTTCATTGCAGTGTTAATGTAAGCCTACTTGTGACAATAAAGGTAATTGGCTGGCGAGCCTTCATTTTTTGCGAGAAACCACCAGGCCTCATTAAGTGGACCAATTAACGTTGAATTGCGTTGCCGACCTTGCTGGGCCAAGCGCCGGGAAGCTGGGGGCAATTCCCGCTCGCTACCACACTTAGATATTTTTCCGTTAGAATCGCACCCTCAGTTTAGCTTTGTCTTCTTCAACGTTGACTACGTTTTTTCATCTCAGAGGCAATATTTGAAATGGTGCCCAAGTCCACATCAGCTAAGCAGGAAGGACAAACTTGCACTAATGTTTCTCTTCTCACTACTACTGGAATTTTTGAAAGTTTTTCACAGCCAATGAAGTACTTTTGAAGTACGGGCAATGTTATAATGTAGGAAATGCAGCAGCCAATTCGCCCGTAACAAGCTCCCACAAACAACAATGTGACAAACTGTTTAATGTGATGTTGACTGAGGAATAATTATTGGCCAAGACAATGGAAATAAACTCCCTGCTCTTCTTTAAAATAGTGGCATGGATCTTTCACATCCATCTGAAAGGGAAGATGGGGGTCTTGGTTTAATGTTTCATTCGAAAGATGGCACTTTCAACAGTGCAGCACACCCTCAGTAATGGTGCATCAGCCGTGATTTTTGAGCTCAAGTCCTGGAATGGGATTTGAACCCAGGACCTTATGATTCAGAGCGACAGTGCTACCAAATGGGCCCCAGCTGACATTAAAAAGAACAGTGATCCCAACTCTGATCCCTGGGCATCACCAGTCTCTCCAGCCTGTTCGTTAGGCAATTTGGATACACACAGACATCGCTCCTTCAGCAAATGGGCTTTAGTTTTGCCAACACATCTATTATATGGTACTTTACCAAACTTGTTTTGAAAGTATCGACTGCATTACTTTCATCTACCTCTTCATTACTGCAGCAAAGAATGCAATCAAGGTAGTCAAACCTAATTGGTTAATGTCCACAAATCACAAAGAGTTACTACACAGGTATACGTCTAATTTGTCTCAAGGGGATTCAAATTATAGAAAAGTAAGGAAGTGAAGATTCAGATCTGCAGAGCCTTGGTGGACCCCATCTGGAGTACTTCAGTCAGTTTTGGCTATTGAATAACAGGAATCATATAAAGGCCTTGTATGGGAGATAGCGCAGATTAATTAGAATATTACTAAAGCTGAATTATGAGAACAGGTTACATAAACCTGCCTTGTACTTCCTGAGATTTTGACGGTCAAGGTATTCAAATGATAAAGTGGTTTGATAGCTTTATTTCCTCTGATACGGAATCGAGAACAAGCGAATTCGCAATCTTTAAATTTGAGCTCTGCCATTTAGGAGTACAATCAGAAAGCATTTCTTCACACAGATGGTAAAGGAATTCAATGGACGTTGGGTCAATTAAAAATAAAACATTATGATGCATTTTTGGTGGGGCGAGACACTCATGGGATCTGTGGGTAAATGAAACTGAAGTAACAA
Source organism: Scyliorhinus canicula (assembly GCF_902713615.1). Taxonomy (NCBI): domain Eukaryota; kingdom Metazoa; phylum Chordata; class Chondrichthyes; order Carcharhiniformes; family Scyliorhinidae; genus Scyliorhinus; species Scyliorhinus canicula. The sequence continues at coordinate 45,072,072 of NC_052152.1, read as the reverse complement.
TCAACTGATCTAATGGAATGGCAGAACACTCTCGCGTAACTCAAAGTCCTAGTCCTATTCCTCTGAAATTAAGAGGGATCTTTGCCAAGTTAGGCTGAAGGATTCTATTCTGGGGTTGAGCAGGGGAATCATCAATTTGATAAAAAGCTGAGACTGGAGTGGGGTATTTTTTATTATTTTTTTTTTAAAAAAAGGACAGGGAGCCATGCCACAAAATGAAAAAGTGAGGAAACTGCAGGGAGAAGATGGTCCTGTACAAGGTTATCGGGCAAAATGTTGAAGACTCCTTCTATTTAGCGCAAGATGGACTATTGCAGATGGGTTAACGTAATATCTAACCGCCCCAAGCCACTTCACAGGATAATGAGATCATTATTTTATCATTATACAAAGATCAGTTGTACTGATTCAACTAAAAATCTGTCCGTAACAATCACTCTATGCATTCCTCTTACTATGACATTGCCGTTTAATGATGCTGCAGAAACAGTGTTGGTCAAGCCTCATCAGCAATAAAAAACACTAAAGGTAGTCAATACTGATTACACACAATTATACCGAAGTTTAAAGAGACGTTGAGCATTGAGACCAGCAGATTCATGCTGTCATTTTGCTCTACCTTCTTCACCCAACTTCACCAAACCCTATTAACGTATTTTGTTTTCCCTTTTGTACTTACTTTCTTTGAATTCTGCAACTTTCTTTTGACATAAATCAGGTTTAAATGCATAGTTTTTATGCGTAGGCAGTACCAGCAGCTAAAAAAATACTGGTTTGTTTCAGCACAGATGCACTTCAGGAAATGCATTTATGCAGACAGGCTTTTATTGGAAGTGATTTCTCCAACCGAGCAAAATGCTCTCAACTTTCAACAGGGGAAACAATGCAATAAGTCAGTGCTGGAATGTATTTGCTGGCTTGTTATCCAGTGGCACTCTAGCTGTTTAAAGTTGCTGACGTTTGCCAAGCACAAAGCGAAACAGTAACAAGGTATAAGCTGGACATGGAGTGGAATCATGCCAAATCTTTGCCATGGATTAAAAACTCACAGAAAGTCTTACAATTAATCAATAATGTTTCCACGTTGTTGAGTACAGAACAGGGAACAACTGGGTCACTAGCTCTTTGACCAAGCTTTTGGTCACCCCTCATGTGGCTCGGAGGTTTCTGTGAAGTGGCTTGAGGCATTTAGATATTGCATAAATGCAAGTTGCTGTTGTCCAACTGTTTTCAGATCTACCTGAATCACTTGATCTAAGCAGAGACAATCGGCAAACCAACTACTGGAAACAACTTCTCCAGAAACTCTGCGACCAGGAAGAGTGGGTGGGCTGGGGCACCAATTAAATTTTAGAAGTGGTAAAAAAATATCAAAAACAAGCTGCTTGCATGACTATAAATTCAAATAGTTTTTAAACATTCAAAATGTCAAATAATTTGCATTTGGTAACTAAGCCTTCAAAAGTGCAAAACAGTTACTGAACTGGTGGTTCTCAATCACTTACTTTAATTAAATTCACGGAGCAAAGTGCAAAGTACCTAAATGGCAGTAGGATTATGCCTTGTATCAGAAATCTCAATAAAATTAATGACTAAAAAAATATCCAGATTAATAAAATGAACCAAAGTACACAGATACAGCACCAGGTGCGAGTATCAGCAGGAAGGTTACTGAGGTAAAGTTATAAAACAAAAACAAGTCACATGCCAAAAGAATAAAATACTGCAGACACAGGGGAAATAAAAACACCGTGCTAGAAATACTCAGCAGGTCTGGCAGTATCTGTGGGAAAAAAATCAGAGATAGCGTTTCGAGTTGAATGTGACTTTTCTTTGTGGCCGACAAAATCCAACTGACAGAACAGATGAAGGCATTTGGACGTGACAGAAAGAACAGATTTGAATAATACCAGGAACCAAGGTGGGATGTGAAAAATAGAGTATACAGGTGTTCAGGTCAGGAAAGGTGTTTGGGTACAAATGATGACTCTTAAATCAGCACGGACTGCCTCATTAGGTATTGACAATTAGGAACTGGAACTAAAAACTGTGAATGCTTTCACTAACATTGTGTAATGTAATGCTATAGCAATACATACACCAAGCTTTTTTAAAATGTGCCTTTCACAACATAGAACATACAGTGCAGAAGGGCATTCGGCCCATCGATCTGCACCGACACACTTAAGCCCTCTTCCACCCTATCCCCGTAACCCAAGAACCCCTCCTAACCTTTTTGGTCGCTAAGGGCAATTTATCATGGCCGATCCACCTAACCTGCATGTCTTTGGACTGTGGGAGGAAACCGGAACACCTGGAGAAAACCCACGCAGACACAGGGAGAATGTGCAGACTCCGTACAGACAGTGACCCAGCAGGGAATCGAACCTGGGACTCTGGCGCTGTGAAGCCACATGCTATCCACTTGTGCTGCCGTGCTGCCCACGGTTCAAGGAGAACAGTTTCTTTGATTCTATAGAATCATTATGACCTTTACTGAAGAACAAATCCAATATGAGCAGCACATGAACACAGACGTTGAAGGGATTCAGAGCGGGCTCCGAGTACAAGGGCTACCACAAGGATGATGCAATCCAATCACACTGCTGCATCATCTCAAAACAAACACATAGATTCAGAAGGTTTGCTTGACATCACTTGTTAATAGCGAGTATTGAGATTTTAGTATCAATCAGCTTGTATGCTAAAATTAACATGCTTTATTTACTCGGTGAAATTCAACTTTCAACACTCTTGTAAAGCAAAAGGAGGTGTTTGACTACAAAATTAGGTGGCGCTGTTCACATCTTTCATTATTTACTGACCCACCAATGCTGTATTGTAGCTGGCGTCCTGTATTATTCCATTCACAATGTAGGTTTGAATATTTTGCATGCTCAAGTCAAATTAAACACATACTTTACTCCCGAATCTATTTCTTCTGAGAGTCATAGAATCACAGAATCACAAAGCACAGTACAAAGCCATTATACTCACCTTTGTCAACTCCGAATCAACAATGGAAAACATGTTCTCTCTCTCTCTCGCTCCATAGCTCTGCTTCAAATATGTATCCAATTTTCGCTGTCTCAACTGCTCCCTTCTGCGAAGGAGCCCAACAACCCCACACAAAAATAAATTTCTCCTAATGTCTCACTTTATAATGACTACTTTAAACTGATAATCTCTTTGTCACAGATTCTCAACCAAAGGAAACAGTCTATCCCCATTCACTCAGTCAAAACCCTTCAAGATAGAAGCGGCATTTGAAATGATGCAATTTTGTAGTATGCATCACGGAATTTTACAGCACAGAAGGTGGCTATTTGGTACATCATGTCAGTGATGGCTCTTTGAAAGAACTGTCCCACATCCCAGGTTTTCCCCCCACAACCCTCGACAAGTACATGTCTAATTGTCTTTTGAAGGTTACTATGGAATCCGATTTCACCACCCTTTTGGGCAGAATGTTCCAATCCTGAATAACACTTAGAACATAGAAGATAGAACATAAAAAATACAGCACAGAACAGGCCCTTCGGCCCACGATGTTGTGCTTAGCATGAAAATATTTCTCCTCACTTTTCTTCTATTTCTTCTGCCAGTTATTTTCAATCCTGTGATTATTGGCCCACTTTCCAGAGAAAATAATTTCTCCCTAATTCCTCAATAACTCCCATTCTGATTGTTTCTTTTAGGTCTTCCCCCATCTATCTCTGCTTTAAGTAGAGCAATCAGAGCTTCTCACAACACTCCACATCACTGAATTCCTCATCTCTGGTATCATACCAGTAAATCTCCCCTGTACTCTCTGCAGAGACTTGACGCCCTTCATAAAGTGTGGTTAGGGGTCTGGCGGAAATGTGGAGAAACCAGACCAGCCACGATTTTATTGAATGGCAGAGCAGGTTCTACACCTGCTCCTCATTTGTATCTTTGTGTGTTCCCAGAATTATACAAATATTCCATCTCAGGCTTAACAGAGATTTATAAAGAATTAGAATGACTTCCCTTAATTTTTGTATTCAATGTTTGTATTTACAAAGTTAAGTACCCTCCAGATTTCTTTCTCAAACACCTTATCACCTTGCCCGGCCACTTTCAAAGACTTGTGACTACTGACCACCCACCCCTCGGATTCTTGTACCACCCTCAAAATGGTAATGTTTGGATTATATTGTCTCCCCATATTGTTTCTCCCAAAGAGCATCATTTCACAATTATCCTCAATACACTGCATCTACCGTGTGTTTTCCTGTATCCTGTGTTAGTCTGTTACTATCATGCTCACTAATTACTACGTATCCTGCGCTCTTTACTTTCCCCTAATTGAATTTCCGGTTCTACAATGAAACAACTTTCTGGAAAAAAAGGTACTGATTAAGAAAAATAGTTAATTTAGGATGATTAAAGAATTTTTTTGCAACAGGTGAATGAAGTATCAGGACCTACACTTTCTACAGAACAACAATAATGATAAATGTACCTTTCAAATAACAGCAATTGATACATCATGGTCAAACAATTAAGCTGAATCATAATTTTGGTAGGTTCATCTATTAACAATGGAATGAAGTCAGAGATTGCACCAGTTTTGTGAAACAGGATGTTCATGTCAGTATGCTGCAATAATCTCATGAACCTGCAATTAGCTTTACCTACTCCGGACTGTCTTCTCGTGAAATTATTTCCAAACATATAAACAGTGAAGCATGCAAACACACAGTCATGAATCACTGCATGAATTTCACAAGACAAAAGTCCACATGGCTGTTCTCTCCTCCCAAGACAAATAAATCTTTATTTCCCACCAAAAAATTGGTGCAATTAATTGCCTCCAAATGCACAACACACAGTAAATTTGGGAAAATTAGGTTTCATGTTGCCTCCCATATTGCAGCCATGTGTGGCTAAAGTATTGGATTTTTGAATCGGTCACGGTGAGTTGACGTGATTCTGAGCTACTGTTCACAGGCATGTTATCTTGGAGCCATCTTGACCCTAACGAAAGCCCTGAGCCCTCTTTGACAAAGCGGGGGGGGGAGTGGCAGTGCTTTTAATCCAAATAATGCCAATTTCAGAATTAGATTTTCTTTCATTAAAATTCAGCACGGTAGCATGGTGGTTAGGATAAATGCTTCACAGCTCCAGGGTCACAGGTTCGATTCCCGGCTGGGTCACTGTCTGTGTGGAGTCTGCACGTCCTCCCCGTGTGTGCGCGTGGGTTTCCTCCGGGTGCTCCAGTTTCCTCCCACAGTCCAAAGATGTGCGGGTTAGGTGGATTGGCCATGCTAAATTGCCCGTAGTGTCCAAAAAAGTAAGGTTAAGGATGGGGGGGGGGGGGGTTGGGTTACAGGTATAGGGTGGATACGTGGGTTTGAGTAGGGTGATCATTGCTCGGCACAACATCGAGGGCCGAAGGGCCTGTTCTGTGTTCTAATTCTGTTATTATGGTTTATTATGGGGCTTTAACTGAACAGATCTCAAAGCTTCAATGCGAGGCCATTAGTATGAGTAAATCTACTGAGTCGGGCTCGGCGCGCTAAAGAACTCTCAATCCCCCCCAAAAGGCCCCCCCCCCCGACTGTTCCCGCAGAGTTCCCGCCAGCACGACCGGGGTGAACGGCGGCGGCAGGACTGTCGTATTGGTGTGGCCGCTCGGCCCATCCGGGCTGGAGAATCGGCAGCCCCGTCGCAAATGGCGCCCATTCTCCGCACCTCAGAGAATCGCACACCAGCGTTGGGGCATAGTGCCGCGGTTGTGCCGATTCTCCGGCCCGGCACAGGGCTTGGAGAATCACCCCCATTATTTTTCAGCTTCAACAAGAAATTCAACTTTCTCATTCCCTCTTTTTCCAAAATGTACATCATTTATCCAAACTCACTTCAAATCAGAAGAAAATGACAATACCAAATGCCACATACACCGCCCTCTTTAAATAGATCAGCGATGGAACATAGGAGTTTAACTTACTTCTAAAAACAAAACTGACATGGATAGGCAGCAAATGTGACAAAACAGTTAAAAAATAATTTTGCTTTCATCTACCATCTGTTTAAATGCTGCGCCGGAAAGGCATCAATGCAATCTCGCGCGACGTTGCAAGGGGAATCCTGTCCACAATGGGCGGGGTCACTTTTTAGCAAATCTGCATATTGGATTACCTGCCGTGGTGTTGGGAGGGGTGGGGGAACCCTCCCATGTTGTGTTTGGGCTGAGGGGGATGGAACCCTCCCATGTTGTGTTTGGGCTGAGGGGGATAGAACCCTCCCATGTTGCATTCGGGCTGGGGGGGGGATGGAACCCTCCCATGTTGCGTTCGGGCTGGGGGGTGTCGGCGATTCTTTCTCGGGCCTCAGAAATCGGGGGCCATTTAAAAATGGTGTCCCGATCTCTCGCTACAATGGGGAGTTCTGGCTAGCGGAGCTCCCCATTGTATAAATCGGGTCTATGGGTAGCCTCGGCCACATGGCCACCGATTAGGCCCCTTATTCAAAGTGAGTCGCGTTGAATAGCCATTTATTTCTACTCACTCAGACTTTGTTCCCTTTTGCGAAGATAGCCCCATTGATTAAAATTTTAAAACTGAAGCCTTATCAAGAACCAGGATACAAGTGACCTACTTACTGACCTGATTTTATGGCTAGATTATAGAGGACTGAAGGCTCATAGCAGAAAATAAAAACATGGTTCCCCTCTGAACTTGGCTTTCCTGTCAGCATTTTCGTTATCAACCTATAAATGCCTACACTGACTATCTTCATAAATAGACTAAAGATCTTTCAACTCATACTTTACTGGATCAAAGATCCTTTAAAAGTACTTTTCACTGGAGAATGTTACCAGTTACTCTTGAAATATATCACGCTCCAAAAGAAGCACAACAGCAATAACTTTCATTAGCATACCATCTTTAAAACACCCCAAGGTAATTCATGAGTGTTACCGAACAGGATTTGACACGAGTCATGCAAGGAGATGTTAGTGAAGGTGACAAAAAGCTGGGGTGAAGACATAGAGTGTTCTCAGCGGAGGAAAGAGAGATAGAGTTGGACAGGTTCAGGGAGGGAATGCCAGAGTTTATGGCCTAGGCAGCTGATAGCATGGCCTTCAATGGTAGAGCGATTAAAATTGGCAATGTGGAAGAGAACAGAATTGGAAAAGTGCAGATGCCTTGGAGGGTTGTAGGACTAGAGCAGGTTACATGGTTAGAGGGAGACAGACCTTGAAGGGATTTGATAATACGGATTAGAAATTTAAAATTGAGGCCTTGCTTAACGAGAAGTCAATGTAGGACAGTGAGTTCAGAGGTGAGATTTAGGATATAGGCAACACTGTTTTAAGATAACCGTATATTTATGGAGGGTGGGGGATGGGAGACAGGCCAGAACAGCATTGGAAAAATCAAGTCCTGAGGTGACAACAGCTTGGATAAGAGTTTCAGCAGCAGCAGAGCAGAGGCAGGGGCAGGGGCAGAGTTAGGCAATGTTATGGAAATGAAATAAGCGGCTTAGTGATGGTCTGGTTAGAAGCTCATCTTGCGGTCAAATACATTAACAAATGTGCAATCTCACATAGTTGCCAGGAACAGAGATGAAATTGGTTGTTAGGGAACGGAGTTTGTGGAAGTAAGCAAAGGCAATGGCTTTGGTCTTTCCAATAGTTGAAGGAAATTTCTGCTCATCCAAGACTGAATGTTGGACATGCAGTCAGACAACTGGGGGACAATGGGTGAGGCAGATGCTTTTGTAAGACCATGCTGTATTTTTGGATGATGCTGTCAAGCGACAGCATATAGGTGAGAAATAGGACGCGGCTAAGTATATGTCTGTGGGGGGGGGGGGGGGGGGGGAAACGACACCAGAGATAAGGGTGCAGGAGTGAGAAATGTAGTCTCATGTGGTCACTTTGCATTATGTGATCAATGTCAACTACATGGGAATAAGTTAAAAGGCGGTAGCTTAAAGACAGTTAACTCAGCTGACACACATCTAAATTTAAATGAAGAATCAAATTACAGAATGTAAACAGTTATCGTCCTTCTTCAGGTACCGTGCCCTAAGAGGGTGCTAGCGACCATGGATGTCCATTGGATTGCTCCATAACCATGCTTGGTAAAGTACTTGTAATGATTTGCCGCTGCCTTCTGCAATATGGCAGGTCAAGAAACCCTCCCTGTCTTTCCACCTGCCATGAGGCGTATTAAAAGGATTCACAGGTTTAATATTCAACCTGTTTTACATTATGTCACATTATGAATGGGCCTTCCACGGTCACCAAATCCTGAAGTGGGACTTGAACCCAGAACTTCTGGCCCAGAGGTAGGGGCGCAATCACTGCACCACAACATCTCCATTTCATATTGTACACATTATATGGAAGAGAGCTGCTTCTTATTGTTATAAGTATCCACAGCAGCATTGCAATGGTCACAAGAGGCTAATATATTTTTCTGTGAAGTCACTAATGAGAGAACAATTAGTAGTGACCAGTATTAAACATGACTAATGGGCAAGCAGGATAAGTTACAGAATTGTAAGCTGTCCCAAGTTGTTACTCAATAACATGCAGCCAGCAAAATACATGCTAACTATTTATTCCAAGGCACTGTTATTTTGGACATTGTAGATAACAGTATGTTTCTGAAGAATGATTAATACTACCTCACAGTACACCTCGTAACTGTTAAGTGTATTTCTTTCAAAATATAACTGGTGAGTGACCTTGCAGTTTCATCACAGCTGTCTTGATCAGTGAAGTAAATGATCGAAAACACAAATTTTATATATATACTGTAATAAAAACTCTTCTAGGGTGTAAAGCAAAGTATAAACTTAGTTCTCAAAAAGATCATGGCTTTCAAAGTGTTGATTGGACACAAACTATCTAATGTTATTATTGCAAAAGGCAGCACGGTAGCACAGTGGTTAGTACTGTTGCTTCACAGCGCCAAAGCACCGGGTTCAATTCCTGCTTGGGTCACTGTCTATGTGGAGTCTGAATGTTCTCCCAGTGTCTGTGTGGGTTTCCTCCGGGTGCTCTGGTGTCCTTCCACAAGTCCCGAAAGACGTACTTGCTAGGTGAATTGGACATTCTGAATTCTTCCTCCATGTACCCGAACAGGCACTGGAGTGTGGCAACTAGGGGGTTTTCACAGTAACTTCATTGCAGTGTTAATGTAAGCCTACTTGTGATACAGTAATAATAAATATTATTATTAAATGTGTGTGTGTGGGGGGGAAAGAGTCTTGCAATATTTTACCTGATTAAATTTTCTATCTTCGGTGGAATCGTTTTAAGTCGGTTTCCCCCAAGTGAAAGAGATTTGAGTCTTTGCAATTCGAGAAGCTGAGAAGGAACCTCTTCAAAACGATTGCCACTGAAGTTGACAATTTCCAACCCCATCTTTCCCAAGTCTTTGGGCAGCGAGAACTCGTCCATTCTGTTATTTTTGGCTATCAAAGTCTTCAGCTTGCCCAGTTCCAGGATTTCATCGCAGATGAAGGTGAGCCTGTTGGAGCTGATGTCCAGGAACAGCAGGTTCCTGAAGCAGGCGACACTTCCAGGGAAAACACTAAATCTGTTGTGTGTCAACAGCAACTGTTGTGTCTCGTTCTGCTTTTCTTCGCTGATGTCTTCCAGAGGCACCGTGTCCAGATCCATTCTGGACAAGTTCAGCACATTGTCTCCTTCCATATTCTCCAAAACGTCCATGGCTGAGCCAGGCAAGGCGAACATTTTAAACTTGCTTGGGGAGGAGGGGGGAGAGGAAGGGGGGTTGAGGGGGAAGAAGGAGGGGGTAACGGTAGTGGAATCAGATGCAGTCTCTGCCGAATGCGGCACAGCAATCCACAGCGCCCAACTCAACTCGTCAGATTTCAATGGAACATTGACTTGTTCCCAGACTGGAAGTGGGAGCGGAGATGCCGCCCCGGAATCGGAATTGATCAGTGCAGCCTCCCGAATTCGACTGACCGAGAGTGTGAGTGTCCAGATTCCGGGGCGGAGAAAGGGCCGCCCCGGAATCTGGATTGTTCAGAGCAGCCTCCCGAATGCGAGTGTGAGTGCCCAGGTTCCGGGGCGGGGAAAAGGCCGCCCCGGAATCTGGATTGTTCAGAGCAGCCTCCCGAATGCGACTGGCTGTGAGTGCCCTGGATCCGGGGCGGGGGAAAGGGCCGCCCCGGAATCTGGATTGTTCAGAGCAGCCTCCCGAATGCGGCTGGCTGTGAATGTGAGTGCCCAGGTTCCGGGGCGGCGCTGTCGATCACTCTGTGGAAAGGTGGCAATGACGGGAGTGACGCACAAGCTGTGAGTAAATCAGGTCAGAGAGTGCAGTGGCAACTGAAGTAAATTCGGAGGAAAACAAAAAAGGAACGAAATTCGGGGCGTGTGAGAACAACTGGCAATCGTCAATATGGGCTGTAAGCTTACTTGCGAGAATTGCTGATCAATAACTTCACAAAACTGTCCCCCCATGTGCAGGAACAGTCTGAGTGCCAAACTGGAGAAGAAATTGCTCCACTAGAAGGCCATTCCGCCCATTGTGTCCGTGCCAGCCGAAAAAACCCTCATTCCACTTTCCAACCCTTGGTCTTGTCGGTTACACACCTGAAGCTCGTAACCCAAGTTTTTTTTCAGTCTTGAATTCTGCCTGGCAAGGGTGGGAGAGGCAGAAATTGGTCGCTTTCAAAATTGTCCCCTCTACTTTCACTGCTGCTTGTAGCTGCTTATACCAAGGGATCTGGCATCCCATGACTCACTTGTACTGTGGGAGATCACAGGTGACTGGTCCCTCGTCTTACTAAGTGTCACGACCGTGCCCTCGATGTCTCACAAATTTGCTGCTCTTCATCTGAGCCATTGTCCTACAAACTTGTTTGAATTCTTCCCAGTCTTTATGCACGTCAAAAGAGGTGACACCCCACAGGCTGAAGCTGATTCAGGCACAACTGCAGAGGCGAGATCCCAGGTTGTGAGGCTAGTGTGCATAATCTGCTACTTAGAGTTATAAGTGAGAGTTACAGGACACACGTTTACTCACCCGTCCACCACTTTAATGTGGGCTGCAGCTTAAAGGCATCAAGGATACTTGCCCTCGTATATATATCCATTATTCATCACCGACCTTCCACTAATTACTTCAAATCAATGCGTCACAGTTATTTCTATCTACCCTAGTTCATATTTTTATATCCCTGAAATCGCCCCTCATCCTCCTATTTACCAAAGAAAACAACCCCATCAGATCCAATCTTACTGAAATTCTCCATTCCTGGCAACATCCTCATAAACCCCATAACCTGGAGCTGGATGAACTTCGGATCATTCGGGAGGCGGAGGGGGTTATTGAGAGGAGTTATAGGGAGGTAGTCACACCTCAGGTAAAAGAAGAAGGTAGATGGGTTACCGTCAGGGGAGGGAGAGGGAACCGGCAGGCAGTGCAGGGATCCCCTGTGGTCGTTCCCCTCTATAACAAGTATACCGTTTTGGATACTGTTGCGGGGGACGACTTACCAGGGGTAAGCAATGGGGCACAGGTCTCTGGCACAGAGTCTGTCCCTGTTGCTCAGAAGGGAAGGGAGAAAAGGAACAGAGCACTTGTCATTGGGGACTCCATAGTTAGAGGAACAGACAGGAGGTTCTGTGGGAACGAAAGAGACTCACGGTTGGTGTGTTGCCTCCCAGGTGCCAGGGTTCGTGATGTCTCTGATCGTGTTTTTGGGATCGTTAAGGGGGAGGGGGAGCAGCCCCAAGTCGTGGTCCACATAGGTACCAATTACATAGGTAGGAAGAGAGATGGGGATTTGAGACGGAAATTCAGGGAGCTAGGGTGGAAGCTGAGAGCTAGAACAAACAGAATTGTTATCTCTGGGTTGTTACCCGTGCCATGTGCTAGCGAAGTGAGAAATAAAAAAGAGAGAGGAGTTGAGCACAGGGATGGTGCAGGAGGGAGGGTTTTGGTTCCCTGGATAATTGGGGCTCACTCTGGGGTAGGTGGGACCTCTACAAACAGGATGGTCTTCACCTGAACCAGAGGGGTACCAATATCCTGGGGGGGAGATTTGCTAGTGCTCTTCGGGGGGGTTTAAACTAATTCAGCAGGGGGATGGGAACCTAAATTGTAGTCACAGTGTACAGGATGTTGAGAGTAGTGAGGTCAGGGATAGGGTTAAAAGTTCGAAAGAGGGCACCGGCAAGCAAGACGCTGGTTTGAAGTGTGTCTACTTCAACGCCAGGAGCATCCGGAATAAAGTGGGTGAGCTTGCAGCATGGGTTGGTACCTGGGATCTCGATGTTGTGGTGATTTCGGAGACATGGGTAGAGCAGGCACAGGAATGGTTGTTGCAGGTTCCAGGATTTAGATGTTTCTGTAAGAACAGAGAAGATGGTAAAAGAGGGGGGGTTGTGGCATTGTTAATCAAGGAAAGTATTACGGCGGTAGAAAGGACGTTTGAGGACTCGTCTACTGAGGTAGTATGGGCCGAGGTTAGGAACAGGAGAGGAGAGGTCACCCTGTTGGGAGTTGTCTATAGACCTCCGAATAGTTCCAGAGATGTAGAGGAAAGGATTGCAAGGATGATTCTCGACAGGAGCGAGAGTAACAGGGTAGTTATTATGGGGGACTTTAACTTTCCAAATATTGACTGGAAATACTATAGTTCGAGTACTATAGATGGGTCAGTTTTTGTGCAGTGTGTGCAGGAGGGTTTTCTGACACAGTATGTAGACAGGCCAACAAGGGGCGAGGCCACATTGGATTTGGTACTGGGTAATGAACCCGGCCAGGTGTTAGAGTTAGGTGTAGGTGAGCACTTTGGTGATAGTGATCACAATTTGGTTATGTTTACTTTAGCAATGGGCAGGGATAGGTATATACTGCAAGGCAAGAATTATAGCTGGGGGAAAGGCAATTATGATGCTATTCGGCAAGATTTAGGATGTATAGGATTGGGAAGGAAACTGCAGGGGATGGGTACAATCGAAATGTGGAGCTTTTTCAAGGAACAGCTACTGCGTGTCCTTGATAAGTATGTACCTGTCAGGCAGGGAGGAAGTTGTCGAGCAAGGGAACCGTGGTTTACTAAGGAAGTTGAAGCACTTGTCAAGAGGAAGAAGAAGGCTTATGTTAGGATGAGACATGAAGGCTCAGTTAGGGCACTTGAGAGTTACACGTTAGCCAGGAAGGACCTAAAGGGAGAGTTAAGAAGAGCGAGGAGAGGACATGAAAAGTCATTGGCGGATAGGATCAAGGAAAACCCTAAGGCTTTCTATAGGTATATCGGGAACAAAAGAATGACTAGAGTAAGATTAGGGCCAATCAAGGATAGTAATGGAAAGTTGTGTGTGGAATCAGAGGAGATAGGGGAAGCGTTAAATGGATATTTTTCATCAGTGTTTATACTGGAGAAAGACAATGTTGTCGAGGAGAATACTCGGGTTCAGTCGACCAGGCTAGATGGAATTGCGGTTCACAAGGAGGATGTGTTAGCAATTTTGGAAAATGTAAAAATAGATAAGTCCCCTGGGCCAGATGGGATTTACCCTAGGATTCTCTGGGAAGCCAGGGAGGAGATTGCAGAGCTTTTGTCCTTGATCTTTATGTCGTCTTTGTCGACAGGAATAGTGCCGGAAGACTGGAAGATAGCAAATGTCCCCTTGTTCAAGAAGGGGAGTAGAGACAACCCTGGTAATTATAGACCTGTGAGCCTTCGGTTGTGGGTAAAATGTTGGAAAAGGTTATAAGAGATAGGGTTTATAATAATCTTGAAAAGAACAAATTGATTAGCGATAGTCAACACGGTTTTGTGAAGGGTCGGTCATGCCTCACAAACCTTATTGAGTTTTTTGAGAAGGTGACCAAACAGGTGGATGAGGGTAAAGCGGTTGATATCGTGTATATGGATTTCAGTAAGGCGTTTGATAAGGTTCCCCACGGTAGGTGATTGCAGAAAATAAGGAAGTATGGGCTTGAAGGTGATTTAGCGGTTTGGATCAGTAATTGGCTAGCTGAAAGAAGACAGAGGGTGGTGGTTGATGGCAAATGTTCATCCTGGAGTTCAGTTACTAGCGGTGTACCGCAAGGATCTGTTTTGGGGCCACTGCTGTTTGTCATTTTTATAAATGACCTGGAAGAGGGTGTAGAAGGATGGGTTAGTAAATTTGCAGATGACACGAAGGTCGGTAGAGTTGTGGATAGTGCTGAAGGATGTTATAGGATACAGAGGGACATAGATAAGCTGCAGAGCTGGGCTCAGAGGTGGCAGATGGAGTTTAATGCAGAAAAGTGTGAGGTGATTCACTTTGGAAGGAGTAACAGGAATGCAGAGTAATGGGCTAATGGCAAGATTCTTGGTAGTGTAGATGAACAGAGAGATCTCGGCATCCAGGTACATAAATCCCTGAAAGTTGCCACCCAGGTTAATAGGGCTGTTAAGACGGCATATGGTGTGCTAGCCTTTATCAGTAGGGGGATTGAGTTTCGGAGCCACAAGGTCATGCTGCAGCTGTACATAACTCTGGTGCGGCCGCTCCTGGAGTACTGCGTGCAGTTCTGGTTACCACATTATAGGAAGGATGTGGAAGCTTTGGAAAGGGTTCAGAGGAGATTTACTAGGATATTGCCTGGTATGGAGGGACGGTCTTACGAGGAAAGGCTCAGGGACTTGAGGTTGTTTTCGTTAGAGAGGAGAAGGCTGAGAGGTGACTTAATAGAGACATATAAGATAGTCAGAGGGTTAGATAGGGTGGACAGTGAGAGTCTCTTTCCTCGGATGGTGATGACCAACACGAGGGGACATAGCTTTAAATTGAGGGGTGGTAGATATAGGACAGATGTCAGAGGCAGTTTCTTTACTCGGAGAGTAGTAGGGGTGTGGAACGCCCTGCCTGCAACAGTAGTAGACTCGCCAACTTTAAGGGCATTTAAATGGTCACTGGATAGACATATCGATGAAAATGGAATAGTGTAGGTCAGATAGGCTTCAGATGGTTTCACAGGTCGGCGCAACATCAGGGGCCGAAGGGCCCGTACTGTGCTGTAATGTTCTATGTTCTAAATCTCTCGACTGCAATTACATGATTCCTGTAATACAGTGACTCAGAGCTATATATGCAAAACTCCAGCTGTGGCCTAACTCGTGTTGAATAGCGTACGAGCATAACCTCTCTGATATGCCTCCAAAAAAGGAAATATTCTATCTGCCTGTCCTATCTTCACAGATCTGTGGACACTCACCCCAAAGTTTTCCCACACGTCTCAAAATCCTACCATTTATTATGCAGTCCCGTTGCTTATTTTCCTTTACACATGGGGCTTAGATGGCTAGAGTGTGGTGCAGAATGATGGCAAAGGCACATGTTTATGCTCATAACTGCTGTGGTAGTTCATGGAGAGCTGCCTCCTTGCCTTTTACCCAAGGCTTGATGCAGAGTCACTCGCTTCCTCCCGAATCTTTATGCCTCCTTTCTTAGAGAAAGATGCATATGGTCCCTTGTCGACTGACCATAACTAATTACCATTACCTCCACAACTGCAGCTCATAATGGTACAATTGATATCAGCACAATGGTCAAAATCAATTATTGCACTTCTTACTGGCTGGTATCCTATCTCTATAAACTCAATATCTTTTGAAAGACTTGAGTACCCAGTTTCTATGTGAACGGTTTTAACCTGACATGTAATCTTACAAATGGAGGAAATCAGTTCGCAGCCACTATGACATCACAACTTTATTGCAAATATATTTTAAAATAGCAGAGACCTGCATAAATATTGAAGTCAAATTAATATCTTTATTGCAATAATACAACAACCTAGACATTGAAAAACCTGCCTTATTGCTGAAAACGCATACATTAAAGTGACAGGAGAATCCATCATTGCAACAATACTCCTTTTCTTGAATTGTGTTTAATTCCCTTTTCTTCCATGTACTGAATGATCTGTTGAGCTGCTTGCAGAAAAATACTTTTCACTGTACCTCGGTACACGTGACAATAATCAAATCCAATCCAATCCAATTTCAGGTTATTCTTTCATTAACGCCTTTTGACAATTATTCCCTCATTCCTGAAAAAGCTATTGATTTGTTTTATTATTGTCACATGTATTAGTATACAGTGAAAAGTATTGTTTCTTGCATGCTGTACAAACAATGCATACCGTACATAGGGAAGGAAGGAGAGACTGCAGAATATAATGTTACAGTTATAGCAAGGTGCAGAGAAAAGATCAACTTAATACGAGGTAGGTCCATTCAAAAGGCTGATGGCAGTGGGGAAGAAGCTGTTCTGAGTCGGTTGGTACTTGACCTCAAACTTTGGTATCTTTTTCCTGATGGAAGAAGGTGGAAGAGAGTATGTCCGGGGTGGGTGGGGTCCTTAATTATGCTGACTGCTTTTCCGAGGCAGTGGGAATTGTAGACAGTCGATGGATGGGAGGCTGGTTTGTGTGATGGATTGGGCTACATTCATGACCTTTTGTAATTTCCTGCGGTCTTGGGCGGAGTAGGATCCATACCAAGCTGTGATACAACCAGAAAGAATGCTTTCTATGATGCATCTGTAAAAGTTGGTGAGAGCCGTAGGTGACATGCCAAATTTTCTTAGTCTTCTGAGAAAGTAGAGTTGTTGGTGGGCTTTCTTAACTATAGTGTCGGCATGGGGGGACCAGGACAGGTTGTTGGTGATCTGGACACCTAAGAACTTGAAGCTCTCGACCCTTTCTACTTCATTCCCATTGATGTAGACAGGGGCATGTTCTCCATTACGCTTTCTGAAGTCGATGACGACCTCCTTCATTTTGTTGACATTGAGGGAGTGATTATTGTCGTTGCAGCAGTTCACCAGATTCTCTATCTCATTCCTGTACTCTGTCTCGTCATTGTTTGAAATCCAACCCACTGCGGTGGTGTCATCAGCAAATTTGACAATCGAGTTGGAGGGGAATTTGGCCACACAGTCATAGGTGTATAAGGAGTATAGTAGGGGGCTGAGGACACAGCCTTGCGGGGCACTGGTGTTGAGGATGAGTGTGAAGGAGGTGTTGTTGCTTATCCTTACTGATTGTGGCCTGTGGGTTAGAAAGGAATTGATTTGTGCCATGACTAACCTTTCGAAGCACTTCATGATGATGGATGTCAGAGCCACTGGACGATAGTCATTAAGGCACGCAGCTTGGCTTTGTTTTGGTACAGGGATGATGGTCGTCTTCTTGAAGCAGATAGGGACCTCAGATTGTTGTAAAGAGAGGTTGAAGATGTCTGCGAATGCCCTCGCCAGCTGATCCATGCAAGACCTGAGTGCCAGTCCAGGTACCCTATCCGGACCAGTAGCTTTCCGAGGGTTGACCTTCGGGAAGGCTGCATATATAAACATACATATTAAAAGCAGGAGTAGGTCAGTCAGACCCTTGAGCCTGCTCCGCCATTCAATAAGATCATGGCTGATCTGATTGTAACTTCAACCCCACATTCCTGCCTACCCCAATAACCTTTTAGGATGTCCAATTCACCTAACAAGCACGTCTTTCGGGAGTTATGGGAGGAAACCAGAGCACCCGGAGGAAACCCACGCAGCCAGGGCGAGAACGTGCAGATTCCGCACAGACAGTGACCCAAGCCGGGAGTCGAACCCGGGTCCCTGGAGCTGTGAAGCAACAGTGCTCGCATGCCGCCACCAAGAAGAGTTTCAGAGTCTCACAACCCTCTAAGAGAAACTGCTTCTTCTCATCTCTGGCTTAAATGAGTGACCCCTTATTGTTAAAGTGACCCCTAGTTCTAAATTCTCCGACAAGAAGAAACATCCTTTCCACATCCACCCTGTAAATACCCCTCAGGATCTTAAAGGATTCGACCAAGTTGCCTTTCGCTCGTCTGGACTCCAGTGGATACAAACCTAATCTCTCCAACCTTTCCTCAGAAGACAACCCACTTATTCCTGGTATTAGTCCAGTGAACCTTTGAACTGCTTTCCTTAAATAAAGAAACCCAATACCGTACACAGTACGCTAGATAAAGTGGTGCGTGTCTAAAAACAGGCCAACAAATATAAATAAAATTTTTGTCAAGAGGCTGGTGTTGTGAAGTATTTATAGTCATAGAATCACTACAGTGCAGAAGGAAGCCATTCGGCCCATCGAGTCTGCACTGACCCTGTGAAAGGGTAACCTACCTAGGGTCAGGGCCCCACCCTATCCCCTTAACCCAGATAATCTAACATCTAACCTTTTTACACTAAGGGGCAATTGATCATGGCCAATCCACCTAACCAGCACATCTTTGGACTGTGGGAGGAAGGACCTGGAGGAAACCCATGCAGACACAGGGAGAAAATGCAAACTCCACAGACAGTTACCTGAGGCCGGAATTGGACCCGGGGCCCTGGCGCTGTCAGACAGCAGTGTTAACCACTGTGACATCATGCTGCTCAAATAGAATAGAATATGAATATCTAATTAAGGACTGTTTTCTCCTAAGTTGAAAAAGCAAGTTTACATCTGATGGACTCAATATTATTTGAGGAATAAAGATCAGGGCCTGGACTTTCTGGATAGTGGGGGATCTGGAACACATCCCCACTGATTCCAGCAGGCCCGATGCAATTTCACACTCTTAATAAGTCTTAATTGGCAGAAGACGGGATTTTCACCCATCATGGGGAGGAAGTCCCACCTTGGAGGGCAGCTCTCCAGTCATTTGAGGAACAGCGCTGTAGTGGCCAGAAGAAGCACTACACATAGCTGCCTGGAGCTAAGTGCTGGAAACTGAAGGAAAGGTAAGTGGCAAGGGGAATTAGGGCGAGGGAAGACCTGAGAGAGTTATAAAGGAAGATATTGGTGTCTCGGGAAATGTTGTGGGCGGAGGGAAGTGCAGAAGTCATCGGGCTCTAACTGGAGTGCATCGTCTGTCAGAAAGGGGCAGACACTTCACCCACCCCCCCCAACCCAAGATTGAACTTTGTTCTATTTACACTTCCTCCTTTTATCTGTCATCAACACACCAGCCTAAAAATTGAGGTTGGGTGGGAAAAGGGCCTTAATTGGAGCTAGGGTAGGCTTCCAGTCCAAGGCCCTACCTGCTCCAGCCTAAAATTGCAACCAGGCCAGGGTGGGCAGGATCCCGGAGGGAATCTCATCCATGCAATCTCTAGTTTGCCCTCCTAGCCTCAGAACCCGTCTTGGGAGGGTGGGGGTGTAATATTCTGGCCCGGATCTGCTGGATCCCAGTGATGGGAGGCGGATAGTTTGGTTCGGAGTGGGTTATTGGATCGGAGGGGATGATACCTGGGTCTGGGGAACGATAGGATTGTGATGTACTCAAGTGGGTGGTGGAAATATGTGTGGGAGGGTGGGCCCTGCTATTAATCACTGACGTACTCCAGAAATTAACAGCGGGACAATACTAGGGTAAGTCTTGTGCAACAGGTCAAAGTCTCCAAAACTGATGTCAGCGTCTGGGGCTGTCTTGTAGTGTCCCATGCACTGCAAATATGCCAATCCGAAGTTTAAACATTTCAGGCAATTACCACACCTGTGTGTGAGTCAGGATTTCCAAAAGGTCCTGATGTGTAACAGGGCCAAATGTCTTACAATTCACTGCTATTAACATTGGAAGATTCAGGCCTCATCTTTGAAATTGGATTGGATTTGTTTATTGTCACGTGTACCGAGGTACCGTGAAAAGTATTTTTCTGCAAGCAGCTCAACAGATCATTCAGTACATGGGAAGAAAAGGGAATTAAACAGAATTCAAGAAAATACATGAGAAATCTGCCAGTTGTGAAAAAATGCTTACAGACAACCTATTTTGTTCCATGATAAAGTCCTTGTTTAGGATTCAAGTTTGGTAGCAACATTATAATGGTGCATTCCTTGAGTCTAAGTGGTTTGGAGTTAGACTGTGTAGAACAGGAGGACAGTGACTGTTATCATCTTTGTCTGCAGAATCAATGTCAATATATTCTTTGCCTCCATGCGTGCCAAGCACTGCCCGCTGGAAAAATTCGCTAACAGACGCAACCCTTAATCTGACCAAAACAGTTGGGACAGACAAAAACTGAATATTATTACAGATAGCAACGGCTTTGAGATGCAAGGGAGCTGTCACCAGAATTGTGCATGAAGCACAGATGGCAGAGAACTGATGTAAGTAGGTCACTACACAACTATCCTTTGCTTTACATCTTGAAAGCAGGCACACAGGAGCACAAGGCAGAGGAAAATTAACCCCAAAGCGTCAGCAGAAATCAGTTTGTAATATTCTTGCTTCTGCATCAAGATATGGGTTCAATGTCCATGCTTGAGCATATTACCTAAGCTGACACTCATGGTGCTGTGGGACTGCTGCATTGTTGGGTCATTATTTGACACAATATTAAGTCATCACAGTATTCAGATGGACGTTGAAAGTTCTGTGGCACTATTTGAAGATGAGCAGGAGTTTTCCCTGATGTATTGCTCTCTTGACCAATACTAGCAATGGCAAATTAAGTGATCCCATTATTTCCAGGACTTGCATTTTTGTTAATACTGTAATATCAGTAACTGCATCTCAAATTAATTCATTGCATATGAATGTTTTTGGGTGTTTCAGAGAAATATATTACAGCGCTATATAAAAAAGGAAACAAAAGCGTAAAATCTTATAAATGCCAGCAAACAGTGATGTGGCGTGCAACTGACTTGGTGTTGGGACAAGGCCATTGAATCTCGCGAGAGGCCTCTTGCGACCATTCCCTTGGGTGTAATGGCAGCAGGTTTTGAACCTTTGCACAAGGTGAACACATGCCTGCCTTCTTGATTTTGCTATCGAGCCCTGGCCACCAAAAATAGCTTCTGGCTATCGCCTTCATCCTTACTATCCTACAATGACCTTCAAGAAGTTGGTTCAGGGCACACTCCCTTAACAATGATGGCATGACCCTCATTCCCCAGAGGAGAAAGTCCGCCTGTGCGGATAGTTCAAGTCTTTGGGTAACATGGCTTCAACTCCAGGTTTGCTCCTGCGGTCTTGCCATGAAGAACCATGTCCATAACTTCTGACAGTAGTGGATTATATCTGGTATACTTTTTAACTTGCCCTGCGGTTATAGAAGGGTCATCAAATTCTTCACAATTGCTCAGGCTACAAGTTAAATATGGGTAAGAGCGAGGTGTTCGCGATCCAGGCACGGGTGCAGGAGAGGAGACTTGAGACTGAGCGAGTTACCATTCAAAGTGGTGGGTAGGAGTTTTAGGTACCTGGGGATTCAGGTGGCTAGGGACTGGGGTCAGCTCCATGAGCTAAATCTGGGCAGGGCGGTTGAGCATATGAAAAGAGACTTCCACAGGTGGGACATGCTCCCGCTGTCATTGGCAGGGAAGGTGCAGACTGTGAAGATGACAGTCCTCCTGAGGTTGCTGTTTGTTTTTCAATGTCTTCCAATTTTTATCCCCAAGGTTTTTTTCAGGAAGGTAAATGCGGCGATTGCGGGTTTTGTATGGGGTGGTAAACCCGAGGGTGAAGAAGGTACTTTTGGAACAGGGGTGCGGGGAGGGGGGCTTAGCCCTTCTGAATTTTATGAACTATTACTGGGTGGCCAACATATCGATGGTTAGGAAGTGGGTAATGGGGATGGGGTCGGTGGGAACGGGTAGAGGTGCCATCGTGTAAGGGTACGAGTTTGGAGGCTTTGGTAACGCCCCCCCGCCGTTCTCGCCGGCTTGGTACTCCACAAGCCCAGTGGTAGTGGCAGCCCTGAGGGTGTGGGGACAATGGAGACAGCACATGGGATTGGAGGGAGCGTCAGTGTGGTCACCGATCTGTGATAATCCCTGGTTTGTTCCGTGGGGGGCTGGACGGGGGCTTTAGGAGGTGGCAGTGGGCAGGGATTGAGAGATTTGGGGATCTCTTCATTGAAGAGTGCTTCCCGAGCCTGGAGGCATTAGAGGAGGAGTTTGAGTTGCCGGGTGAGAACGGGTTTCGGTACCTACAGGTACGGGACTTTGTCCGGAGGCAGGTTCCAAGCTTTCCTCGCCTCCCCCTGAGGGGACTACAGGATAAGGTAATGTCAAAAACGGAGGTTGGGGAGGGGAGGGTCTTGGAGATATACAAGGAATTGATGGAGTGGGAAGAGATCCCAATCGGGGAGGTGAAGTGGAAGTGGGAGGAAGAATTGGGAGCGGAGCGGGCGGAAGTCGGACTATGGGAAAAGGCCTTGAAGAGAGTCAGATCATCCTCGTCGTGTGCCAGGCTTCGCCTGATCCAGTTCAAGGTGGTTCTCAGGGCCCACATGACAGTGGCCCGGATGAGTAGGTTTTTCGAGGAAGTAGAGGATAGGTGCTGATAGGGGGAAACCCGGCGAATCATGTGCATATGTTCTGGGCGTGTCCGAAGTTGAGATTCTGGCAGGGGTTTGCGGATGTCATATCAGAGGCCCTGGAAGGGAGGGTGCCTCAGAGTCCAGAACTGGTAATATTTGGGGTATCGGAAGAACGGGGGGGGGGGGGGTGGATGGGAAGGGAGGCCGATGTTCTGACCTTCTCCTCCCTGTGGCCCGGAGACGGATTTTTCTGGGATGGAGGGACTCAGAGCCTCCAAAGTCAGGAGTGTGGATTAGTGACATGGCAGGGTTTCTCAGCCTGGACAAGATTAAGTTTGCCTTGAGAGGTTCAACTCAGGGGTTTGCTCGGAGGTGACAGCCGTTCATCGACTTCTTGAAGGAAAATTGATTGTCAGCAGAAAGGGTGGGGGGGGGGAAAGGGCGGGGAGAAAATGAGAGGCATGGCAGTGTAAAATAAGGACATGGAATCTAATGTACGGGCAGTTAGGAGCTAGGGTGGGAGGGTAGTTAGGTATTTTGTGATGTGGTTGTGTGCGTTGGGCCGCTAGGTTGTTAAGAATGTTAGTTTGTTAAATTTGCTAAACTGAAAATTACAAATGCTTCAAAAAAATATTTTCTAAAAAAAAAATCTTCAAAATTGAAAATATTACCACTCAAACTATTCATTGATGTCTCATTAGTTAAAGGTAATCTAGAGAGTCGATCAGCATTCCCCTTCGAGTTTTGATTGACAATATTTTATCATGCATGTATGTGCTGACAACAGCAATGCCCATTTCTGCATCCGGCTCGCTGCTAGAGACAGAATACCCGTGTGCGACCCATGTATCATTGTCAGTGGTTCATGATCCATTAGTAAAGTAAATTCCTTTCCATATAGGTATCAGTCTAATGCTTGATTCTAAAAATGATGCCGAGATCTTCCTTCTCTATCTGTGCATAGTTCATTCCTGCTTTGTTCAAGGATTTGATGCAAATGCTTCACTTCACCATTGGGCATTATGTGAAAAACCCACTGCTCCCACCCCATAAGGTGATGCATCACAAGCTAGTTACAAGGGTAACTTCCGATCAAAGTGTGCCAGGTCTTCTGACTTTAGTAGTGTCTCTTTAGCTTTGGTGACGCATAAGCTGTGAGTAAATCAGGTCAGAGAGTGAAGTGAACTACGTGGTTGGTTCGTGCAATTGAAGCAAAATCAGAGTGAAACCAAAATGGAATGGAATGTGAAACAACTGGCAATTGCCAATGCGGGCTGTAAGCTTACTTGCGAGGAATGGCTGAACAATAACTTCACAAAACTGTCCCGCATGTGCAGGAACAGTCTGGATGAGAAACTGGAGAAGGAATTGCTCCACTAGAAGGCCATTCCGCCCATTGTGTCCGTGCCAGCCGAAAAAACCCTCATTCCACTCATTCTTAAGATTTAACCCAAGATAACGGCAGAGTGTGACGACTCTCTGTGAGTTTTCTCCCACATATCCTCTTCCTACATCTCGAACCATAATAACCTTTTAAAACTTAATTCTAACACTTTCTGTAATTCCTTTGTATCTATGACATGGTCCAGGTATTCAATGATGTGGAGATGCCGGCGTTGGACTGGGGTGAGCACAGTAAGAAGTCTTACAACACCAGGTTAAAGTCCAACATGTTTGTTTCAAACACTAGCTTTCGGAGCACTGCTCCTTCCTCAGGTGTGAATCACCTGAGGAAGGAGCAGTGCTCCGAAAGCTAGTGCTTGAAACAAACATGTTGGACTTTAACCTGGTGTTGTAAGACTTCTTACAGGTATTCAATAAAAGATTTAAATAATTCATATTTATCCTTCCATACTCCTAGTTCGTAATCTTCTAGTCTCTGGAGTGTAGCACCTACACAGGTGTGGGCGTGGTGCCAAATGGATGTCTTTTATATCTGAATAGCCCTTTGTGTTTCACGATTGTCAAATATTGTTGTGAATCTGGGTCCACATTTATCTGGATATATGCCCCTCGCCAACCCTGCAAATAAATCATCCATTAAAGGCAGAGGGTACTACTCTGCACACTATACCGGATTGATAGTGACTTTCAAATCACCATTTTTCTTCATTATGGGTACTATCGGCATGACCCAATCACATATATTAACGGGTTTGAGGACCCCTGTCTTGACCAGCCTATGAGAAGAGGATACCCCGCTCCAAGAGTGATTTCATGAAAATTAGGGATAAGATATGTTAAAACAAATTTTAATACTAACACCATATTAAGATATCCTTAACATCATACCAGAAAATAGCTTACAATTACCACTTAAACGATGTTAATTAATACAGTGATTACAGTAACTCTTAACTTTGATCTTTATTCCCACTCAAACAACAAATAAAACATCTCAGCACTCAATCAACAGTTAAATACAGTTAGCTCTCAAAGAACATCTCTGTAAAGTAGGTTATCCTTGAGAAAGAGATATTATGACACGGGAAAGGTCTCAGCGGCGACCCTGTGGGAGGCGCTAAAGGCAGTAGTGCGGGGGGAGCTGATTTCAATTGGGGCCCACAGAGCCAAGGCAGAACGGGCAGAGATGGATAGATTGGTCATGGAAATGGGTCGGATAGATGAAGAGCACGCGGAGTCCCCGGGGGAGGTTTTACTCAGGGAGAGGCAGAGACTACAGGCGGAACTGGGGGCATTATCCACGAGCAGGGCCGTGGAACAGCTTAGGAAGGTGAGGGGAGTGGTGTACGAGCATGGGGAAAAGGCTAGCAGACTGTTAGCGCAGCAACTCAGGAGGAGGGAGGCGGCCAGGGAAATAGGTGGAGTGAGGGACGAGGGGGGGCGCAAAGTGGAGGACCCGGCAGAATTGAATAGGGTATTCCGGGACTTCTATCGTAAGCTGTATACTTCGGAGCCGCCGGAAGAACCGGAGGGGATGAAAAGGTTTCTGGACGGATTAACATTCTCAACAGTTGGTGGGGGGCGAGTGGAAGAGCTGGGGGCCCCGATTAGAGTAGAGGGGTATTGGGGGCCCTTAAGGCTATGCAGTCGGGGAAGTCCCTGGGGCCGGATGGATACCCAGTAGAGTTTTATAGGAAGTTCTCTGAGCTGGTGGGCCCGGTCTTGGCGAGGGTTTTCAATGAGGCAAGGGACAGAGGGACCCTGCCGCCGACAATGTCACAAGCCACCATATGTCTGATATTGAAGCGGGGTAAAGACCCGGAGGCGTGCGGGTCCTACAGGCCAATCTCCCTGATTAATGTAGACGCCAAGCTCCTGGCAAAGGTACTGGTGGGTAGAATGGAGGACTGTGTACCGGAGGTGATTGGGGAGGATCAAACGGGGTTCGTGAACCGCTGGTCCTCGTTAACGTGTACGCTCCCAACTGGGATGACACGAATTTCATTAAAAAGACCATGGCGGAAATCTCCGACATAGCGAAGCACTGACTGATCATGGAGGGGCGCTTTAACTGTGTACAGATTCCACGGACAAACAGATCAAATTCCAAAACAAGGAAGACTTCGAACATGGCGAAGGAACTTGGTCAGTTTATGGAGCAGATCAAGGTGGTGGACATTTGGAGGTTCACCCACCCTCCTCCCCAGTGCACAATGTATACTTGAGGATCGACTTCTTTGTGGTGGGGAAATCGGTGCTTCCAGGGCTGGTCAAAGCGGAATACTCCGCAATTGTAATCTCCGACCACACTCCACATAATACGGTTGTGAGATTGGAGATGGGCAGTACCCAACACCCCACATGGAGGTTGGACACTGCCCCACTGGGCGACACGGCTTTCAGCGAGAGGGTATCACAGGCCATAGCGGAGCACACGGAGAACAACCAAAACGGGGAGGTCTCACCCTCCACATTCTGGGAGGCGCTAAAGGTCGTGATTAAAGGGGAAGTTACCATCTTCAAAGCGCAAAGAGACAGGGAGGAAAGGATGGCTAAGCAGCAGTTGGTCGACTCCATACTGGAGGTAGACCATAAATACTCCGAGGCCCTGACTGTAGAGCTCCTAGCGGAGAGGAAAAAGCTACAAACGGAATTTGACCTGCTCTCCACGAGGAAATCGATGCACCAACTCCGCCAGGCACGGGGGACCCGAGACGAACATGGAGCCAAAACCGGTTGCCTGCTGGCACACCAGCTGAGAAAGCAGGCAGCCACCAGAGAGATTGCGCAAATTAGAGACGACAGAGGCACATTGGAAACAGACCCAGAAAAGGTGAATAAAACCTTTGTGGCCTTTTACCGGGGGCTCTACACCTCAGAGCCTCCAGCAGGGGACTCTGGGGTGAAACAGTTCCTCGACGGACTGGACATGCCAGTTGTAGGGGAGGACAGAAAACAGGGCTTGGAAGCACTGCTAGAACGGGGCGAGATCATGGAGAGTATTAGCTCCAAGCAGGCGGGGAAGGCGCCGGGAGCAGATGGTTTCCCGGCGGACTTCTACAAAATATTTGCACAGCACTGGCCCCGCATCAGCGTGAGGTGTTCACTGACTTGCTGGCGAGGGGCACACTGCCACCCACACTAGCACAGACCTCAATCTCGCTAATACCCAAGAAAGACAAAGACCCAGTGGAATGCGGGTCGTACAGAACCATCTCACTACTAAATGTAGACGTTAAAATACTGGCCAAGATCCTAGCCGAAAGGCTGGAGAACTGCGTTCCAGAGATGGTCGCAGAGGATCCAAACGGGCTTTGTCAAAGGTAGACAGCTAACCTCAAACATCAGGCACCTGCTGAACGTGATCATGACCCCCCTCCGGGGAGAAAACACCTGAAGTGATCGTCATCCTGGACGCAGAAAAGGCCTTCGACAGAGTCGAGTGGAAATACCTCATAGAGGTACTGGAGCAGTTTGAGCTTGGAACAGTGCTTACCTCCTGGGTGAAGCTCCTAAGCTCCTATACAACGCTCCCATGGTGAGCGTATGGGCAAATAACACCAGGTCCCAGTACTTCCAGCTACACAGGGGCACCAGGCAGGGATGCCCGCTGTCCCCGCTGCTGTTCGCCCTAACGATCGAACCACTAGCGATCGCTCTCAGAACAGCAAAAAACTAGAGAGGGATCCAAAGGGGCGGCAGAGAGAGCAGAGCTTGCTCTTTGCGGATCATGACTGGAGGGGGTTCACAAGTGGAACTGACCAGTCTTGACAGAGGAAGTCAAAACGGACCTGCAGAGATGGAACACACTCCCATTCTCCCTCGCGGGAAGAGTACAGACGATCAAAATGACGTTCTGCCCAGGTACCTCTTCCTACTCGGATCCATCCCGATCTATATCCCCAAGGCCTTTTTCAACTCACTGGACACGTTAATCATGTCGTTTGTATGGGGGAGGGGAAGAATGCTAGGATCATAAGAAGGTCTTACAGAAAACAAAGTCCAGGGGAGGGATAGCCATTCCAAACCTACAGTACTATCATTGGGCTGCAACAGCAGAAAGAGTAATGGGATGGATTAAAGAGGCACTCCCATCCCCACTTCAGCGTCCCAATTGTGGTAGCTACCCTCCAGACCTGGAACCAGTTACAGCAGCAATTCAGCCTTACCGAAATGGCCAGCAAAGCCCCCATCTGCAACAACCGTAAGTTCGTGCCAGCACTCATTGACGCCACCTTTAAAAGGTCGAGACAGGATGGGGGACACTGACAGTCAGGGACCTATACACCGATGGCAGGATCACAACACTGGATGAACTGACGGAGAGATTCCAGCTATCAAAGGGCAATGAGCTCAGATACCTGCAGCTTAAAAACTTCCTATGGAAAGAGACCAGGATGTACCCGCGACCACCACGACAGACGCTACTAGAAGAACTACTGGACGCAAACATTCGAGGTAGAGGAAACTGGAGCGACATGTACGAACAACTGATACAGAGGGCTGACAGTGTACTGGACGTGATGCGGAGGAAATGGGAGGAAGACTTAGGGCTCGAAATAGGGTGGGCACTCTGGAGTGAAGCACTACATCAGGTAAACTCTGCCTCCTCGTGCGCAAGACTCAACCTAACGCAACTAAAGGTGGTACATAAAGCCCACTTAAGAACCTGAATGAGTAGGTTTGTCCTGGAGGTGCAAGACAGATGTGAACGGTGCCAAGGAGGCCCAGCCAACCACGCCCACATGTTCTGGTCTTGCCCAGGCTTGCAAGAGGGAGTAGCCAACACAGCTGAAAAGAAAGGGGAGCAGCAGAGAGGGAGGGAAGGGGGGCTACAGGGAAGGAGGGAGGACGAGGGGAGGGGAACAGCAGAGGGGAGTCAGAGGGGAGGAAAGAGGAGGGAACACAAACTGGAGGGAGAGCACAGGAAACGGCAACGACCTCAACAAGCACAGCTGGGCAAAAGAGAGTAAGAAAGTACAGGAAGATGGAACGACAGACAACCGAAGCTGAGGCAAATGGACAAAAACAAAAAAGAAAACCGACCAAGAGATGCAAATGACATCAGTCGCATCACCCAGGTGCCCCTCCCACCCGGTTTTGTTTTGCTTGTTTTGTATTGAATAAAAAAACAGAAAAGGGCTTTCTCTCCCCCCCCCCCCCCCCCCCCCCACCAATGGCAAGTGTAATGGAATTTTCTCTTCTTTGCTTCTCTGTATGTATGCTTCCCCTGTCTTTATTTTCCCACCCCTTGGTTTTTTAGTTTTGTAGTGTTTTTGTTATTTCCTTTTGGTTTCTCTGTGTGTACATCTGTAAATATACCATATATAAAACATGTGTTGTGTAGTGACATCAGAAGAGTGTTTGGGTTGGATTTGATTGGATTTGTTTATTGTCCTATGTACCGAGGTACAGTGAAAAGTATTTTTCTGCGAGCAGCTCAAACAGATCATTAAGTACATGAAAAGAAAACAAAATGAAAATACATAATAGGGCCACACAAGGTACACAATGTAAAAACATAGACACTGGCACGGGTGAAGCATACAGGAGTGTAGTATCAATCAGGTCAGTCCTTTAGAGGGTCGTTAGGAATTTGGTAACAGTGGGGAAGAAGCTGTTTTTGAATCTGTTTCTGCATGTGCTTCTGTATCTCCTGCCCATTGGAAGAAGTTGGAAGAGTGAGTAAGCCGGGTGGGAGGGGTCTTTGTATATGCTGCCTGCTTTCCCCAGGCAGCGGGAATTGTAGATGGAGTCAATGGATGGGATACAAGTTTGTGTGATGCACTGGGCAGTGTTCACGACTCTCTGAAGTTTCTTGCGGTCCTGGGCTGAGCAGTTGCCATACCAGGCTGTGATGCAGGCAGATAGGATGGTTTCTATGATGCATCTGTAAAAGTTGGTAAGAGTTAATGTGGACATGCCGAATTTCCTTAGTTTCCTGAGGAAGTATAAATGCTGTTGTGCTTTCTGGATTGGATTGGATTTGTTTATTGTCATGTGTACCGAGGTACAGTGAAAAGTATTTTTCTGCGAGCAGCTCAACAGATCATTAAGTACATGGCAAGAAAAAGGAATAAAAGAAAATACATAATAGGGCAACACAAGGTATACAAGGCATCGGATGAAGCATACAGGGGTGTAGTGATGATGAGGTCAGTCCATAAGAGTGTCATTTAGAAGTCTGGTAACAGCGGGGAAGAAGCTGGTTTTGAGTCTGTGCATGTTCTCAGACTTTTGTATCTCCTGCCCGATGGAAGAAGTTGGAAGAGTGAGTAAGCTGGGTGGGAGGGGTCTTTGATTATGCTGCCCGCTTTCTCCAGGCAGCGGGAGGTGTAGATGGAGTCAATGGATGAGAGGCAGGTTCGTGTGATGGACTGGGCTGTGTTCACGACTCTGAAGTTTCTTGCGGTCCTGGGCCGAGCAGTTGCCATACCAGGCTGTGATCCAGATAAGATGCTTTCTATGGTGCATCTGTAAAAGTTGGTAAGAGTTAATGTGGACATGCCGAATTTCCTTAGTTTCCTGAGGAAGTATAAGCGTTGTTGTGCTTTCTTGGTGGTAGTGTTGATGTGGGTGGACCAGGACAGATTTTTGGAGATGTGCACCCCTAGGAATTTGAAACTGCTAACCATCTCCACCTCGGCCCCATTGATGCTGACAGGGGTGTGTACAGTACTTTGCTTCCTGAAGTCAATGACCAGCTCTTTAGTTTTGCTGGCATTGAGGGAGAGATTGTTGTCGCTACACCACTCCACTAAGTTCTCTATCTCCCTCCTGTGTTCTGACTCATCGTTATTCGAGATCTGGCCCACAATGGTCATGTCGTCAGCTAACTTGTAGATGGAGTTGGAACCAAATTTTGCCACACAAGTCGTGTGTGTACAGGGTGTATAGTTGGGTACACAGTCTTGTGGGGCACTGGTATTGAGGACTGTTGTGGAGAAGGTGTTGTTTATTCTTACTGATTGTGGTCTGTGGGTTAGAAAGTCGAGGATCCAGTTGCAGTGTGAGGAGCCAAGTCCTAGGTTTTGGAGCTTTGCTGTGAGCTTGGCTGGGATTATGGTGTTAAAGACGGAGCTGTAGTCAATAAATAAGAGTCTAATCCAGGAGTCCTAATTGTCGAGATGCTCTAGGATGAGTGTAGGGCCAGAGAGATGGTGTCTGCTGTGGACCGGTTGTGGCGGTATGCCAATTGCAGTGCATCAAGGCGTTCTGGGAATATGGAGTTGATGCGTTGCATGACCAAACTCTCGAAGCACTTCATTACGCCTGATGTCAGGGCCACCGGACGGTAGCCATTGAGGCACGTTGCCTGGTACTTCTTTGGCACCGGTATGATGGTGGTCGCCTTGAAGCAGGTGGGGACCTCTGAGCGTAGCAGGGAGAGGTTAAAGATGTCCGCGAGCACATCTGCCAGCTGGTCTGCGCAGGCTCTGAGTGCACGACCAGGGACCCTGTCTGGACCCGTCACCTTCCGAGGGTTCACTTTCAGGTAGGCCAATCTGACTTTGGAAGCTGTGACGGTGGGTATGGGTGCGTCCGGGGCTGCTGGGGCACTCGACAGCAGATTAATGGTTTCCTGCTCGAACTGAGCATAGAATGCATGGAGTTCATCAGGGAGGGGTGTGCTGCTGCTGGAAATACAGCTCGGCTTCACTTTGTAGCCCGTTATGTTGTTTAGGCCTTGCCACAACCGCCGAGAGTCTGTAACGCTAGTCTTTGACTCTAGCTTGTTCTGATATTCTCTCTTGGCATCCCGGATAGCTTTGCGGAGGTCGTACCTGGATTTCTTGTATAGGTCAGGGTCGCCTGACTTGAACGCCTCAGACCTGTCCTTAAGTAGGGAGTCAATCTCGTGATTGAGCCATGGTTTCTGGTTGGGGAACATACATACTACTTTCTTTTGCACGCAGTTGTCCACACATTTGCTGTTGAAGTCTGTGACGGTGGTGGCATACTCATTTAAGTTGGTCACTGAGTTCTTAAATATGGACCTGGCTGCTGTTTCCAAGCAGTCACGTAGGAGTTCTTTGGACCAGCACTGCACGACCTTCTCAGCTGGATTCTCCCGCTTGAGTTTCTGCTTGTATGCTGGGAGAATGAGCACCGGCTTTGCGGAGTTCTCCATCTTAGATTGTATGGGTGTGGTGAATTATACTGTATGGTAATTCACACTGTATTGCACTGCATTATATTATGTCCTTGTGGGCTCTGTATGTGAGCCGTTGTGTGGCTCTGCCCATAGGGGGAGATGAGGAGCTTGTACAGGGCACCACCCTTGGCTCCACCCATGGCCCCTCCCACTACTGGAAGTATAAAGTGTTGCAGCTGTAAGCCTGCTCTCAGTTCCTCTGGTCGCAGGCTGGCACAGTCGTAAGACTATTAAAACCACAGTTTACTTCCAATCGTGTCTCTAGTGAATTGATGGCCACATCAATGGGCAACACCTTTTAATAAACCCCTCATCGTGTTTTGAAAGAATCCAGAGTGTAGGCACCACCAGACCTGTTCACTTTGTGGCAACAAAGAAATATGACACTCTACTTCTATAACTTCCTCCAGTCCAAAAACCTTGTTCCAGTCTATTCATTTCTCTGATGGTGGCCTCTTGCACATCTCCCTCCATCACTTTGCCCACAGCATCAGGCCTGTGATTTCAAAGCTACCAAGATCCAAGCCCCGGAACTCCCTCCCTCGATCCTTTGTTTCACTGTCTCCCTCTCTTCCTTTTGGGATGTTTGTTAAAACTCACTTCTTTTAGCTAGATTTTTATCACTGCTTTTGATAGCTTCTTTTATTTAGCATTCATCTTTTCTCACCCTTTGTGAATCACCTTGGGATATTTTCAATGTAAAGGCACATATAAGTACAAATTATTGTTGTTGATGAATGATGTTTATTATTAATAAAAATACTGCAGTTTATTATTCACTATCTCTTGCCAATGAAAGCTGGTTGCCAATACCCACCTGTGCATGCACATGTGCAAAAATCCAATTGCATCACTCCGCTGCACCCAGCCTGCAAGTACCCTCTCTGCATGTGTCAATGATGCCACTGCGCGCTTACACCATCTGCCTGTGTCTGCACTGCTTCTGGGAAAATGGGTTACCGCAATGAAATGGTGTACTTAATATTCTTGCACAAAAGATGTTTTGTTTGTCTCTCTTGTAATTACCTCCAGGTATTGTATAAATTGAAGTATTTTT
Organism: Scyliorhinus canicula; assembly: GCF_902713615.1. Classification (NCBI taxonomy): domain Eukaryota; kingdom Metazoa; phylum Chordata; class Chondrichthyes; order Carcharhiniformes; family Scyliorhinidae; genus Scyliorhinus; species Scyliorhinus canicula. The sequence continues at coordinate 45,039,153 of NC_052152.1, read as the reverse complement.
AGTGAATTCACAGGTCACTAGTTTGCCGTTAGTACGACGTCAGAACCACTTTGCACCAAAACTAAATTTGGAAGTATTTGTCAAGTATGATGGTGAGCAAGACACCCACGTCCTCGTCATTCTGCTGTCAGGTTAGGTTTGGGTGCAAGATTCAAGCTTCATTTACATGAACTGCAGCAGTGAGAAATAGAACACACTCAACACTAATGCTGCAGCTATAGTGCTTAAGAGCAATACGTTACACAAAATCCCCAGCATATTCAGACTGCATTAAAATAAAAAAAACATCCAAGTATCAAGATTAGCACAGAAAGAGAAATATTAGCAAAATGTGCAGAGTATGCTGTTCTGTTCATTATAAGCAAGCATTAACTTGGATCAGAACTCATCCTTTGCTGTGATGATCAGTCACCAGATGCTGAATGATCTACTGTATATTTCCATTTTATGTCTGCAATGCAAAATCAGTGACCAATGTTTTCATGTGAGAAGGCTATGATGCATATAATCAGGCCCAAAACAAATGTGCACCAGTGCACACAGCTTTTAAAACTGTTAATTTTAATACTAGATGGGTCCATTACTGCTACATTTGTGTAGACGCCTAATTTGACAAATGAGTTCAACTAGGCAGTCCAGAAAACCAACTCCCTCTCTGTGAGTGACAGGTGATCCGACCAATCCACTTGAAATTGAAGGGCACCGCCTAAAACATATCCATTTTGATATGAGAAGCACCGTCTTTGCTCTTGGAAATTGCCTACTTTGTCGCTCACAATAAAGTAATGGAGTAAAACACTAGAACACATATGTAGAGCATTGGCAGCAAACACATTCTTTATTTTTATTGAGTTTCCATCTTTTATATTTTGGTAGTGGAAGTATCAATAGGCATCAGTAAATGGACAGACTTATACCTCTTGACTAGACGTAACATTGGGATTTATTTTCTTGGCTGACATAGGGACATAGATAATAAAGAAGAATGAAAGCAGAAATGGTTGTTCCTTAAATTTACAAATGCGATATATCCCAGGTTGATCCCATCAATGACCTGAGAAAAGTTTCTAGAGTGTCAGCCTCAGCTCAGTGGTGGTCTTGCCTTTGAGTCCAAAGCTTGTGAGCTCAGGTCCTACACCAGAGGTTCAGCACAAAGTCCAGCCTGACACGAGTGCAATCCTGAGGAGTTCTGCATTGTCAACAGTGCTGTTCTTTGGTTGAGATGATCAACCAGGTGGATTCATTGGCACTATTTGAAGAGCAGGAGAATTCCTAAATTAATCTGCTAGTCCTTAAAATTAAAAATTTCAATTTAAAAACAAAATGTCATCACTGATATTTCTATACCTTGTAAAAATGAAGTGGCACACTGTACAATTTAACAACCAGTTCCACAAATGTCCAGGTGGCACCCTAATGTAAAACTTGTGAGGGGTACATTTTCAGAGTAATGTATGAACCTTCTAATCTACACTGCGGTACTGTTTATTTTACTTTTGAATCATAACAACTTACGGAACAGAATTAGACCATTTGGGGATTTGAAAGAGCATACGTCTGCTTACTGTATGTTCTCTGAGTTTCTCCTCCTCGAGTAGCTGTCCAATACCCTTTTAAAGTTATTTATGGAATCTTCTTCCACCACCTTTTCAAGTCGAGCATTCCAGATCCTGACAATTTATGAGTGGGAAAAAAAAATCTCTTCATCTCCGCAAAAGATCTTTTTTCAATCATCTTAAATAACCTCTGCTTATTGGCCCACCTGTCAGGAGGTCCAGCTTTTCCTCTGTTCACTCTATTAATATCACTCATCATTGTGAAAACCTGTAGTAGGTCACCTCTTAACCTTCTCTGTTCCAAGGAGAACAGTTCTAACCTCTCCTCACAAGTGAGGCCCCTGGGTGGCACGGTGGCACAGTGGTTAGCACGGCTATCTCTCGGCGTCAAAGACTCGGGTTCGATCCCGGCCCCGGGTCACTGTCCGTGTGGAGTTTGCACATTCTCCCCGTTTCTGTGTGGAATGCTGATGGAGCATTGTTTCCATGAGACAAATGCACTACGAATAAAACCTGTCCATGCTGAGTAGAAAAACCAGAAACCAAGGAGAACAGCTTAATCATGAGATCCAGACAGATCAGCTCCAATTAACAAGAGAGATTGGAAAGGCAACAATTGGGAAATAAAGCTGAGTTGGAACAAATTTGGAAACTGGTTAAACACTGGTCGCTGCAGAGAACTCTTTAATACTGAGGGGCCACTTAAAGTTGTCAGTTCATCCAAGGGTACTTCAGAAGGTTATCAAGCGAAAGGAAAAGCGTTGTTAAGATAGGGAAACTGACTGCGGGAGATGGAGCTGGAACAGGCTCAGACCAAAGTGCAACTGGTGGCGCCAGAGTGAGAAAAACATTGGGGTGGAGGAGGAAGCATTGAAAGATTGTGATCAAGGTTTCTGCCATTTCTACCTTTCTTTTTTCGGCAACCTAGGATGTATCGGGTGACTCACCAACTTTCAGTAATATTAATATGTGTTATACCGTCAATTCACTGTGAAACCGTGAGAATGAGTAAACATTAGGCTTTATTATCCATGAACTAGCCTGCCAGAGTCGGCTGTACAAATGAGTGCCACCCACAGGTGGCCGGACTATATATGGCCCCGGTGAGGGCGGAGCCAGAGTCAGAGCCCATCGGGGTTCCAGTACAGTACCTGGAAATAGCCCGTATCATCACTTCTAGGTCATGGGTCACATCATTATACAGACAGCTCATGCATTAGGTGAAATACATTCACCACATTCACCCCCTGTTAAAAAAATCAAGTCCAGCGGGTGTGACGTGGGGTCATTGGAGATTCAGTCTGGAGGCCGGATCGTTCTTTTAGACCTCCTCAGCTCTGGCGATACGGCGGGCACGGTCGTTGCCGATGGTGACTCCGGGGGCGTCATGTCTGGAGCTTGAGCCTCAGTCTGGCGTGTCGGAGACAGTGGGGGTAGGCAAGGGAGTGGCAGGTGGCAGCAGTGCTTGCACGGGCCAAGACAGGAGACCCAGGGGTGCGTAAGGGGCGCAGGGGGTGGCTGTAGGCAGCGGGGAGGGGGGGGCGCGTTGGCAGGGGAACCAGCTGGCGCCAGATCTCGTAGGGAGACCGCATCGTGCCGTCAGTCCTGGTGCGCGATGTAGGCGTACTGGGGGTTGGCGTGCAGCAGCTGAACCCTCTCGACCAGGGGGTCGGTCTTATGGCTCATCATGTGCCTCCGAAGAAGGACAGGTCCCGGAGTTGTCAGCCAAGATGGAAGTGAGACCCCGGAGATGGACTTCCTAGGGAACAGAAACAAGCGGTCATGAGAGGTCTCGTTCGTGGCTGTGCAGAGGAGCGATCTAATGGAGTGGAGGGCGTCGAGGAGGACCTCCTGCCAGCGGGGGGGGGGGGTCGGGAGACTTCTAGACTGGAGGGCCAGAAGGTCGGCCTTCTATATCGTCGCGTTCTCCCTCTCCAGCTGCCTGTTTCCCTGCGGGTTATAGCTCGTAGTCCTGCTCGAGGCGATGCCTTTGCTGAGCAGGTACTGACGCAGCTCATCGCTCATGAACGATGTGCCCCGGTTGCTGTGGACGTAAGCAGGGAAACCGAACAGTGTGAAGATGCTGTGCAGTGCCTTTATTACGGTGGCCAAGGTCATGTCGAGACAGGGGACTGCGAAGGGGAAGCGGGAGTACACATCGACGACGGTGAGAAAGTATATATTCCAGTTGGTGGAGGGGAAGGACCCTTTGAAGTCCATACTTAGGCGCTCAAAGGCCTTGTCTGGCCAGTAGAAGTTCGGTTTGCACTCCGCACAGACCTGGCAGTCGCTGGTCATGGCCTTGACCTCCTCGGTGGAGAAGGGCAGATTGAGGACCTTAATAAAATGGGTAAGCCGGGTGACCCTGGATGACAGAGGTCATTGTGGATAGACCGAAGTCGGTCATCTTGCGTGGTGGCGCATGTGCCATGGGACAGAGCATCTGGGGGCTCGTTGAGTTTCCCAGAACGATACTTGATCTCGTAATTATAGGTGGAGAGTTTGATCCTCCACCTCAGAATTTTGTCATTTTTTATTTTGCCCCCTTGTGCGTTGTCAAACATGAAGGTGACCGACCGCTGGTCGGTGACGAGGGTGAACCTACCGGCTAGGTAGTGCCTCCAGTGCCGCACAGCTTCCACTATGGCTTGTGCTTCCTTCTCGACCGAGGAGTGTCGGATTCCGGAAGCGTGGAGGGTTCTAGAGAAGAATGCTACTGGCCTGCCCGCCTGGTTGAGTGTGGCGGCCAGTGCGACGGCTGACACATCGCTCTCTATCTGAAAGGGGACGGACTCGTCCACCACGTGCATAGCAGCCTTGGTGATGTCGGCTTTGATGCGGTTGAAGGCCGAGCGGGCCTCAGCCGTCAGGGGAAAAGTGGTGGTTTGAATAAGTGGGCGGGCTTTGTCCGCATAATTGGGGACCCACTGGGCGTAGTAGGAGAACAGCCCCAGGCATCGTTTGAGGGTCTTAAGGCCGTGGGGAGGGGGGAGTTCCGTGAGGGGGCGCATACAGTCGGGGTTGGGCCCTAGGACTCCGTTCTCCACGACGTAGCCCGAAGATGGCCAGTCTTGTAGTGCGGAAAACGCAATTCTCTGTTGTATGTGAGGTTGAGGGATTAGGCGACCTGGAGGAACCTCTGAAGGTTGGCGTCATGGTCCTGCTGATCATGGCCGCAGATGGTGACATTGTCCAAGTTCCGGTATGTAGCCCGCAAACCGTACTGGTACACCATTCGGTCCATCGTTCTCTGAAAGACTGAGACTCCGTTAGTGACGCCGAAGGGGACCCTGAGGAAGTGGAAGAGTTGGCCGGCTGCTTCAAAAGCAGTGTAGTGGTGCTCTTCCGGGAAGATTGGGAGCAGGTGGTAGGCCGACTTCAGATCGACCATTGAGAACACACAGTACTGTGCGATCTGATTGACCATCTCCGCTATGCGGGGGTGCCATATCTTGGGAACTGTACCACCTGCTCCTAGTGGCGATGGGCTTACAGTTGGGAATGAGGTTCGCAAAGAGCAAACGGGGGGAAGTCCTTGAGGGTCGCGAGGTTGCATACCGTGAGGGGGGGTAAGGGTCTGCTGAACTGTTGGGTCAGGCTTCGATGACTGCATTGGAAGTCTAATCCAAGCAGTAGGTGGCTCAGAGGTGAGGGAGGACGTACAACTTAAAATGGGCATACTTGGCGCCCTGCATCGCGAGGTTATAGATACAGTACCCCTGGACCTGGACCGATTGGGATCCGGAGGCAAGGGAGATGGTTTGGGATGCGGGGTATATGGAAAGGGAGCAGTGCCTTACCGTGTCAGGGTGAACAAAGCTCTCCGTGCTTCCGGCGTCGAAAAGCTAGGGGGTCTCGTGCCCGTTGACCCGGACGACCATCATTGAGTCTTTCAAGTGCTTCGGCTGCGACTGGTCGAGGGTGACTGCGCCTAGCTGCGGGTAGCCAGCGTGGTCGGCGGTGTCGTGGTCACAAAATGGCGGCCCCCATGAGTCTCGCGTGTTGGGCTGGGTCGAAGATGGTGACCAAGATGGCGGCCACCACGGGTCGCACGTGTCGGGCTGGGTCGAAGATGGCGACCAAGATGGCCGCCCCCATCAGTCACACGTGTTGGGTGTTGTTGGAGTCGGCGGGCAAGATGGTGGCCCCCACGAGTCGCACAAAGCTGATGACGTGTCTGAATGGGGCGTTTCGGGCAGGTACGCAGCCACGTTGCGGGGTCTGCGGGCCTGTGAGTCCACGGGTCGGGCCTGGTGAGTGTTCAGTTTCTGGGCTTTAGGTCGGCCCAGACAGACTCTGGCGAAATGTCCCTTTTTCCCACAGTCGCTGCACGTCGCTGTGCGGGCCGGGCATTGCTGCCGGGGGTGTTGACCCTGACCGCAGAAGTAGCACTGCGGTTCCCCGGGCTGGACTGGCCACCGCGCGGCATAGACCCGCACTGAGGTTCTGGTAGGGCATCTCTAATGAGGTTGCTAGCTTTAGCATGTCCCGCAGATCCGTTTTCCAGAAAGCGCTGCCTGATGTAGTTCGATCGGACCTCAGCCACATAGGTGTCCCGGATCTAAAGGTTCATGTGTTCCTCCGCGTCACATCCCGGTAGCTGCAGTTCCTCGCGAATAGGGTCAGTTTTTCCAGGTACTCATCTAGCGATTCCCCAGCGCGTTGACGGCGAGTCGTGAGGAGATGCCAGACGGACACCTCGTTTACAGGCCTCACGAAATGTGCCTTGAAGGTTGCCACCGCCGCCTCGTAGGTGGCCGCTTTCTCGATCATCATGGAGATTCGATGGCTCACCCGAGCGTGGAGGAGTCGCAGCTTGAGGGTTTCAGTGGGAGGTTTGTGGAGGAGTCGAAGTAGGCCTCGAAGCAGCGAAGCCAATGTTCGAAGATCTCCTTGGCTTCCGACGCACACGCGTCGAGTTCGAGCTTATCTGGCTTTAGAGCGGCTTCCATGGTGCTGTAGATGGATATTAAATTGTTATACCGTCACTTCACTGTGAGACCATGAGAACGAGTGAACATTAGGCTTTAATATCCATGAACTCGCCTGCCAGAGTCGGCTGTACAAATGAGTTCCACCCACAGGAGGCCGAACTATATATGGCCCCGGTGAGGGCGGAGCCAGAGGCAGAGCCCACCAGGGTTCCAGTACAGTACCTGGAAGTAGCCTGTATCATCACTTCCAGTTCATGGGTCACATCATTATACAGACAGTACAGACAGCTCATGTATTAGGTGAAATACATTCACCACAATATGTCTTCTCTTTCTATCCTGCCCATTTACTACTTCTCCATTTTTCTGTAACCTTCACATCATTCACTTTTATTGTGAAGAAGGATATAACAAACTCATTCAGTACTTTAGCCGTGTCTAGTGCCTCTACCTTCAGATTTCCCTTTGGGTCATTATCAGCCCAACTATTTTCTTAGTTAATTTTCCTGATTGAGATGCCCTCAATTATAATTCGGGAGAGATGATTGGTAATACAAAGGCTTTAATTAGCAGAGAGCCAGACAGCTACTGAGAAGTGTGCTCATGGCACACTGAACATTACCTTATATATGGCTCCCTGGGGGGGGGGGGGGAGGCGGAGTCCCCCAGGGTTCCAAACCCTGTCTTAAAGGGATCATTACATGAAAGGTGCAGTAATCATTCATCACATTGGTTATTAACTGAACATTGCTCCTGACATATGTCATAAGCCTCCCTTTTGTAATTCATTTTAATTTTTATTTCCTATGTCATTCAGGGCACATTAGATCTTTGCCCTTAAAGGTATCTGCTTTGTACCTGAACTATCTATTCTTTGAATCCTTCCATTACTTGTTTATCCTGAAATCACCTTTTCCAATCTACCTGTTCTAGCCCCTTCTTAAATCACTGAAATTAGTTCTTCCCCGGTTGACCATCTACACATTGATTTTTTCTGGTCTCTTACCATAATTACACTAAACCAAGTTATATGTGGTCACTATTAGGTAGATTATCCCCAAGTATTTAGCCCAACTTCACTTGCTTGAAACAGATCCAACACTACTTACTTCATTTTGGACTGGAGACAAATTATTTGGGAAATGTCTCCTGTACACATGTGAGAAATCCCTCTTTTTCCCTCCCTATGTGTAAACACCAATCTATATTAGGGTAACTTCCTTCTCCTCATATTACTACACCCCCTTTGTTACATGCTTATGAAACTTTCCAACAAACGTACAAACATATGCAGTGGAATTCTCTGTTGCTGGGTGTGGTGAATGTGATTCACACCGGATTGTAATCTATACATACATGTCTGTATTGTAAGTGCAGTTACACTACCTGTCCTCCAGGGGGAGTAGCTCTGGGAATGCTCGAGTTCTATGGGGGCTTATCCCTTGGCTCTGCCCAGGACTCCTCCCCCGCAAGCTGCTATAAAAGCAATGCCACATGGTCAGCCGGCCAGTTCACTGTAAGTTCAATGGCTAACCGGCTGCGTCTGTTGTGAGTATATTAAAACCGCTATTCTAATCCTACAAACACGTGTCCGTAGAATTGTTGGTTCCAACACTGGGATCCTCTGCTTCGCTGGCAGCCCCTCCCCCCCCCCCCCATGCCCGTGGGTTTCCCAGAGGCATAGGGTGGCCACAGTGGGGAACCCTATTGGCTGGCTGCGGGAACGGAGAATCCCGCTGCCGGGGGGGGGGCGGGGGGCGTGCTGGAAAACGTGACTGACGGACTTAAGAATCCCCTCCATAAATTATGAGGAGGTGGTAGGGCACTCGGCCCTTCGATTCTACTCCACTATTCAATAAGATCACAGATGACCTGATAGTCACCTCAACTCCATATTCCCACCTACTCCCGATAACCTTGCACCTTTTTGATCATCAATACAAGTATTCCAGATGTGGTCTCACCAATGCCTTGTAAAATATACTTTTGTATTCAATTCCCCTCACAATAAATGACAGCATTCTGTTTTAGCTTTCCTAATTACTTGCTGTTGCTGCATACCAATCTTCTGTGATTCATACATTAAGATTTCCAGAACGCTCGGCATCTGAGAGCTCTGCAATCTCTTACCATTTTAATAACATGGTGCTTTTTTACTTTTCCTGCCAATATTTCACATTTTTCCACATTATACTCCATTTGCCAGATTTTTGACCACTCACCTAACCAATAACTTACTTTCCTACCTATCTTGGCATGCTCCTAGCATGCCGTTCTGCACTCTTCCTTGAACCAGAGTTTATCCTCTGGCTTGGTAGTAATGGTAGAGTAGGGGACATGCGAGGCCATGAGATTACAGATTGCAGTTGAAGACAGTTCTGCTGTTGCTGATGGCCTAGAGTACCTCTTGGATGCCCAGTTTGGAGTTGCTTGATCTGTTTGGAATCTATCCCATTTAACACAATGGAGGATAACCTTGATGTGAAGATGGGACTTTTGTCTCCACAAGTATGCTTTTTCCTCTTGTTGGTTCCCTCACCAATTGCCACTGAACTAGTGGCTGTGTTCTTTAAGACTCGGCCAGCTCGACTTCCGGTGGCGGCAATGAGGAGCTAAGCCGCACATTCGGCAGCTCCCGCTGAGAACGGACTTTGGGGCTCTTTTCAGGGCCCCCAACGGAGCTGTGGCGGCAAACCACGACGTGGGAAGAGGTCAGGAGTCGACCCCAATGGTCCTATGGTCCGGACCAGGAGTGGGGCAAGGAGAAAACCGCAGAAAGGACCCCCGAAAAAGCTGGGGAAGGAAGACAAAATGGCGGCCGGCGGAGGCCTTGAGGAGCTGAGGCAGTGGGCTCAGGAGCAGCAGGCGACTCTGCTGCGCTGCTTCCAGGAGCTTAAGTTGGAGCTGCTGGAGTCACTGAAGGTAACCACCAGGGAGCTGATGGAGACCCAGACAGCCCAGGGGGCTGCGATCCGGGAGCTGCAGAAGCAGGCCTCCGAAAGGGAGGATGAGGTCGTGGCCATGGCGGGGAAGGTGGAGATGCACGAGGCGCTCCATAAAAGATGGCAAGAGCGGTTCGAGGAGCTGGACAACCGGTCGAGGAGGAAGAATTTGCAGATCCTGGGCCTCACGGAGGGGTCGGACCTAGCGGCCTATGTGGTGACTATGTTAAACTCGCTGATGGGGGCTGGGTCCTTCCAGGGGCCCCTGGAGTTAGAGGGGGCCCACAGAATTCTGGCTAGGAGGCCCAAGTCGAACGAGCCACCGCGGGCGGTGTTGGTGCGGTTTCATCGGTTTGTGGACCATGAGTACGTGCTCCGGTGGGCCAAGAAGGAGCGGAGCAGCAAATGGGAGAGCACGGATGCGGATCTTCCAGGACTGGAGTGCGGAGGTGGCGAGGCGGAGGGCCGGGTTTAACCGGACGGAGGCGGTGCTCCATAGACGGAGTGTGAAGTTCGGCATGTTGCAGCCGGCGCGTCTGTGGGTTACCTATAAGGGTCTGCACCATTATTTTGAGTCCCCGGAGGAGGCATGGGCCTTTGTGCAGGCCGAGAAATTGGACTCAAACTGAGGGTCTAAGATGGGGGATGCTGTATAATACTGTATTTGTATTTGCTTGGTTTAATGTAAGATGTGGGTTGGCCTTAGGGTGGGTGGGGTGATGTTGATTTGTCTTTTCTATATGGGTTTTTCTGCAGGGGTCGGGTGGACGGGTTCGAGCAGAGGGGTAAACGGGGAGTTCGGGGAGCTGGTGGGGGGGACTGACAATGGGAGTAGCCCTGGAGGAGGCGGGGCCGGGCAGGGCGAAAGCGCGGGCTTTCTACGCTGGGAGATGGTGGGGGCGGGGTCGGGGCTGAGAAGCGCGGGTCGTTGCTGGCTTTTTTCTTTTCCCACGCAAGAGCAGGGGGGGGGGGAGAGGACCCGGTGACGGGCACGACGGAGGAGGGGTAGTCCCACGTGGGGAGGAGTCGGAGGTAGGGCGGGAGTCGCCGGGTTCAGCCGTAGTTAGCTGGCTCACGGGAGTGCTATGGAGGGAGGGGCGTGGCTAGGAGGGGTCCTAGCCTTGGGGGGGGGGGGGGGGTACCGGGTTGCTGCTGAAACGGTCAGGAAGGAGCTGGAGGACGCAGGGGGTGCTGGAGGGGGGGGGGAGTTGCCGCCATGGGAAACTGGCAGAGCGGGGGTCGCTGGCCGGGGGTGGGCAAGGGATGGGGTATGGCTAATCGGCCGGGGAGGGGGGGCAGGGAGCCCTCTGATCCGGCTGATAACCTGGAATGTGAGGGGGCTGAATGGGCCGGTCAAATGGGCCAGGGTATTTGCGCACCTGAAGGGGCTGAAGGCGGATGTGGCCATGCTCCAGGAGACAGACCGGAGAGTGGTGGACCAGGTTCGGCTGAGGAAGGGATGGATGGGCCAAGTATTTCACTCAGGGCTGGATGAGAAGAGTAGGGGGGTGGCGATCCTGGTGGGGAAGAAGGTGTCGTTTGAGGAGTTAAATGTGGTGGCTGACAGTGGCGGGAGATATGTGATGGTGAGTGGCAAGCTGCAGGGGGAGCGGGGTGGTGTTGGTGAATGTTTACGCCCCAAATTGGGACGATGCGGGGTTTATGCGGCGTATGTTGGGCCGCATTCCGGACCTGGAGGTGGGGGGCCTGATCATGGGGGGGGACTTCAACATGGTACTGGATCCCCCATTGGATCGATCCAAGTCCCGGACGGGTAGGAGGCCGGCGGCGGCTAAGGTGCTGAGGGGATTTATGGACCAGATTGGGGGGGTGGACCCCTGGAGGTTTGCGAGGCCAAGGGTCAGGGAAAACTCATTTTTCTCCCATGTACATAAGGCCTACTCGAGGATTGATTTTTTTGTCCTGAGCAGGGGGTTGGTGGCGAGGGTGGAAGAAGTGGAATACTCCGCCATTGCCATTTCAGATCATGCCCCGTACTGGGTGGACCTCGGGCTGGGGGAAGAGAGGGACCAACGTCCGCTCTGGCGCTTGGAGGTGGGGCTGCTGGCAGATGAGGAGGTGGCCAAGAGGGTTCGGGGGTGTATCGAGAGGTACCTTGAGGCCAATGACAACGGGGAGGTCCAAGTGGGGACGGTCTGGGAGGCATTGAAGGCGGTGATGAGGGGGGAATTGATCTCCATCCGAACCCATAGGGAGAGGGGGGAGCAGAGGGAGAGACTGATAGGGGAGATGGTGCGGGTGGATAGGAGATATGCGGAGGCTCCAGAGGATGGATTGCTGGGGGAGAGGCGCAGCCTTCAGGCCAGATTCGACCTATTGACTACCAGAAAGGCGGAAGCTCAGTGGAGGAAAGCACAGGGGGCGGTGTATGAATACGGGGAGAAGGCGAGCAGGATGCTGGCACACCAGCTCCGAAAGTGGGATGCGCCCAGGGAGATTGGGGGAATGACGAATAAGGCTGGGAAGGTGGAGCGGAGGGGAGTAGATGTTAATGGGGTCTTCAGAGACTACTATGCGGAACTGTACCGGTCGGAGCCCCCAGTGGAGAGGGGTGGAATGGGGCTCTTCTTGGACAAGCTGCGATTCCCGAGGGTGGAGGAGGAGTAGGTGGAGGGACTGGGGGCGCCGATCGAGCTGGAGGAGGTGGTCAAAGGGATAGGGAGCATGCAGTCGGGGAAGGCGCCGGGGCCGGATGGGTTTCCGGCGGAATTTTATAAAAGGTATTTGGACCTGTTGGGCCCCCTGTTGGTCCGGACCTTTAACGAGGCAAGGGAAGGGGGAGCTTTGCCCCCAACTATGTCACAGGTGCTGATTTCCTTGATCCTGAAGCGGGACAAGGACCCTCTGCAGTGCAGGTCATATAGGCTGATTTTGCTGCTAAACGCTGACGCTAAGCTGCTGGCAAAGATCCTGGCCACTAGAATAGAGGATTGCGTGCTCGGGGTCATTCATGAAGGGAAGGCAGTTGAATGCGAACGTGCGAAGGCTCCTCAACGCCATTATGATGCCGGCCATGGAAGGGGAGGAGGAGATAGTGGTGGCATTGGATGCGGAGAAGGCCTTTGATAGGGTTGAGTGGGAGTATTTGTGGGATGTGTTGGAGAGGTTTGGGTTTGGGGAGGGGTTTATCCGGTGGGTGAGGCTGCTCTACGAGGCCCCGATGGCGAGTGTAGCCACAAATAGGAGGGGGTCGGAGTATGTACCGGGGGACGAGACAGCGGTGCCCCCTGTCCCCCTTGCTCTTCGCGTTGGCGATTGAGCCCCTGGCCATGGCATTGAGGGAGTCAGGGAACTGGAGGGGCCTGGTGCGGGGTGGGGAGGAGCATCGAGTGTCGCTGTATGCGGACGACCTGTTGCTGCATGTGGCGGACCCGGTGGGAGAGATGCTGGAGGTGATGAGGATTCTTTGTGAATTTGGGGGTTTCTCGGGGTATAAGTTGAACCTGGGCAAGAAATTAAAAAAATGAAAATCGCTTATTGTCACGAGTAGGCTTCAATGAAGTTACTGTGAAAAGCCCCTAGTCGCCACATTCCGGCGCCTGTCCGGGGAGGCTGGTACGGGAATCGAACCGTGCTGCTGGCCTGCTTGGTCTGCTTTATAAGCCAGCGATTTAGCCTTGTGAGCTAAACCAGCCCCTGGGCCGAGTGAGTTGTTTGTGGTGCATCCGGGGGATCAAGAGGAGGGGATTGGTAGGCTCCCATTGAAGCAGGCAGGGAAGAACTTTGGTCCAGGTGGCTGGGAGCTGGGGGGCCCTGCACAAGCTCAACCTCACAAGGTTGGTGGAGCAGATGGAGGAGGAGTTTAAGAGGTGGGATATGTTACCGCGGTCACTGGCGGGGAGGGTGCAGTCCGTTAAGATGACGGTGCTCCCGAGGTTTTTGTTCCTGTTCCAGTGCCTCCCCATCCTTATCCCGAAGGCCTTTTTTAGGAGGGTCAACAGGAGTATCACGGGATTTTTTGTGGGCACATGGGACTCCGAGGGTGAGAAGAATGTTCCTGGAACAGGGCAGGGATAGGGGGGGCTGGCGTTGCCCAACCTCTGTGGGTACTATTGGGCTGCCAATGCAGCGATGGTGCGTAAGTGGGTAATGGACGAGGAAGGGGCAGCATGGAAGAGGATGGAGGCGGCGTCATGTGTGGGCACGAGCCTGGAGGCACTGGTAACGGCGCCGTTGCCGCTCCCTCCAACGAGGTATACCACGAGCCCGGTGGTGGCGGCTACCCTCAAAATTTGGGGGCAATGGAGACGGCATAGGGGAGAGGTGGGGGGGCTCGATGGAGGCCCCAATACAGGGGAACCATCGGTTTGTCCCAGGGAGCATTGATGGTGGATTCCTGGGCTGGCACAGGGCAGGGGTTAGGAGGCTGAGGGACCTGTTTGTGGAGGGGAGGTTCGCGAGCTTGGGGGAGTTAGAGGGGAAGTTTGGGCTCCCCCCGGGGAACATGTTTAGGTACATGCAGGTGAGGGCGTTTGCCAGGCAGCAGGTGGAGGGGTTCCCCTTGCTGCCCCCACGAGGGGTGCGGGATCGGTTGCTCTCGGGGGTGTGGGTTGGAGGAGGAAGGATTTCGGACATATACCGGGTAATGCAGGAGGCAGACGAGGCCTCGGTGGAGGAACTGAAGGGTAAATGGGAAGAGGAGCTGGGTGAGGAGATTGAAGAGAGGCCTTTCCTGGACTTCCTGGCGGAACGGTAGGGAAATAGGCCGGCAGCAGCAGCAACCCGGGGGGGGGGGGGGGGGGGGGAGAGAGAGGGGGGGGGGAGAGAGAGGGGGGGGGAGAGAGAGGGGGAGAGAGAGAGGGAGGGAGGGGGTGTTTGGATCGGGGGGAGAGGGAGGGAGGGGGGGTTTTGGGTTTTGGATCGGGGGAGGGAGAACTGTGTACATGGGTCTGTGGGATGTGGCGGGTGTTATCTCTTTCCCTTTTGTCGTTGGGTGTTCTTTTGTTTTTTTTTCTTTTGTTTGTAGTTGCTTTTGAAGTTGGGTGGGAATTGTTCTTGGGGTGTTACCGCGGTTGTTTTGTTGATAGAGTTGAGCTGTTTATATTTTGTAAAAATTTCAATAAAAATTATTTTTAAAAAAGACTCGGCCAGCTCGGCCAGTGGTGGTGCTACTGAGCCCTTCCTGGTGATGGGCATTGAAATCCCCCACCCAAAGTACATTCTGTGCCCTTGCCACCCTCAGTGCTTCCTCCAATTGGTGTTAAAAATGGAGGAGGGCGGGTGCTGGTTGTTAATCTCAAACATTTTGCACACATTACAAAATAAACATTAAACCATGTAAATTCAAAATAAAAAGTTTATTTATCTCACAGGCTATAGGTAATGCCCACATGTCCATCATGCAACCCATTCTGCATTACTAAATTGAAGAGCTTCAAGGTTGTGTTTGTAGAATTTCCTGTTTGAACCCACTTTAAGATATCAAGGCGATAAAGATTTCATACTGTAACTTGCAGCTTGAATGAATGCCCTGCATTCATTGATTGTACACTCATTGATAGTAAACATTCACAGGGCTGTAATCTTGTCTGAATGCTTTATACTGACAGCAGTAAAGGGGGGAGGGCAGGAAAGACTTTTTGGAATAAGTATTTGATCTGGTTATTTGGTCCAGGAAACGGTTGGCTACATGAACAAGGGCCCATTCCTGAAGTTTTATTTCTTATTTATATGTCTTGTGTGTGTTGCACATGACAATCACCATGTCCAATATATGCTGTGAGGTATTTTGGACAACTTCTTTTTGAAAAGGAGTGTGCCTGAGAATGTTAAACAGACAATTTTCTTAGATGCACAGACACTTGTCTATTCCAGGGAAAACCAACCCATCCTATCCAGTCTCTCTAATTGTTCCCGGGTAACTATTCTGCTAAGATAGTCTTTTGATTTGTTTTATTATTATCACATGTATTAGTATACAGTGAAAAGTATTGTTTTTTGCATGCTGTACAAACAATGCATACCGTACATAGGGAAGGAAGAACATAAGAACTAGGAGCAGGGGTAGGCCATCTGGCCCCTCGAGCCTGCTCCGCCATTCAATTAGATCATGGCTGATCCTTTGTGGACTCAGCTCCACTTTCCGGCCCGAACACCATAACCCTTAATCCCTTTATTCTTCAAAAAACTATCTATCTTTACCTTAAAAACATGTAATGAAGGAGCCTCAACTGCTTCACTGGGCAAGGAATTCCATAGATTCACAACCCTTTGGGTGAAGAAGTTCCTCCTAAACTCAGTCCTAAATCTACTTCCCCTTATTTTGAGGCTATGCCCCCTAGTTCTGCTGTCACCCGCCAGTGGAAACAACCTGCCCGCATCTATCCTATCTATTCCCTTCATAATTTTAAATGTTTCTATAAGATCCCCCCTCATCCTTCTAAATTCCAACGAGTACAGTCCCAGTCTACTCAACCTCTCCTCATAATCCAACCCCTTCAGCTCTGGGATTAACCTAGTGAATCTCCTCTGCACACCCTCCAGTGCCAGTACGTCCTTTCTCAAGTAAGGAGACCAAAACTGAACACAATACTCCAGGTGTGGCCGTACTAACACCTTATACAATTGCAACATAACCTCCCTAGTCTTAAACTCCATCCCTCTAGCAATGAAGGACAAAATTCCATTTGCCTTCTTAATCACCTGTTGCACTTGTAAACCAACCTTCTGTGACTCATGCACTAGCACACCCAAGTCTCTCTGAACAGCGGCATGCTTTAATATTTTATCGTTTAAATAATAACCCCGCTTGCTGTTATTCCTACCAAAATGGATAACCTCACATTTGTCAACATTGTATTCCATTGGCCAGACCCGAGCCCATTCACTTAACCTATCCAAATCCCTCTGCAGACTTCCAGTATCCTCTGCACTTTTTGCTTTACCACTCATCTTAGTGTCATCTGCAAACTTGGACACATTGCCCTTGGTCCCCAACTCCAAATCATCAATATAAATTGTGAACAATTGTGGGCCCAACACGGATCCCTGAGGGACACCACTAGCTACTGATTGCCAACCAGAGAAACACCCATTTATCCCAACTCTTTGCTTTCTATTAATTAACCAATCCTCTATCCATGCTACTACTTTACCCTTAATGCCATGCATCTTTATCTTATGCAGCAACCTTTTGTGTGGCACCTTGTCAAAGGCTTTCTGGAAATCCAGATATACCACATCCATCGGCTCCCCGTTATCTACTGCACTGGTAATGTCCTCAAAAAATTCCACTAAATTAGTTAGGCATGACCTGCCTTTAACGAACCCATGCTGCGTCTGTCCAATGGGACAGTTTCTATCCAGATGCCTCGCAATTTCTTCCTTGATGATAGATTCCAGCATCTTCCCTATTACCGAAGTTAAACTCACTGGCCTATAATTTCCTGCTTTCTGCCTACCTCCTTTTTTAAACAGTGGCGTCACGTTTGCTAATTTCCAATCCACCGGGACCACCCCAGAGTCTAGTGAATTTCGGTAAATTATCACTAGTGCATCTGCAATTTCCCTAGCCATCTCTTTTAGCACTCTGGGATGCATTCCATCAGGGCCAGGAGACTTGTCTACCTTTAGCCCCATTAGCTTGCCCATCACTCCCTCCTTAGTGATAACAATCCTCTCAAGGTCCTCACCTGTCATAGCCTCATTTCTATCAGTCGCTGGCATGTTATTTGTGTCTTCCACTGTGAAGACCGACCCAAAAAACCTGTTCAGTTCCTCAGCCATTTCCTCATTTCCCATTATTAAAGGAAGGAGAGACTGCAGAATATAATGTTACAGTTATAGCAAGGTGTAGAAAAAAGATCAACTTAATACTAGGTAGGTCCATTCAAAAGTCTGATGGCAGTAGGGAAGAAGCTGTTCTTGAGTCGGTTGGTACGTGACCTCAAACTTTGGTATCTTTTTCCTGATGGAAGAAGGTGGAAGAGAGTATGTCCGGTGTGCATGGGGTCCTTAATTATGCTGGCTGCCTTTCCGAGGCAGCGGGAATTGTAGACAGAGTCGATGGATGGAAGGCTGGTTTGCGTGATGGATTGGGCTACATTCACGACCTTTTGTAATTTCCTGCGGTCTTGGGCAGAGCAGGATCCATACCAAGCTGTGATACAACCAGAAAGAATGCTTTCTATGATGCATCTGTAGAAGTTGGTGAGAGTCGTAGGTGAGATGCCAAATTTCCTTAGTCTTCTGAGAAAGTAGAGTCTTAACCAGTGTCAGCATGGGGGGACCAGGACAGGATGTTGGTGATCTGGACGCGTAAGAATTTGAAGCTCTCGACCCTTTCTACTTCATTCCCATTGATGTAGACAGGGTCATGTTCTCCACTACACTTCCTGAAGTTAATGACTATCTCTTTGGTTTTGCTGACATTGAAGGCGAGATTATTGGCGTCGCACTAGTTCACCAGATTCTCTATTTCATTCCTGTACTCTGTCTCGTCATTGTTTGAAATCCAACCACTACTGTGGTGTCATCAGCAAATTTAAAAATCGAGTTGGAGGGGAATTTGGCCACACGGTTATAGATGTATAAGGAGTGTAGTAGGGGCTGAGGACACAGCCTTGTGGGGCACCGGTGTTGAGGATAATCGTGGAGGAAGTGTTGTTGCCTATCCTTACTGATTGTGGCCTGTGGTTAGAAAGTTCAGGATCCAGTCGCAGAGGGAGGAGCCGAGGTCAAGGCCACGGAGTTTGGAGATGAGTTTCATAGGAATTGAAGTGTTGAAGGCTGAGCTGTAGTCGATAAATAGGAGTCTGCCATAGGTGTCTTTGTTACCTAGGTGTTCCAGGGTAGAGTGCAAGGCCATGTAGATGGTGTCTGCTGTCGACCTGTTGCAGCGGTAGGTGAACAGTAGTGGATCAAGGCAATCCGCGATCCTGGAGTTGATTCGTGCCATGACTAACCTTTCGAAGCACTTCATGACGATGGATGTCAGAGCTACTGGACGATAGTCAATAAGGCAGGCTGCTTGGCTTTTCTTTGGTACAGGGAAGATGGTCGATTTCGTGAAGCAGATAGGGACCTCAGATTGTTGTAAAGAGAGGTTGAAGATGTCTGCGATTATCCCCGCCAGCTGATCCGCGCAAGACCTGAGTGCCCGCCTGGGTACCCCATCCGGGCCAGTGGCTTTCCTCGGGTTGACCTTCGAGAAGGCAGCTCTGACGTCTGTAGTGGTGACCTCAGATACAAGTTCATCCAAGGCTTCTGGGGTGGAGGGTTTGCTCTCGCTGACCTCTTGTTCAAAGCGTGCATAGAATGCGTTGAGCTCATCAGGGAGGGAGGGATGCATTGGAGCCGGTGATTCTACATGCCTTCATCTTGTAGCCCGTTATGTCTTGCAGACCTTGCCACAGTTGGCAGGGGACCGTGGGATTCAAGCTTGGTCCGGTACTGTCTGAACCATTCAAAGTTTCTGATTTATGTTAGAGTTTCAGATGGTTCCAAGTGAAGGGTAATTAACCAATGGAAGATTGAACTTCCCAGGAAATGTACATGCAGTCCATGTGTGGGGCTATCTGGGGGCCAGCGCACCTTCTAGGCTATCTCCGGAGTATGATCTTTTAGGAACAAATGATCTGGGCCATCATAACCACTTAAAAGATGTCAATTAAGTGCATCCAATCCACTTCACTTGTTAGAACAGAGTGGCTGTTGAGCTAATGCTTTTATTGGTCTAGTCTCTCAGACAAGCATGCATCCAAAATGAGGGCAGGTGGAAAGCCAGATGGCCAGGCCCAATCCGAGAAGAATCAGTTGAATCATTGCAAGAGATCGGGGTATGATTCTCCCACCTCCCAGTCCCAGCATGTGCTTCTTGGCAAGTGGAGGCAGCGCGCTATTTGCTGGTGGCTGAATTCTCTGTTCCCGCCACTGTCAAAAGGAAATTCCCATTGAAGCCATCCCACATTGCCGGAAAACCTGCGGGGGTACACTGCCGGCGAGAGCAGAGAACCCCACCACCAGAAAGCGGCTGGAGAATTCCAGCGCAGGGAATTTGAAACAAAAGTAAGTTCCACCTGGTGTTTTCTGTGATCATTTACATTGGGTCAAGATTCAATTTGCCCCGTTTAGGACCTGCCTACCAAACTGACCATGCCCCCAGATCAAAATGTTGGGATTCTGCTGATTGTGCTGGGCCGAGAAGGCTCTTTACATTTTGACCATTTTCTTAGATGCACAGACACTAGGAAGCATGTTTTAAAAGCTATTTCGTATTCAAAAAAGTATTTATTTATTTAAAAATACTGACAAGCGTACCTCAATGAAACTGTTAAATAGCTCAATATAGTTTTTGTATGTAATTTCCAGTGATTTCAGATCAGGTGACTCACAGGTGGAGACGATGACTGGACACTCATTAAAGATGCTTATTTTGGAGATAAAGCAATTTTCAGCTGTTTCAGAAAATGGCACCAGGTTAATTACCAGTCTTAAGTAGATAGGGAATTTTTTTAATGGATAGAAAACAGACTAGTATGCTGGAGGCTGCAAGCTCAAGGGACCATCCGGCCTACTCCTGCAGGCTGAAGGAGCCATATGACCTACTCCTGCATCTCAAGGGACCATCCAGCCTACTCCTGTCGGCTCGAGGGGCCATATGACCTACTCCTGCATCTCAAGGGACCATCCGGCCTACTCCTGCAGGCTGAAGGAGCCATATGACCTACTCCTGCATCTCAAGGGACCATCCGGCCTACTCCTGTAGGCTCGAGGGGCCATATGGCCTACTCTTGCTCCTATTTCTTATGCTTTCATTTAACATTATTGCGCTGCCTGATTGCTCTAGTTCATGGAAGACATTACGTTAATTATTATGCAAATTAATTTCAGTGAAACATTACCTATAACAAAACTTGTGCAGTTTCAAACATATTGTGTTTGAGATCCGTCCCCCCTTTTATGCTTTTAGGCAGTTTTCTTCTGCAAGAAGACCTCTTAATATAGAATTAGTAGAATTTTAAACAAATGGTTTGTCACCAATGGCATCCAGAGATCCTATTCGATCAAAGTCCGAGGGTTATGAACATAGAACATAGGACATAGAACACTACAGCGCAGTACGGGCCCTTCGGCCCTCGATGTTGCGCCGACCTGTGAAACCATCTGAAGCCTATCTGACCTACACTATTCCATTTTCATCCATATGTCTATCCAGTGACCACTTAAATGCCCTTAAAGTTGGCGAGTCTACTACTGTTGCAGGCAGGGCGTTCCACACCCCTACTAATCTCCGAGTAAAGAAACTGCCTCTGATATCTGTCCTATATCTATCACCCCTCAATTTAAAGCTATGTCCCCTCGTGTTGGTCATCACCATCCAAGGAAAAAGACTCTCACTGTCCACCCTATCTAACCCTCTGACTATCTTATATGTCTCTATTAAGTCACCTCTCAGCCTTCTCCTCTCTAACGAAAACAACCTCAATTCCCTGAGCCTTTCCTCGTAAGACCTTCCCTCCATACCAGGCAACATCCTAGTAAATCTCCTCTGAACCCTTTCCAAAGCTTCCACATCCTTCCTATAATGTGGTGACCAGAACTGCACGCAGTACTCCAGGTGCGGCCGCACCAGAGTTATGTACAGCTGCAGCATGACCTTGTGGTTCCGAAACTCAATCCCCCTGCTTATAAAGGCTAGCACACCATATGCCTTCTTAACCTATTAACCTGGGTGGCAACTTTCAGGGATTTATGTAGCTGGATGCCGAGATCTCTCTGTTCATCTACACTACCAAGAATCTTGCCATTAGCCCAGTACTCTGCATTCCTGTTACTCCTTCCAAAGTGAACCACCTCACACTTTTCCGCATTAAACTCCATCTGCCACCTCTCAGCCCAGCTCTGCAGCTTATCTATGTCCCTCTGTATCCTACAACATCCTTCAGCACTATCCACAACTCCACCGACCTTCGTGTCATCTGCAAATTTACTAACCCATCCTTCTACACCCTCTTCCAGGTCATTTATAAAAATGACAAACAGCAGTGTACCGAAAACAGATCCTTGCGGTACACCGCTAGTAACTGAACTCCAGGATGAACATTTGCCATCAACCACCACCCTCTGTCTTCTTTCAGCTAGCCAATTACTGATCCAAACCGCTAAATCACCTTCAATTCCATACTTCCTTATTTTCTGCAATAGCCTACCGTGGGGAACCTTATCAAACGCCTTACTGAAATCCATATACACCACATCAACTCATTATGGCTCAGATTATGATGTAAACACAGCTATCAAAAAAAATAAAGTCACTCAAAGTAATTGAAGCATTCCTTCTCCCACTCCCACCCCACCGTGGAGATCAGTAAAGTGGTGTTTCACTGCTAATGTCTACTTGTTCACCATTTAAAAGATTCAGCTTGCCGAGACGTTTTCAGCAAGGTGGAATTACACAATTAAAGGGACACAAGCAAACGGGGATTGCTTATGATGACCTTTGCCCATAACTTGAGGCTCACTGCAGGTTATGGAATTTTATTTTTTACTGTTACATGCTGGATGCCTTCCTCTATACTTTTTTTTTAACTTTAGAGTGTCCAATTCATTTTTTCCAATTAAGGGGCAATTTAGCATGGCCAATCCACCTAGCCTGCACATCTTTGGGTTGTGGGGGCGAAACCCACGCAAACACGGGGAGAATGTGTAAACTCCACACGGACAGTGACCCAGAGCCGGGATCGAACCTTCCTCTATACTTGGCAATTACTGAGAGCTGCATAATGGGCTTTCAATCCTTTGAAATGTTGCTATAAATTGGATCTTTTTCTATCTCAAAGTATCAGGAGCAACTCTGGCTTCTTTAAGCAAACATTTCCATTTATTAGACTATTCATTAACCAGCCTGTACTGTGTCAAAGTTTATAACTCAATATAAACCACTAAAACTTGGGTGTAAATCTTATAATGTAGAAAATATGCTTATCTCCCAATGAACCCAAATAAACCAGGGAAAGAAGGAACTAATGTTTATCCCATGGTCGGTGTTTTCCAATTCCTCCGCGGCCCACTTTCTGGCAACAGAGACTGCTTTCCATTGGTTGGTGGCAGGATCCTCTGATCCAGCCAAAGTCTATGGCATGTTTTGTGGCTCGTTTGTCCCTCTACCAAGGAACCTGGGGCCGGGGGAGAGGGGGGGTGGTGGGAGCGCAGAGTCACCTTCAGCGGGATCCTGCCAGCAAGAAGGCCTTGAAAGGCCTGCCAACTTGCTTAATGTTCAATAATATCCCAAAGGCAAATGGATAATCCATGATATTGGGCTGTATTTGAGCCGCCCTCCCCCACTGGACATGTTTGTCGTGGGGGGGGGGGGCAAGGGGCATGTAAAAGATGACAGTTGGCTAGCCCACTGCCTTCCTGCTCACCCTCGACCCATTTCCCTATAAAATGGTAGTTGGGCAGGGGCTGAAATCGCAGCCCACCTGCCATTTGGAAAAAAATAATCAATGGGTAATTCAGCTTGTCAAAAACCCAATTGACGTGACTATTACCCAGCGCACACCAAAATATCGTTGGCGTGAGTAGGCAGGTGAAAGTGAGAAGGGTATTTTTTAAAACAATTTAGAGTACCCAATTCATTTTTTCAATTGAGGGGCAATTTAGTGTGGCCAATCCACCTACCCTGCACATCTTTGGGTTGTGGGGGTGCAACCCACGCAAACACGGGGAGAATGTGCAAACTCCACACGGACAGTGACCCAGATCCGGGATCGAACCTGGGACCTTGGCTCCATGAGGCTGCAGGGCTAACCCACTACGCCACCGTGCTGCCCTAGGAGGCTGTTTTTTTTTTACCGCTGCTGCTTAAAAGGAGAGTGTGAAGGGTGGTCTGTCCTTCAGGAGTGCATTAGAGGAACCCCCAACAAAATGTGACTATCCCTTTGTCACTTCTTGCTGACCATCAAAATCCGCCTCTTCCCCCGCCCATTTTCCACCTTCCCTAGGGTCCCCAATCCCTCCTCAGGAAGCTACGTCCTCTTCATCCCAGGGCTTATGTGCAGTCCCAGAATGCCCACTACTGAATTCTGATGTTGCTAGGATTGTGAGCGCTGCCAGCAGCTCTTGAGTGTGGGACTTAGCTCTACTGAGGAGCAGAAGTCTCACGCTCACACCCTTAAAGCCACCTGGATCTTGTGGCTGCCTTGGAGTGGTCTTGTTTAATGTTGCTCAGTTCAGGAGCAACGGGCTGGATTCTCCCAAAATGAGACTATGTCCCCACGCAGGTGTAAAAACGGTGGAGTTTTACTCCAGAAATTCATCCAGAAGGTTGAACAAATTCAATGCCCTGCAGGGGGCGAGCAGGGACCCGGATTGAATCTCGCAGATTTTGCTGCGAATATGGACCCCCACACTTCCGGTTCGGAGTCCGCTCATGGCGGCGGCCTCCAGCGGCCGCGCGAGCTCCATGGCGGACTCGGACCGCGGAGTCACACAAAGAAAAGTGATACCCCCGATCGGCCGCGCTCCCGAGCCTAAAACTGTGCAGATTTAATCCCCGGCCGCCTATAAGGCCCCCTCTGGCCTCCAGACCCCCCGCTCCCAACCAGGGCGGCCAGCATCCCGACTGGCAATAGGTGGTTAGTTCCATGCCGTTGGGAACTCGGCCGATTGGGAATGGAGGATTGCTGGGTGGGCCTCCGGCCATGGCCCCCCGGCGGCGCGGTGTACTTCGCGGCTTTTCGGTTGCCAGAGAATTGCTGGATCGCCACCGGGCCCGATTACAGCGTGAAAGTAGATTCTCTGCCCTTGCGCCAGCCACGATTTTGGCGCGGGGTGCGGAGAATCCAGCCCAACATATTTTTCCGGCAAAGGACAGGGTGAGCAGTAGCCTCCCCTGTAAAATTCTGCCCATTATCACTGATAAAAGGTAATTGCTGTTAGGCCACACCACATATTCTATGCCAGTCGGGATGCTGGCGTGGCGGCTGCGGACTCAGTCTGCAGCCACCCTGGTCGGGGGCGGAGGGTTGTCTGGAGGCCAGAGGGGGCCTTATAGTTGGCCGGGGATTAAATCTGTGCGGTTTAGGCTCGGGCGCGCGGCTGATCGGGGGTATCGCTTTTCTATGTGTGACTCCGCGGTCCGAGTCCGTCATGGAGCTCGGCGCGGCCACTGGAGGCCGCCACCATGCGCGGACTCCAAACCGGAAGTGCCATTTTGAGACTACGTGCGGTGGCGGGCAGCTCCAGTGTTGTCTGTCCCGCCAACCAGAATAGTTCCTGCCCCAGATTTTGCTCTTGGAAGCTTATTAATTAAGCACAAGCAAGTTCCTCTCGGACTCTCCTGGTGGGCTGATTTGTTCACCTGCCCTCAGCTGATGGATTACAAGGTCCCAGCGCCAGATTTAAATACCAGTCCAGCACACTCGTATCACTCTCTCCAGCTGTCTTCACCAGACCGTGCATGATGTCAGCAACTCAGAGGGAAAAGGGCAGCAGCCTCAATATGAAGTCTGTTCCTCGATTCATGCATCCCCCTCCCAAGCCGATCACTTGCAAGTCACCCATATCCCACTTGGACCTCTACCCATTGCATCTGGAGTCTTCATTCATCCCCATGTGATATCCCATTGACCGCTTGTTTGTGAGATTTTCATGCAGCTTTGTCAGGAGTTTCCATCCCTCAGTCTTACCTTTGTCTTCCATTGTTCATCTTCTTCATCCGCCTCCTTCCTCTGTGTGCCATCGCGAGCCATCGCCTTCCCCCGTCCCCTCTGCTCCTTGTGCAGCCGTCTTTCCACATTGCTCCCCTTGTCCTGGTTAGGCCACACCCACCTCATTCCTTGGCCACAACTCACCTCGCACTCCGCTCCCCACTCCCCCCACCCCCAGTCAAACTTCGGACCTTAGTTCCAGTGGCTGCATGCATCTCACACTGGTGTCCAGGTAGTCACTGGTGTGTGGCACCAGGGGGGATGGAGACGCCTGCACTCAGTTCTGATCTGACTGGGTGACATAGGAGGGTTCCTGGGTCAAGCAGAACGGTGCTGTCCATGAAGACCAGCTGAACATGGAAATGGGGGCAGGAACCTGTCTGTCTCGGCAGAGTAGTGAACAGTGCATCAGGAGTAGCATAGCACTCTGCCAGAAAGTTGTTTCACTCACCCTGAAGTCTCTGGCAAACTGAGGACCATCTTGTGCACACCACTCATTAACAATCGGGTTTGATGCTGGCATGATTTTCCGCTGGTGTGTCGCAAGATTGGAAAGCCTGCCAGTGGGCAGCTGTTTTAATGAGCATTCATGAGATGCAAATGAGTGGCAATAGTGTTTGCGCCACCTGCCAGCGGGAAGAGCGACCCACCATTGATCCACCGCTATTGGGAGAATTGCAACGGGATTTTATGCCGACAGGTAAAATTAAAAAATTTTGTTTTTAAAAAGCTCTATTCGGATGTCTATCCTTAATCACAGTGAAGACTGAACTAACGCCTCCAACCCCAACCAACCATCCTTCACCTCCACTCACCCTCCCTATAAACATGATGGGGGGTGATTAAAAACAAAACACTCCCCTACACAAGGATTATAAGACATAATAACAAAATAAGGAGTAAAATTGTGTACTGATCACTCATCGCATGATCATCAGGATTTTGCTGGTATAGGATGCTCTCTTTATTTTAGAACAGGTTAATCCACAACACCCACCCTTACACTGACATGTTTCATAGAGAAGAACATAGGGAAATACAGCACAGAACAGGCCCTTCGGCCCACGCTGTTTTGTCCTAGGTTAATCATAGATTATCATAGAATTTTGGATACTAAGGGCAATTTAGCGTGGCCATTCCACCCAACCTGCACATCTTTGGACTGTGGGAGGAAACCGGAGCACCCGGAGCAAACCCACGCACATACGGGGAGTTTCATTCCCTTGCAGGAGAAAGCATTAAATATTAAATAATGAACCACATAATCACAAGTGATTCATGTCCAGGATTGTAGATTGTGGGTTAAATGGAGCACCTAATGGAGCCACATCCCTGTTAGGAGTAATATATTCCTTGCTGAAAACTTGTTTCATATTATAAACCTAAAATGAGATTTGGCATGATGCATTATTACTGTCGAATGCTAGAGGGAAATCTTGCAGAAGTGAAGATGATATAATTAGAGATAATTTTGAGTATTTAACCCATTCACAGTTGTATTTCATTCACAGGCAGCAGGGTGGCACAGTGACTAGCACTGCTGTCTCACAGTGCCAGAGTCCTGCGTTCAATTCCGGCCTTGGCTGACTGTGTGGAGTTTGCACGCTCTCTCCGTGTCTGCATGGGTTAACTCCGGGTGCTCCGGTTTCTTCCCACAGTCCAAAGATGTGCAGGTTAGGTGGATTGGCCATGCTAAATTGCCCCTTTGTGTCCAAAGAGATGCAGGTTAGGTGGGATTAGGGGGGGTAGGGTGGGGGTGTGGGCCTAGGTAGGGTGATCTTTCAGAGGGTCAGTGCAGGTGTGATGGGCTAAATGGCTTCCATCTGCACTATAGGGATTCTATGTTTCTAAGAGGGGGCCTAAGGGGGCCTCACGGTAGCATGGTGGTTAGCATCAATGCTTCACAGCTCCAGGGTCCCAGGTTCGATTCCCGGCTGGGTCACTGTCTGTGTGGAGTCTGCACGTCCTCCCCGTGTGTGCGTGGGTTTCCTCCGGGTGCTCCGGTTTCCTCCCACAGTCCAAAGATGTGCGGGTTAGGTGGATTGGCCATGCTAAATTGCCCGTAGTGTAAGGTTAATGGGGGGATTGTTGGGTTACGGGTTACGTGGGTTTAAGTAGGGTGATCATTGCTCGGCACAACATCGAGGGCTGAAGGGCCTGTTCTGTGCTGTACTGTTCTAAAAAAAAAAGAATTGCCGGGTAAATGACAGGATAAGGACACCATCCACATTACACAAGAAGATAAATGATAAGACAGGATCAGGGATCACTTTTCAGGATCTCTCGAGGATTCCAACGATAGATATATCATCACTTCCACCATACCGTCTCTCCCACATGTGGCCAATCCACAGCCTTATCCCCAGTTTGGGGGGGGGGGGGGGGACAACTCGACGTGCTCATGCACCTCCAAACCCTCACGACTAGCATTGAGAATAGGACAACATAGGATCAGCGATCGCTGAGCCCAAACAACCGCTGGCCTTGAAGATTAGATTTGTTGTGCTCCATTGAATCTGATACACCCAGCCTCAAAAACAAGATTAGCAAACCATGGCAGCCAATTTTTGAACACAATTGAGAACTCGCCTCCCACCTCTCTACCTCCTGAACCCGTCAGGATAAATGACACGCTATGCAGCAGGATCTCAATGATACAAAGGCGGGCCCTCACCAGGGAATGTGCTCTTCTGAGTGCAAGAACTCTATCATGCACATCCACTGCTCTCCCAAAGGTTTCCTGCAATTCTTCAAAGTGAGCTCTTGACAACGTACACTGCAGAGCCAAGGTCTTTGACCAAGACAACATTATCAATGGCGGCCATCTTCTGGTGCACACAGCATCACCGAAGCGAGAGGTTGCTCAGCAGCAACAACACCACTGCAAGGTGGGCCCCAACCCAACCAACTCCGACCACCACGACCAAACGAGGATCTTTACAATTTATCTCGGCTCTTCACAATTCACCAATCATGAACCTCCAGGGACATGGCGCAAGTCATGCATCCCAACAGAAAGCAAATGTGAAATGTGCACCTGAATAAAATAAAGAATGAAAAAATGAGCAGTGCCAGAGCTCGTGGCAACGCAACTGCTCCCGCGCTCACAACGCATGACTCCCGTACACAACATCTTAACTGAGGTCTTAATAAACTGTTATGTAGCAGATCATTACCTCTCAGCTTTTGTCTTTTCTACCTCGAGATAAAAACTAGAATTCCATTAACGTTTTGTTTAAACAATCTTATCGTGCCGTGTTGCTTCTTTAATGTCTTGTGAATCCATAGAACAAAGAACAATACTGCACAGGAACAGACTCTTCGGCCCTCC
Organism: Scyliorhinus canicula; assembly: GCF_902713615.1. NCBI lineage: Eukaryota > Metazoa > Chordata > Chondrichthyes > Carcharhiniformes > Scyliorhinidae > Scyliorhinus > Scyliorhinus canicula. The sequence continues at coordinate 45,010,719 of NC_052152.1, read as the reverse complement.
AAGCCTGTACTGGTCATATTACCAACCTTGGCCAAAACCCTTAGCACTTCCTAGTGCCGTATCCCCACATACCCATCATATCCATGTATTTGTCGAGATGCCTTTTGAACGCTGTTAATGTATCTGCTTCCACAACCTCCCCTGGCAGCCCATGCCAGGCACTCACCACCCTCTGCGTAAAAAACCTGCCTCGTACATCTCCTCGAAACTTTGCCCCACTGACCGTAAACCTATGCCTCCTGGTGATTGATCCCTCCACCCGAGGAAAGAGTGCCTGCTCATCCACTCTATCCATGGCCCTCATAATCTTGTAGACCTCTCTCAGATCGTCCCTCAATCTCCGTCGTTCAAATGAAAATAGTCCGAGTCTATTCAGCCTCTCCGCATAGCTAACACCTCCTGACCAGGCAACATCCTGGTAAACCTCCTCTGCACCCTCCCCAAAGCCTCCATATCCTTCTGGTAGTGTGGCAACCAGAATTGTGTGCATTATTCCAAGTGCGGACTTACAACTATACAACTGTAGCATGACGTGCCAGTTTTTATACTCGATGCCCCATGCAACGAAGGCAAGCATTCCATATACTTTGTCGACTTGTGTGTTGGAACCAACAATTCTACGGACATGTGCTTGTAGGATTAGAATAGCGGTTTTAATATACTTACAACAGAGCCAGCCTGTTAGTTGTTGAACTTACGGTGAACTGGCTGGCTGACCCTGTGGCACTGATCTTTATACAGCAGCTCCCGGGTGAGGAGTCCTGGGCGGAGCCAAGGGAGAAGCCCAGTACAACTCTCGAGTATTCCCAGAGCTACTCCCCCTGATGGTCAGGTAGTGCAAATGTACTTACAATATAGACACATATATATACAGATTATAATCCCGTGTGAATCACATTCACCACATTCACCCCCTGTGAAAAAAATCGAGTCCAGCGGGGGTGGTGGCTCACAGAGTTGGTCTGTCCGGTGGACGAATTGTTCTTTTCGATCTGCGGAGCACCGGGGTTGCAGCCTCTTGCGGTGGCTGGGTGGGTGTTGAGAGCTGGGGTACGATGGCAGACTCCGGGGCGGGTCTCATCCGAACTTTATACACCTCTGGCTCCACCGGAGATTGGGGGCGCTGGGGGCGGGCTGGTTCTGGCGCATGGAACCGGTGGGGTGAGCTTACGGAATCGAGGGCGCGAGGGGCCGGCAGCATAGGGAACGGGGTAAGGGGTTCCTCAGTGGGGGTGGGGGGGGCTGGATCCAGCAGGTGCCAGGTCCCGAAGGGATACTGTGTCCTGGCGACCGTCCGGGAACTCCACAAATGCGTACTGGGGAATGGAATGGAGGAGGCGCATCTTTTCAACAAGGGGATCAGTTTTGTGCCCTCTGACGTGCTTCCTCAGGAGGACCGGGCCTGGTGTCCTCAGCCTCGCCGGTAGTGAGACTCCCGTGGTAGTGCCCCTAGAAAAAATGAAGAGTCGCTCGTGAGGGGTTTGATTTGTAGCTGTACAGAGGAGGGATCTGATTGCGTGGAGCGCGTCTGGGAGGACTTCTTGCCATTGGGAGACTTGGAGTTTTCTAGAACGGAGGGTCAGTAGGACGGTCTTCCAGACCGTCGCGTTCCCCCTCTCCACCTGCCCGTTCCCCCTGGGGTTTTAGCTGGTAGGCCTGCTCGAGGCGATGCCCTTGTCGAGCAGGTACTGACGCAGCTCGTCGCTCATAAAGGACGAACCCCGGTCGCTGTGCACGTAGCTGGGGAACCGAATAGGGTGAAGACACTATGCAGGGCCCTAATGACTGTGTGGGAGGTCATATCAGGGCATGGAATGGCAAAAGGGAATCGGGAGAACTCGTCGATGATGTTGAGGAAATAAATGTTCTTGTTAGTGGAGGGGGGTGGCCCTTTGAAATCGATTGCAAGGCGTTCAAATGGCCTAGAAGCCTTGACCAGGTGGGCCCTGTCTGGTCTACAGAAGTGCGTTTGCACTCTGCACAGATCGGGCAGTCCCTGGTGACCGCTTTTACCTCCTCGTTGGAGAAAGGCAGGTTTCAGGCTCTGATGTAGTGGGCAAGCCGGGTGACCCCTGGATGGCAGAGGTCCACGTGGATGGCTTTCAGACGGCTGATCTGCGCGCTGGCGCATGTCCCGCGGGATACGGCATCCGAGGGCTCGTTGAGCTTCCCCGGTCGATATTTAATATCGTAACTATAGGTGGAGAGTTCGATCCTCCACCAAAGGATTTTATCATTTTTTATTTTGCCCCTTTGCGAGTTGTCAAACATAAAGGCAACCGATCGTTGGTCGGTGATGAGGGTGAACCTCCTACCTGCGAGGTAGTGCCTCCAGTGACGAACAGCCTCCACGATGGGTTGTGCTTCCTTCTCGACTGAGGAGTGTCGGAGTTCTGAAGCGGATAGGATACGGGAGAAAAATGCAAAGGGCCTCCCTGCCTTATTTAAAGTGGCTGCTAGAGCTACCTCTGAGGCGTCGCTCTCAACCTGAAAGGGAGTGGATTCATCCACCGCCCACATGGCAGCTTTGGCGATGTCCTCCTTGATGCAGCTGAAGGCCTGGCGCGCCTCAGCAGACAGGGGAAATCGTGTGGCCTTAAATAGTGGGCGGGCTTTGTCCGCATATTGAGGGACCCACTGGGCGTATTATGAAAAGAACCCCAAGCACCGTTTGAGGGCCTTGGGGCAATGAGGGTCCGGGTCTGGGCCCAGGACTCTGTTCTCCACGACGTAGCCGAGGATGGCCAGTCTGTTTGTGCGGAAAACGCATTTCTCCTTGTTATAAGTGAGATTTAATTTCTGTGCCGTTTGGAGAAAACGGTGGAGGTTGGCATTGTGGTCCTGCTGGTCATAGCCGCAGATGGTAACATTGTCCAGATACGGAAACGTGGCCCGCAGCCCATACTGGTCTACCATTCGGTCCATTGCTCATTGGAACACCGAAACCCCATTAGTGACGCTAAAGGGAACCCGGAGGAAATGGAAGAGGCGGCCATCGGCCTCGAATGCCGTGTAGTGGCGGTCCTCCGGGCGGATTGGGAGCTGGTGGTATGCAGACTTCAGATCCACCGTGGAAAATAGCCGATATTGGGTGATCTGATTAACCATGTCTGCAATTCTGGGGAGGGGATACGTGTCTAGGAGCGTAAAGCGATTTACGGTCTGACTATAGTCGACGACCATGCAAAATGTTTCCCCGGTCTTGACGACCACCACTTGAGCTCTCCAGGGACTATTACTGGTCTCCATGATCCCCTCACTGAGCAGCCGTTGGACCTCCGATCGGATAAAGACCCTATCCTCTAGGCTGTACCGCCTGCTGCGAGTAGCTACTGGCTTGCAATCTGGAGTGAGATTGGCGAAGAGAGGAGGGGGGGAGATGCGCAGCGTGGCTAGGCTGCAGATAGTGAGTGGGGGCAGGGGCCCGCCGAAGCTGAGGGTGAGGCTCTTGAGGTTGCACTGGAAATCCAGGCCCAATAAGAGTGGCGCGCAGAGGTCAGGCAGGACATAAAGTTTAAATTTAGAATAACTAGCGCCTCGAATTGTGAGCGTAGCGACGGTGCGTCCTTGGATTTGGACTGAGTAGGAGCCCGAAGCGAGGGCGATAGTTTGGCTCACAGGAAAAATAGAAAGCGAACAGCGTCTTACCAGCTCTGGATGTATAAAGCTCTCGGTGCTTCCGGAGTCAAAGAGGCATGGCGTGCTGTACCCGTTGATCTGCACCTTCGCCATCGAACTTCGTAGGTGCTTGGGGCGGGATTGATCTAGGGTGACCGCATTGAGTTGCGGGCCGTGTGGTGAGTGCCCGGGGAAGTCGTATTCTTCAGATGAGCTTTCTGAGCATGGAGATGCAGATGGGGCCCGTGGATCGCACGTGGTGAGCGGCGAGGAAGATGGCGGCCCCCATGAGTCGTACGTGGCCGGCCGCATGGTGGGGGTTTGCCAAGTTGGCGGCCCCCATGGATCGCACGTGGCGGGAGGGGGCGGAGTCGGGGCATAGGCCGCAGCGTTTCGGGCCCCGCGGGCCCGCTAGTGTTGGGAGCGATTTGTTCTCTCTGCAGGGGAGTTAAAAACTGGGGCCCTTTTCGCGAGGCACACTCTGGCATAGTGGCCTTTTTTCCCGCAGCTGCTGCAGGTCGCGGATCGGGCTGGGCAGTGCTGCCGCGGGTGCTGGCTTTGGCCACAGAAATGGCAGGTTGGGGCAGCTGAGTAGCTGGCTGGAGCAGCTGAGTAGCTGGCTGGGGCAGCAAAGTAACTGGCTTTGGCAGCTCGGTAGCTGGGGGGCCGTGCGGCACAGGCCTGGGGGGATTGTTGGTCGGGGGCCCACGCACGTCCTCCCCGTGTGTGCGTGGGTTTCCTCCGGGTGCTCCGGTTTCCTCCCACGGTCCAAAGATGTGCGGGTTAGGTGGATTGGCTATGCTAAATTGCCCGTAGTGTCCTAAAAAGTAAGGTTAAGGGGGGGTTGTTGGGTTACGGGTATAGGGTGGATACGTGGGTTTGAGTAGGGTGATCCTTGCTCGGCACAACATCGAGGGCCGAAGGGCCTGTTCTGTGCTGTACTGTTCTATGTTCTATGTTCTATGAGGTTGCGGGGTCCGCGGGAAACGACGTGAGGCTGCGGAAGGAGACTTCCATAGTGGTAGCAGCCTCCACAGTAGTGTCTAAGTCCTGGGCCCCCTTTTCTTTTTTTTTTTTTTTTTTTCTTTTTTTTTTAAAATTTAGATTATCCAATTATTTTTTCCAATTAAGGGGCAATTTAGTGTGGCCAATCCACCTACTCTGCACATTTTTGGGTTGTGGGGGTGAAACCCACGCAAACACGGGGAGAATGTGCAAACTCCACACAGACAGTGACCCAGAGCCGGGATCGAACCTGGGACCTCAGCGCCGTGAGGCAGCTGTGCTAACCACTAGGCCACCGTGCTGCCCGGGCCCCCTTTTCTAGCAGTCTTTGGCGCACATAGTTAGATCTAAGGCCCGCTACGAAAACGTCCCGCACAGCAAGTTCCCTATGTTCAGCCGCGGTAACGGCTTGATAATTAAAGTCATTGTAAAGATTGTTCAGTTCCCGTACAACTCAGCAAGCGTTTCTGTAGGCCGCTGACGGCGAGTCGTAAACACGTGGCGTGCATAAACCTCGTTAATGGGCCTAACATACATTTTGTCCAATATCGCCAGCGCTGCGGTGTAAGAACCGGCCGGATTTAGCTGTGTGGAGATTCTGTGGCTCACTCTCATGTGCAATATGCTGAGCTTTTGTTCCTCCGTTGTTCCGGCGGTGCTGGCTTCTGCCAGGCAGGCTTTAAAACATCTCAGCCAGTGGTAAAAAATGTCCTTAGCCTCTGCATCCTGTGCGTCGAGTTCTAGGCGTCCGGGCTTGAGGGCTGCTTCCATGATTTTCTTCGACTGTTTCCTAAGTATATTAAATTGTTGGAACCAACAATTCTACGGACACGTGCTTGTAGGATTAGAATAGTGGTTTTAATATACTTACAACAGAGCCAGCCTGTTAGCCTTTGAACTTTCGGTGAACTGGCCGGCTGACCCTGTGGCACTGATCTTTATACAGCAGCTCCCGGGGGAGGAGTCCTGGGCGGAGCTAAGGGAGAAGCCCAGTACAACTCTCGAGTGTTCCCAGAGCTACTCCCCCTGGTGGTCAGGTAGTGCAACTGCACTTACAATATAGACACATATATATACAGATTATAATCCCGTGTGAATCACATTCACCACATTGTGTTACCATTTTCAAAGATGAAATGAAATGAAAATCGCTTATTGTCACAAGTAGGCTTCAAATGAAGTTACTGTGAAAAGCCCCTAGTCGCCACATTCTGGCACCTGTTGGGGGAGGCTGGTATGCGAATTAAACCATGCTGCTGGCCTGCCTTAAACTGCTTTAAAGTCAGCTCTTTTGCCCTGTGCTAAACCAGCCCCAGGCAGATCTGTGGACCTATACACCCAGATCTCTCCTACTTTCTGTATACCTAAGAGTTTTGCCACTTATGGTATATTTCCCCTCCATGTTAGGCCTACCAAAATGCATGACCTCATGGGCGCGATTCTCCAAGCCCCGTGCCGGGCCGGAGAATCGCCGTAACCGCGCCCCGCCGCCGGCACGCGATTCTCCGAGGTGCAGAGAATCGGCGCCATTTGCGCCGGCGCATTTGGCGCGCCGCTGGTAGCGGGCCGCTGATTCTCCAACCCGGATGTGCCGATCGGCTGCGAGAACACAGCAGAGTCCCGCCGGCGCCATTCGCCCATGCTCGCTGCCGGTGGGAACTCTGCGTGAAGGGTCGGGGCGGCCTGTGGGGTGGGGAAAAGTGCTCCTTCTCCGGGAGGGGGGGGGGGGTGTGCCTCCGATGGGGTCTGGTACGCGATGAGGGCTGGCCTCTCCCCCCCCGGGCCTACTTTGTTGCGCGGCCGGCCCCTGAACCCCCACGCCATGTTGGGTTGGGGCTGGCGCACTGAAGAAGTCCCCCGCGCATGCGCGGATTTAGTGGCCCAACTGCGCATGCGCAGGTTGGCGCGGCGCCCATTTGGCGCTGGGAAGGAAAACCGGAGAGGCGTGAACCGCTCCAGCACCGTGCTGGCCCCCATCGGTATTCCCCGCACCCATTTCGCGCCCTCGTGAAACGCGACGTCATTGACACTTAGTCCCGCGATCAGAGCATCGCGCCCCACATTTGCCCGGATTAAACTCCATTTGCCATTTCTCTGCCCAAGTCTCCAACCTAGTTATGTCCTGTTGTATCTTCTGATAATCCTCAACACTATCTGCCACTCCATCAGCCTTGGTGTCATCCGCAAACTTACTAGTTAGACTAGCTACATTTTCCTCCAAATTGTTTATGTACACTACAAACAGAGGCTCCAGCACAGATCCTTGTGGAACCCACAAGTCACAACCTTCCATTCAGAAAAACACCCTTCTACTGCTATTCTCTGCCTTCTGTGACCAAGCCATTTCTGTATCCATCTTGCCACCTCACCTCTGATCCCGTGTGACTTCACCTTTTGTTCCAGTTTGCCATGAGGTAACTGCACCTCTGCTGTTCCTGCGGCACGGTACTCCACCAGCCCCGTGGTGGTGGTGGCCCGGAGAGTCTGGGGGCAATGGAGGAGACGTGGGAGCAGAGGGAGCATCGGTCTGGTACCCAATCTGTAATAACCACCGGTTTGCCCCAGGAAGTATGGATGGGGGGTTCCGGATGTGGCGGAGAGCAGGGATTGAGAAGATGGGGGATATGTATATACAGGGGAACTTTCCTAGTACGAGGGCGCTGGAGAAGTTTGGGTTGGCGAGGGAAACAAATTCAGGTATCTGCAGGTGCGGGACTTCCTACATTAACAGGTGTCAACCTTCCCGCTCCTACTGCTAAGGGGGATTCAGGACAGGGTAGTTTCCAGATTGTCGGAGAAGGAAGTGTCATGTGAGAGTACCTTTAAGAAATGGGTGTTTATAAATGGGTATGTATACAGTATCTGTAGTGAGATTATCTTTAAGAAATGGGTGTTTATCGGTGACGTCAGAGAATGGGTGGAGCTGGGCTGTCTGTCAGCTTTTTACTTTAGTTTTAGGCTGTTTGCTGCAGACTGTGTTTTAGTTTCGTTTTCAGAGCTGGATACCTTCAGTCACAGCCAGAAGGTGTATTAAGAGTCTCTCTCTGTAATCTAAAGAATTTGGTGATTTAAAACTGAGACTGCTCTCAGTCGTGACTTTAACCTGATGTGCTTCTGTTGAAAGGTTTTGTGTTAAGTCTTATGGATGTTAAAAGGAGAGCAAGAATTACTTAGTGTTGTATACTGTGGGGTTGTTTTTGAATTGATGGTTGCTAAGATGTTCACTGTATGTTTTAAAAAGTTTAGCTTGAGTTCATAGAATAAACATTGTTTTGCTTTAAAAAATACTTTTCCATTTCTGCTGTACCACACCTGTACAGTGGGCCTGTGCTCCCCATACCACAATCTATTAAAAGTTGTGGGTCAGGTGAACTCCATGATACACTTTGGGGTTCACTAAACCCTGTCCCTTAACAGGAGTGTCTCGGACATTTACAAGGAACTGATGGGGTTGGAGGAGACGCAGACCGAGGAGCTGAAGCGCAAGTGGAAGGAGGAACTGGGAGGAGATATAGAGGATGGTCTATGGGCAGACGGGTTGAGTAGAGTCAACATGTCCGCAACATGTGGCAGGCTCATCCTGGTACAATTCAAGGTCGTTCACCGGGCTCACATGACAGTGGCCCAGATGAGCAGATTCTTTGGGGTGGAGACAGATGTGCAAAATGTGCAGGAGGACCAGCGAACCATGTCCACATGTTCTGGGCATGTCCGAAGCTGAAGAGATTTTGGCTGGGGTTTGCAGACGTCATGTCCATGGTGTTGAAAACAAAGGTGGCGCTGAGTCCAGAGGTGGCGGTTTTCGGGGTGTTGGAAGACCCGGGAATCCAGGAGGAGAAAGAGGCAGACATTCCAGCCTTTGCTTCCCTGGTAGCCCAGAGACAGATATTATTAGCTTGGAGGGACTCAAAGCCCCCGAAGTCCAGGAGCCACTGCAGTCAGTGAAGACAAGAATGACACCAGAAGACAGGCGAAGGGCAGCACGGTAGCACAGTGGTTAGCACAGCTCCAGGGTCCCAGGTTCGATTCCCGGCTTGGGTCACTGTCTGCACGGAGTCTGCATGTTCTCTCCCGGTCTGCGTGGGTTTCCTCCGGGTGCTCCGGTTTCCTCCCACAGTCCAAGTATGTGCAGGTTAAGTGGATTGGTCATGAGACATTGCCCTTAGTGTCCAAAAAAGGTGAAGTGGGGTTGCGGGGATAGGGGAGAGTTGTGGCCTTGAGTAGAGTGCTCTTTCCAAGGGCCGGTCAGACTCGATGGACCAAATGGCCTCATTCTGCACTGTAAATTCAGTAAAGACAGTGGTCAGTGAGTACAGGAGTGACACCAGGAGAGTGTAGTCAGTGAGTACTACAGTGACACCAGGAGACAGCGTAGTCAATGAGTACAGGAGTGACACCAGGAGACAGCGTAGTCAGTGAGTACAGGAGTGACACCAGGAGACAGTGCAGTCAGCGAGTACAGGAATGACACCAGGAGAGTGTAGTCAGAGAGTACTGCAGGGACACCAGGAGACAGCGTAGTCAATGAGTACAGGAGTGACACCAGGAGACAGCGTAGTCAGTGAGTACAGGAGTGACACCAGGAGACAGTGTAGTCAGTGAGCACAGGAGTAACACCAGGAGACAGTGTAGTCAGTGAGTACAGGAGTGACACCAGGAGACAGTGTAGTCAGTGAGCACAGGAGTGACACCAGGAGACAGTGTAGTCAATGAGTGCAGGAGTGACACCAGGAGACAGTGTAGTCAGTGAGTACAGGAGTGACACCAGGAGACAGTGTAGTCAGTGAGTACAGGAGTGACACCAGGAGACAGTGTAGTCAGTGAATGCAGGAGTGACACCAGGAGACAATTTAGTCACTGAGCACAGGAGTGACACCAGGAGACAATTTAGTCACTGAGTACAGGAGTGACACCAGGAGACAGCTTAGTCAGTGAGTACAGGAGTGATACCAGGGGACAGTGTAGTCAGTGAGTACAGGAGTGACACCAGGAGACAATTTAGTCACTGAGCACAGGAGTGACACCAGGAGACAATGTAGTCAGTGAGTACAGGAGTGACACTAGGAGACAGTGTAGTCAGTGAGTACAGGAGTGACACCAGGAGACAGTGTAGTCAGTGAGTACAGGAGTGACACCAGGAGACAGTGTAGTCAGTGAGTACAGGAGTGACACCAGGAGACAGTGTAGTCAGTGAGTGCAGGAGTGACACCAGGAGACAATGTAGTCAGTAAATAGAGCAATGAACCTGTGAAATTACCCTGGTTTTATCTGGTAGAAATTTTAAATCCTGTTAGGGCAGGGCTTTTCAAATTGTAGGTTGCGGCCGGTAGGGCTGCGGAGTTGGTGTGTCCTGTCTCAGCACCAGGTTTCCGAGATAGGATCACACTGCTCTCCTACTCGGGCCTCAAGGGAGAATTTAAGGTAAAGTTTTAGTTGCACTGATTTGTTTTGAGCACTGACTGATATTGACCCAGGAAAGGCAGTTTGGATAAGATATTTTAATTATTCTCAGCACTTACTGGGAGTGGAGTTGTATGTTGGACCTTTAGTTGGAGGACCAGAGATCATCAGTGAGAATAATCGTCACAACAAAAAAGGATGACACCTTTTTTCTGTTCCCTCAAGATCCAGGACGTGATTTAAGTGGAAAAAAAACTATGTCCGGTTTTGGGCATGTTTGCTGGGAATCACCCCACTATTCAACGGCACTTGCGGGCAGCACGGTGGCCTAGTGGTTAGCACAGCTGCCTCACGGCGCTGAGGTCCCAGGTTCGATCCCGGCTCTGGGTCACTGTCCGTGTGGAGTTTGCACATTCTCCCCGTGTCTGCGTGGGTTTCACCCCCACAACCCAAAGATGTGCAGAGTAGGTGGATTGGCCACGCTAAATTGCCCCTTAATTGGAAAAAATAATTGGGTAATCTAAATTTAAAAAAAAAAAAAAAAAATTCAACGGCACTTGCCAATTCTTTTTGGGCTTGGGGTAATTTCTCTCTGCCGAGGACGCACTTAAGTCACAGATTGGGGTGCCATTTGTTTTGGCTGCCCTAATCTCTCCCCCCCCACCAACCTCGGGGAACACCCCCTCAACCCCAGTCCGGTCTCCCCCCACCAACCTCGGGGAACACCCCCTCAACCCCAGTCCGGTCTCCCCCCACCAACCTCGGGGAACACCCCCTCAACCCCAGTCCGGTCTCCCCCCACCAACCTCGGGGAACACCCCTCAACCCCAGTCCGGTAAACACTCCCTGGGCCCGATCACTTGCAATGCCAACCAGGCAGTTCTCCTTACATCCTACAGTGCCACCCAGGAACTTGTTGGCATTCAGGGTGCCAGCCTGGCAGTCCCAAGGTGCCAGAGGGCATGCAAGGGTGACACCCTGCCCGACTACCCGGGGTCACTAATGGCCTGGCATACCCCCCCCCCAGGTACCATTACAACTGGCCCACATTTGTGGCCAGTACTAAATGGTGCCCTGGTGAAGTCTCCCAGGCACGGCTGTTAGGTCCCGGGCGCTGTGCGAGATCCAGATCACAACGTCTCGCGAGACGCAGTTAAATCCCACAAGGCGATTCGAGCATCACAAATCCCGCGAGGCTTCTCGCAAGATTCAACAGCCTTTCCCAACACGAGCGATGGGGTAATTACATTACACCCTTAATTTTTATTTATGAAGAGGGGGTGGAAGAATTAACTTCAACAGGCAAATGTACAGATTCTGAGAATTTGAAAACCTATTTAGTCCAGAATTAGGAAGATTGGCATGTAGGTATCAGAAATAAACTATTCTTCCTCATGTCTGCTTTGTTATTTAATGAGGTCATGACAGGTCTGTATTTTAACTCCACTCACCGTTGTTTTATAATCCTTAAAACACTTACTAAACAAAAGCTACCAGTTTCAGTTTGAAGATTTCCTGCTAACCCCCAACTTTAACAGTTGTTTATGGCAGGGAGTTCAATATTTCCACCATCCCACTAGAATGGCAGAGGATTGAGAACCTAAGCAGAGTGACAAGGGAAAGAGAAACAAGAACAATAATAAAAGAATAAAATGCAAAAATTGTAGATGGGGTAATCAAGGGCGAGAGGCCCATAGGGCCACAGTACAAAGAAAAGTTAGGAGGATTAGAAATGGCTAAGGGGCAAGCTCAAAGGCATTGTATCTTAATGTACAAAGCATTTGGAAGAAGGGGAGTCCCGAAGAATGGCCGGCGTGGTTCCCAAATGTCCGCCAGTTGGCAAAAGTGGGTCTCAGTGGGAGCGGAAAAAAAAAAGTTTGGAAAAACACTGCTTTAGGGCACTCCGTTCTCAAAATTGACTTTCGTTACTTCGAACCTTAGTTTTCTCTCCCTTTCGTTTCCTCAACAGACGATTATTTATGCATCAGTTGGGCAGCACGGTGGCCTAGTGGTTAGCACAACCGCCTCACGGCGCTGAGGTCCCAGGTTCGATCCCGGCTCTGGGTCACTGTCCGTGTGGAGTTTGCACATTCTCCCCGTGTCTGCGTGGGTTTCGCCCCCACAACCCAAAAATGTGCAGAGTAGGTGGATTGGCCACGCTAAATTGCCCCTTAATTGGAAAAAATAATTGGGTAATCTAAATTTATAAAAAAAAAAAAAAATTTATGCATCAGTTTATTGCTGTGCATGTTACTGATTAGTTTAGTATCCCTGTGTAGCCATTGATCAGATTTAATTATTTCCAAGACTTACGCGCTGCGTGGGATCTTTGGTGACGGACAGAGAAAGGAGTCTGGATTAACTGCCACAGGCAATAGTCGAAGATATAAAGCTAATAAAAAAGACAAACTTGTCCGGGACACAAAAACCAAGATTTTACTCTCTTCAATATATGATACAGAGCTTAGACGAGTAACAGACACAGAATGCACACATTCAAGTTTTACCAATGTAGCGATGCTGGTGCTGACTGTTTCATACTCAGAAGATGAAGCAGAGACGAAGGGGTAGAAATTTGTTCGGTGGTGATGCAAAATGGGCAGCATCAGTTTGGCCATCTTTATACTCAGCGTCTGCTATTTATTCCATTGACTGCAATGCAACTGAATATTACCTATTACCCATACTGATCACTGCCCAAGACAAATTTCTACCCTAAATATATTGTATATGAATAATAAATTCAAAGCACAAGAGGCATTTTGCTTTTCAATAACAGAAATCATGATTTTAAAAAAATTTTGTAAGAAAATTTATTGACATTAAGCCCCAAAATGCCAGTAAGTACAAAAGGAAACTACAATACATGAAATCCTCTTACCATAGTTTTGTCACAGAGTATACAAGATTCATCTTATAGTTTAATAAGGTCGTAGTTCAAAACAAGGTCACAGAAACAGTTTTAGAACCAGTAACCATCAATGACATTGAAATAAAGAGCTACTTGGTGCAAACAATGTGCAAGTTGACACTTTGTGAATTTCTGACACAGATGCTGGGATGCAGAAACTGATTAAATACCTATCTTTCAGGGTTGGTCTTTATCTGCTTGGGGGTTGGGGGTAGGTTTGTCTTGTTCATATTCATTCAGATTCATTAACCACATTGTCAGCAAACCAGTTTCAAGAGAATAAGGTGAAAAGCAAACTGCAGTACAATGAACACTGTTTTTCCCAAGCAATCAAATCAATTGTTATTAGGGTAATGCCTGGATACTATGGCTGATGTTACCTTCAGAAAAATAGCCTAAAAGGCATTTAAAATATTTATTTCCATCTTAATTTTGGCTTGTGACCCCATCACTGAAATTATGATATTCTCACTTTAAGCATCCTTCTGATTACAAGATCATAAGGCATAGGAGCAGAATTAGGCCATTCGGCCCATCGAGTCTGTTCCACCATTCAATCGTGGCTGATTATCACCTCTTTGGGGTCACCCCAACAGTTGCATGAAACTCCTTCTACCTGTAGTGGGTGATTCTGATCTCTATACGCCTCCCATTAGCTTGAGATGGAGCGCAAGCATTGCAAATTATATCAAGGTTTTCAACTGTTGCAATAAGCAGTTTGCAGTTTCATTCTACAGGGCTGAATGCTCTCTTCCAAACGCAAAGGAAACAACAGCACCTTCCGGCATACAGCTTACCTTTTACCCGTTAATCAGAAGTATTTCAAGTGGACCTCAGCAGTTCCAAAGAATACTTGTAAAAGGCAGCTTCTCCCTTTTGTCTACACCATAGCAATTTGGCATCCTGACATTCCCAATTATAGTCTGTCACCCCCAACTTCTACAGGATTTCCAATCTACACTTCGGCACTCAAGCTTTTATTTTCAACATTGTGGGTGCTTGTTATAACATACGAGGGTTATAACGTAAGAGTTTAAATAAAATTTTGGACACTCCACAGAGATTATTTTAAAAATGTAAATAACATAAAAATTATATATATATATAAAAATGAAGGAATGTAGTAGCACCTTTGTGAAATGTCAATAGAGTGCTTGTAAACCTTTTGGGAAGATAGCTATAGTTAAATTTTCCATAATCCTCTGCATGACAACAGACCGTTACGCGTGTCGGTGGGGAGGGGGTGGGCTCCGAGATTTGGCAGGAATGGAAAAGTCAGCAGGGAGTGTTTGGTCTCTGCCCATTTCTACCCTTGCAGTGATCCTCTGGTGTTACTCCTGCAGGATACGAAAGTCCAGAAACAATACGGGTGGTGAACCAGAAAAAATAAAGGTAGGAGTGAAAATGTGATATCACATGTTCCATTTTCTATCATTATTAACATGGCAATACGAACGGTTTAGTAATGGCTGGATGTTCCAGCTTTTCTCAGGAGTTCTTTAAAACTAAAAGATCCCCCCCCCCCCTCATGGATAAGGGTGATTGGTTGGCACTTGTATATGAACTAACAGAAGACAATTGTTTTTCTCAGGCATTAGGGAGCATGGCATCATTAAGCTGCTGTAGGTTCCAGGAACTTGTAGCGTACCAGGTTTTTCTTCACCACACTTTCTGTGCGTTCTGTGCCAGGCTGAAACCCTCCAAAAGTAAGTCAGGCCTGAAGTATTTATTTGGGATACCAGTGTAATGGTCAGGCAGGTGGAACTCCCATCTCACTATGTTTATAAGCATCAACAAACAAAACATGGGCTGGAATTTCCAGGCTCCCCACATCCACGGGGGAGAACCCCTGCCAGTGAGTCATTGAAATCTGCTTTCACTTGGGTGGGACTGGAAGATCCCATTGGCGTGAAGGGGCTGGAAAATTCCAGTCAAATTCTAGCATCTAAACTGAAGGGATCCAAAGTCAGCCAAACAGGCCTCGCAAGTTTTTTGAATTGCTTTATAAATATGTATCAAGGACATTATAATGGGGAGGCAAATTTTAGATATACAAAAAATTATTTGAATTACATCATTTTTCTCGTTAACTTGCTTCCATCAAAGGTCTTTTGGTGTCAGAATTCTGGGTTAATTGAAGGATTTGGTTATCAAAGAGCATCAGGAAATGACATCACAACTTGGCCCCATGTCGATGAACGCTGCCATCTGATAGTCTCTCTATATCCACAATTCTTTGTGATCGAATAACAAATCTATCCATCACTAAGTTGCACTGTAAATTTTAGGACTCACTGGAAACTTTAATCTAGAACCTAGAACTCTGGTCCAGGAGTTCAAGGAAGCTACACTTCTGGTTGTGTGTATAATGCAGAGGAATGTGGGTAATGAAAAAAGACAAGGGATATGTTTTTCACCATCTTCCATCACAGGACTATGTAGCTGTTGCAATTCAAACCAACAGTTTACCATTCATGGCTAGCTCTTACACTAAACTCTTCTTTAACATTACAGTACATCACAAGAAGTCTGTTCGAATAAAACCAAGGACTCCCTTCATCCCCAACACAAAGCCCAAAAATACTGTTTATAATGTGTATATATATTTAGTAGTGATTGTTGAAGTTCCAATTGTTTACTGATCGGCTGAATGGAGAGAAACAGGTTCAAAAAAATAATCAACTTTGTTTCTCTTCCAAACCCTATATTTTTAGATGTCCTTTACGTTCACTTTCTTAGCCTTCTCAGCAGTCTCCTAAATAAAATAGAAAAATAAGCCCATTAGTGCTTTCCTGAGCAGACAGTCTGGCAACATCAAGAGATAAATTTACAATATTCTAAAGCCTTAAATTATCCAATTTGCATGATATCTTTGATGTGATAGGCCATTTTCGATATGAAAAATATAAGTAGACAGTTACATCTAAAATGCTATAATCTGATGTAATTTTCAAACTAAACTTTCAACAATAGTTGCCATAGGCAATGACATCCCTTTTCAAGTTAGAACCACCATTTGCATTTTGAAATATCATCTACTTATCACAATGGAAATCACTTCAAAAGGATTTGGACTCACTGCTGCAACCATACAATCCATCAATCAATCTCCAATGGGATGATACAAAGAACATAAGAACTCAAATTCACAAGATATAGGATCAGTAGGCTATTTGGCACCTAGAGCCTGCTCCACTATTCAATAAGATCATTGCTGATTTGACTGTGACTTTAATTCCACATTCCTGCCTGCCCCAACCATGGCTAATCAGGAAACCCACTGGATGCTGGCATGAAACTGATCTTCATCCCATTAGTGGGATGCAGATGAAGGCCCAAGCAGAATCACCCGCTCCTAATTCATCATGACACCAACAGGAAAATACGCTGGTCCAGAATCTTGAACAACATGTCGTTCAGAAGCTAGGACTTTCCTGACCAATACCTGGGGCTGCCTCAAAAGCTCTGGTTGGAGGTTGCCATCGACCCTGAAACACCACAACAGTGGGTGGGTGGGGTGGAAGGGGGACATCTACAGGTGCATCTTCCAGCTTCAGTGTCATTGAGGAGGTCCATTCTCCAACCTCAAATGGTTCCTGCAGATCCATCTTTTTTCTTCAGGAGGTCCCCATTCTTCCTTCAACAGTGGGTCTAATGTTGGGTGCCTTTTAAATATGGCAACCGGATATGATGGTGGAACGCATTTCATGATGCCCGCCCCCTCCATTGCATATAGCACTAAACCCCCAGTGCTTAATTAATTGGGGCCAGAAGATATGTCATGTTCTCCCTCTGGCCTCTGCAGCAGGAAACAATCTCCATCAAGATGGGCAAATTCTGCCCATCCTCTCCAACATCGACCCTGTCTATCCCATGCAGAGTCTTGTATGTTTGAATAAAATCACCTTATTCTTCTAAAATCCAACGAGTATAGGCCCAACCTAGTGAATATTTGCTCATAAGACAACTACTTCATCCCAGGAATCAATCTATTTCAAATACAAGTATATCCTCTCTCCTGAAGGAGAACAATACTGTACATAGTACTCTAGGTGTGGTCATCCAGCTGTACTTACTTTATACTTCATCTCTTTTGCAATGGAGGCTAACATTGCATTTGCCTTCCAAATTACTTGATGTACCTTCATGTTGATTTTTGTGATTCATGCACAATGACACCCAGATCCCTCAATACAGCAACATTCTGCAATCTCTCTCCATTTAAATAATATCTGCTTTTCTCTTCTCCACCTCCTCAAAGTGGATAACTTCACATGTTCCCATATTGCATTCCATCTGCCAAATGTTTTTCCCTCTGGCTATATCCATTTGCAGACTCTGTGACCTCTTCACAACTTGCTTTCCTTCTGAACTTTGTATCGTCAGCAAATTTGATTAGATTACATTCAGTCCTTTTACCCATGACATCAATATAGATTGTATATAGTTGAGCCCCCCCCCCCCCCGCCGTTTTCAAGCTGAAAAGAACCATTGATTCCAACTCTGTTTCCTGTTAGTTAACCAATTCTCTATCCATGTATATGAACACAATGAGCTAATGGTGATAAGCATCTTTCACCAAGTGCTATTCACAGAAGGTTTCGATTGATGCTTACGTTACATCAAGATCATTTTGACCTGTTCAGGGAGTCCGTCGAACCATGTCCATATGTTCTGGGCATGCCCGGCTCTTAAAGAATTCTGGCAGGCCTTTACGAGGGCTATGTCCAGGATTTTGGACACGCGGGTGAAGCAGACTCCAGTAATAGCGATCTTTGGGGCGTCAGAGGATCCGGGAGTGCAGGAAGCGAAAGAGGCTGAGATTTTGGCCTTAGCCTCCCTGGTAGCCCAGAGGCGAATCCTGTTAATGTGGAGAGACTTGAAACCCCCGAGTGTGGAGACCTGGGTTAATGACATGGCTGGGTTCCTCAGCATGGAGCGAATAAAGTTTGCCTTGACAAGGTCCTTGCTGGGGTTCTCTCAGCAGTTGCAACCTTTCCTTGACTTTCTAGGGGAGCGATAAAATGTCAGCAGCAGCAGCAACTGGGGGGGGGGGGGGGGGGGGGGGGGGGGCTCAGGTGGGGGAAACTGTTTATTTAAATGTATAGATTTTTTTTGTATAATGATAACAGCCACCTAGATTTGTTAAATATTTTTCGTTTATTTTTCTGTTATTAGTTTTGTAAAAATTCTGTTTGAAAAAAGCTTTAATAAAAAAAAGATCATTTTCACCAATGGGTGCTCATAGAAAAGGACTTCCCTGCATTCTCCATTTGTACAGGTAATGAAAGTAACAGCTATCTTGTTTTATGAGCCACCGACTTGCATTGCCTTTCACTATTAGATATCATCAGTGTATACTTTGAAGGCGAAAGCTGTTACTACAGAATATTTGACATAATTGGCACACGGATAAAAACAAATTTTGATCTATACAAATTAGAATCTCCATATTTAATATTAATTTCTCACATTTATTAGAATGTTTATTAGTATTAATTGGAAGTTTATTAGTATTAATTGGAAGTTGTCACTCATTGGGACAGTTTATAGACATACCTGGAAAAGCCTGGCAGGGATATAACTCAGGCATGCATTTAGTGGGTATAGGATTTAAGGTACATAGAGAGGAGACCAATCTTTCCTGAATGGGTCAGAGGTGAAGATCCGCCCTTAAGCCTCCTTCACTGTCGTTGGGTCCAGCCTGGAACTCCTTCCCGAACAGCACTATAGGTGTACATACTTGCACTACGGGACTGCAGTGGTTCAATAAGGCAGCCCACCACCACCTTCGAGGACAATGAAGGTTGGACAATAAATGCTGGCCTAACCATCTCATAAATGAATTAAAAATAAGTCTCAGACAGCTGTTATACTAACCTGATGCTTGTTAAGTTCTTGAACGTATTTTGTCCAATCCTCCTCAGTCATCTCGTCATCTGCAGTAGTTTGTGGCTGCTGCTCAGGGAGGTCCTTATTTTTATCTTCATTGAAAAAGCCAAAGAAGAGAGCAGTGGTCAGCTGAGAAAGAGGCAATACAAGACAGAAAGAAACTGATATAGAAAAGAACAATGGGGTGAATCTTGTATAGGAAAGATAATTAAAGGAAAAAAATGCTAGTAATAAAGAAATGGTTTTGCAGAGATAAATTGTGCATAGGGACCCACAGGGGCCCCTCCCTAGTACTGGACTATCTGCATCTCTGCACCAGCGGCCATCCTTGCTTGGACTCGGCTAGCAAATGGTGCACCTGACTGAGGGGCCGAGGAATCAGGGAATGGGGAGATTTCCTCAGAATTCATGGACCCCTCACCCTCCTGTTCTTATTGTTTAGCACTTGCTGTGCTGTCTGAATGGCTGGATGAGGTTTAAAGTTGCAATATCCACTACCTCTTGGTTACGCAACAGCAAACCTGTGTCACAGCTACTTGGTAACAGCTGCCAAATTAGTCAGGTGTCAGTTTGGGTCATTTCATCATGTTAAGTAGGTGGGTAGCGAGAGAGGAAGGAGAGAAAGAAAGTTGTGGCCTTTTACAGTTAATGAAATCCTTTGAAGCGCAGTCTGTTGTACTGTGGGAAATACGGCAGCTTTTCCAGACAATGTAAGGCTTTTCCAATAACACGTGGAATGAACAACAGAGATCCCATTGTTAAAAGCATTCTAAAAGGCAGGTTATCTTTTTAAAATTCTTGAACATAAAACAAAGTTTTCCAAACTGGAGGTCGGGGAGTGGGCATGATGAGGCTCTCTCACTGACAGGCAAGGCCTGCGATATTTAATTTTCTCTATTGGTGGTGCTGTAAAGTTCCCCTCAACTCCCTCTGGTTGATTCTCTCCCTCTCCAAAATGCAGTTCCCGATGACAGATATTTTCAATGCTCCCCCTGTTTAAATGTGTTTCTTAAAATTCATTTTAAGGGATGGGCATCGCTGGGTGCCTTCTGGTGTGTCTCTGTGCAGCATGAATTTGTTCTTGGAAATGCTCAGGCACCCTGTGTTTCCCAATGCCAAGAGAAATAATTAAACCACAGCTCCTCCTATCCTATTTCACCCCCACCCACCTCCACTTCCAAAACTGTTCAAATGTTCTTTCTCCCGAACTGTCAGCTCTGTGGAATGTCATTTCTTTTTGTCTCTATACGAAATTCCCCATGAACCAGTGCATAGGTCCGTGTAATATTTAGAGGGAATAAATAAATAGCACTCTCGCTCAAAAGGTCATCTGAACCTTAAACATGACTGTGGGAAGTATATTTTGTCATTGGATCAACTTAAATTGACTAGAAGTTTATGGGAATACCCAATACCTGCCTGCAGTAGCGATTCCTCCTCATTCCCCCCCCCCCCCCCCCCAACTCTTCCAAGACACACACTGTTCAATTTGGAAACATTTGCTGTTCCTTCATAATTGATAGATCAAGATACTGGACCTCCCTATCTAAGAACATGGAGCATGATTTTGCAGCCCTCCCCCGTAGTGGGATCTTCTACTCCCTTCAAAGATGACCTCCCCCCCCCCCCCCCCCCCCCAGAGCGGGCAAGCCTTACAAAATCCTGTAGACCTTGGCGGGACCGAAGATTCCCCCTGTTGGCCAATGGCGAGCCGCCTTCGCTGCCGGAAAACATGGCGGGGTGGGGGGTCCTTGCCCATGGGTATACATATGGTTCACCACTACCTTCCAAAGGGTAGTTAGGGTTGGAAAATAATTGCTGGCCTCACCAATGACACCCACATTCCATAAGTGAATAAAAACATTTGTAACACACCCGCACTCACTAGTCCTCAATATTTGCACAGAACAACTTATTTTTTTAACCTCATCCAAAGCAATTCATTGTTCCCTACTCCACCTGAAGCTATCTAACCACAGACACATTTTGGTTCTGTATACAGATGTACACAGGAGGAAGGAGGAAAATTGACACCGCTTCTCCCTTACCTGAGAATTCTGGAAGAGAACAATATCAATATTATTTCTGGGTTAATATTTCAACTCACCATCACAGGTCATAGCAGTACACACCCAGTTGCCGCAGGCACAGACACATCGGTTACACTCCACTGTAGTCTCAGCTCCATCCTCATAGGTTTCATCTTCCAAGGCACATTCTATGACACAGTAAAGACAGGTCACTTTTATTTCAATATCCAGACAACTCGTGTAAAGCAAGAGATTGGTAATAAGGAATCATTGGCTGGTCTGATTTGCCCATGAATGGCTGTAGAAATCCATTGGGTAGGAGCTACTATTGGAGTGTAAAATTAAACTACTTACTCTGGGACAAGAAAGGAAATCTATGAACATACTTCAGCGTTCTGCACTGAGAAGTGTGGTCATCTCTCTGTGGTGGTCTTGCTGAAGATAGGAGACTAAGAATTTCTGGATTTTCCTCTCGGGCTCGCAAAATGGGAGTCGGGCATTTTGGTGGTTTCCAGAATGCGCACCCAACTCATGACTGACTTTGCCTGGGATTTTCATGTTTCCAAGCATGTGCAGTTTGCAACTTACCATTGGGTGTGGCATCACAACTGGGCAGGAAGAGCTTTTGTGGGGGGGGGGGGGGCATGTAGTTCCTGTCCTCTGTCCAATAAAAGAACGGTAAAATACATCAATAGCAAATATCTGTCCATAGCAGCCCTGCCTTGCCACTGGAGCAGTCTTCTGAGCCTATACTATAAGTACGGTGCTGTTTAATGTTGGCCTATTGATTGCACACCTTCAGTTGTGCATCCTCAGTGAAATCAACATATGCTCACTATTTTAAGCTAATGTTGCCACTCTAGCCTACCCTTTGAGAATCCCTCTGCACCCGTCTTTTGTTGCTCATCTGAAAGCCTCTGTCCTTTATCGAAAAGTCATGCAACAGCTGATATATCTCTGGAAGTTGCTACAACAGCAAAGCTCATCTGCTGTACATCTCACTTCAATTCTGACCCCCTCACACCTATAACACCCAACTTTATACATTCCTCTTAGAGGACACAACACACTGTCACGCACAATGCAGTGCGTCGGCCACCTAGGCTACACCTCCTCATTAAATCCCATGAAGTTCAGGTCAGGCAATCACCATGGAAATCACACCTCTTCCCTTATTCTGCGATGGATCATACCCAGAGTAGCCAAGAGCCCTGTAAGGGAGCTGCACCCAGGTTCTCTGAACACAACCTGGACAGACTGCTGCAAGCGGGACATCCTGTTCCCCCTAGGGCACCAGCTACCCCCAGTACCATCAAAGCACACTAGCTTAAGCTTGGTGAGGTGGTCAACACCTCAGGTCACCATTAACTACGCTGGATCCAATGCCAGAAACATCTCAGAGGCCTTCTGCACTATGATGACACAAGGTGTTTCTATTATATGTGCAGCCTGACCTCGCTGTATCCAGCTTGGCTGGTCTCAGGTGGGCAGCAAGACAGATGGTGCTCAGCAGTATAATAGCATGCGTCAATGGCCAAGGTGAAGCAAATAACATACATATGAATGGATGATATTGTGGAAAAGTCATTCAAGACATCCTGGTAGTATTCCAAGTCCATGCCTTGCCTTGATGAGCCTAAATGTCACTCTTCCCATTCCCTGAAGAGACACCACAATATCAAAGCTAGGCTGTGGGACCTCAAATCTCAGAGATCATTGCTGTGGATCAGAGGACAATGGCTGTGGCACAGATTCCAGCACCCCCACATCCCCACCGAGTGATCAAAGCACCTGAACCACATCATTACTGGCACAATGGTTAGCACTGCTACCTCAGCGCCAGGGACCCGGATTCAATTCTGGCCTTGGGTGACTGTCTGTATGGAGTTTGTACTTCCTCCCCATGTGGGTTTTCTTTGGGTGCTCCAGTTTCCTCCCTTAGTCCAAAGATATGCAAATGGGTTAGCCACGCTAAATTGTCATTTAGTGCCCAAAGATGTGCAGATTAGGTGGGCTATGTAGGGTGCTCTTTCAAAGAGTCGGTGCACACTCGATGTGCTGGATGGCCTCCTTCTGCACTGTAGGAATTCTGTGGTTCTATAGATTAGAAGGCCACAGGTTTGTTCATTAGCATCCTTGTGTGAAAGTGGCCCTCATTGGACCTTCTCTGTGGTTGGCGGAGGGACATGGGAAGACATGTTTTCAGAATATAATCCTTATCCCAGCGTATCCATCCACGCACATGACAGGATTTGTTTGAACATTCGGGTCAGCCTAGACACCTTGAAGATTAATAAATCTTGGCAATTGCCATTTAGAGGAGAACCCGTATCCAAAGTATCTATCCATGCACATGACAGGATTAGTTTGAACATGACAGGATTAGTTTGAACATGACAGGATTAGTTTGAACATTCAGGTCAACCTAGACTCCTTCAGGATTAATAAATCATGGCAATTGCCAAGTTAACGGGCGCCCACATGTAGAAACTTCTTGCTGTGGGAGTTGGGCATTTAAAAAGTGCTACCCCTTTCGGTTAATGTACCTTTCCCAAGTCTGCATGGGTGTCCTTATCTCAATGTGCATGCAGTTCACTACACTCAGCACCTGGGAGAAGCCTACAACTGAGCCAAATCCTGTCACTCTGTTTGCAATGCAGCATCTGTATCAAATGAGAGAAACTGCCCTACGCTGGCAAACGGGCATTGGTGACTCTGTAGATGCACCTATATGCTGCTGACTGAAAATCCACAGAGGTTGACTGCAGAGCCTTGGAACAACCTGCTCGCTAGAACATTGAGAGTCATGGTCGCTTTCAAGGCCGCAAGAAAGCATGCCTTTGGTGTTGGCTACAGGTCTTGTTGCAAAAGGATGCAAAACCCAGCCACCACCTCTCAGGACAGGTGCAGCCCCCTCCGACATTGAACAGGACCCTCCCAGTCCTGTTCAGTTACATTACCCAGTTTCTATATAACCTTTCAGCAACATTCAACACCACCTTCCTTCAGGCACAGGGGGCTGGATTCTCCACTGGCGAGATTCTCCATTGTGCCGGCAGCGCACCCACGCCCGGGGATTTCCTGACTGCGTGGGGCTGGCCACAATGGACAGCTCGCAGGATGGAGAATCCCACTGCCGGTGTGGGATGGAGCATCCTGCCAAGGATAACTTGGTTCTGCCTACTCTTGGACCCATGCATGTGGAGAAACAGACATTTCAGACTGTGCTTGGATGTACTGAATGCGGTCTGGATTTGCAGTCATGGTGAATTGCAGATTTGCAAAGGGGGTACCTGACGGCTGAGGAGGGTGCAATGGAGATCTGTTGATAGCAGATCTGCAGCTGTGCTTAGGTAGCTTGCAGAGACCCCTTGCACTCCCTCACTCCAATGCTGCACTCTCCCTGACCTGGCAGAAGTGGCCACGCCTCCAAGGAGACGTACCTTATAAAGAAACATAGGACGGGATTCTCCAGTGCCCCAGCCTCATGATTCTCGTCAGTGCACGGTTCACTGGTGGTGGAATGCTCTCCCCACTGCTCGTCAATATGATTTCTCATTGAAGCCACCCCATACTGCTGGGCAGGAGTGCACTGTCAGCGGGAAAAGAGAATCCCGACAGCCGGAGAATTGTGTGGTCGGGATCCAGGCGGGGGCTTTGGGGATTGACTATTCTCCCAATGTATGTTGCTCAAGACTATAGTTTTCTGAAAACCAATCTCCCTGATTTCAGTCCCATCTCTTTTTGAGGGCAAGGATATTCTGTACTCTCCCTTCCATTGGTTTGAGTGATCTTATCCTGGGTGGCGGTAGAACATCAGGATCCGAGTGTTTCTATTGTTTCTCTCCAAGGAAATCAAGGCACTATGGTCTCTTATAATACCTTGGGGTCTGTCTCAATCCTGTAGGATCTTGTTTGTGAGTTTTTTTCAATGATTGTGCCTTTCTGCCATTAATCTCGGACCCATACTCTCTCCTTGGGCTTCAGCATAGTAACTCACATGCTTTATGCCTGTAATTAAAGTTCTGAGCCTGGCTGGTTTTATAATCTGCCTTGCACTGATCTACCCTTTCCCGGTCGGTCGTGGTTATGGTGATGTGCATCACTGTAAATACACAAGGGGTTAATGTAAATACATGTAGACTAGCTAGACACTAGAGGGAGCACCAGAAACATGACACAGACACTCAACCAATAAATCAGTTAGATAGGATACGACCAATGGGCATTCACGATACACAGAGGTGACACGACCACAGGAGGGCATTACACCAACCCATATATAAAGCACACCACACACATGATCTGCCTCTTTCCAGTGGAGATAATCAGTGAGTACAGACACAGGATTGATTCAATATCACTCCCACCACGTGGATTGTAGCAGACTGGTTCGTCAGTCTGGGTAGCTATAGGAGGATTAACAGTAGTGTTGAACCCAAGTAATAGAAATGTAAATAGTTTAATAAACATGTTGAAGTTATCTCCACGTCTGAACCTTCCTTTGTCAAGTGCACCACAAGGAAGCCGCTTTTGCTACACCTAGAGCATAACAAGACAGTGGTGATGTTGGAACAAAGAACAAAGAAAGGTACAGCACACGAACAGGCCTTTCGGCCCTCCAAGCCTGTGCCGACCATGCTGCCCGCCTAAACCAAAATGCTCTACACTTCTGGGGTCCCTATCCCTTTATTCTCATCTTTTTCATGTATTTGTCAAGCCGCCCCTTAAACATCACTATCGTCCCTGCTTCCACCACCCCCTCCGGCAGCGCGTTCCAGCACCCACTACCCTCTGTGTAAAAAAAACTTGCCTTGTACATCTCCTCTAAACCTTGCCCCTCACACCTTAAACCTATGGCCCATAGTAATCGACTCCTCTACCCTGGGAAAAAGCCTGGCTATCCACTCTGTCTGTGCCCCTCATTTGTAGACCTCTATCAAATCGGCCCTCAACCTCCGACGTTCCAGTGAGAACAAATTGATTTTATTCAACCTCTCCTCATAGCTAATGCCATACCAGGCAAAAAGCTGGTAAATCTCTTCTGCACCCTCTCCAAAGCCTCCACATCCTTCTGGTAGTGTGGTGACCAAAATTGAACACTGTACTCCAACAGTGTGGTTCTATACAGCTGCAACATGACATCATGACATGCCAATTTGTATACTCAATGCCCCGGCCAATGAAGGCAAGCATGCCGTATGCCTTCTTGACCAACTTCTCTACCTGTGAACATGTACCCCTAGATCTCTCTGACTGTCATTACTCGAGGGTTCCACCATTCACTGGATATTCCCTACCTGTATTAGACCTTCCAAAATGCATTACCTAACATTTGTCCAGATTAAACTCCATCTCTCCGCCCAAGTCTCCAAACAATTTAAATCCTGCTGTATCCTCTGACATTCCTCATTGCTATCCGCAATTCCACCAACCTTTGTGTCGTGTACATTTTCCTCCAAATCATTTATATATACTACAAACAGCAAAGGTCCCAGCACTGATCCCTGCGGAACACCACTAATCACAGCCCTCCAATTAGAAAAGCACCCTCCATTGCTGCTACTCTGCCCTCTATGACCTAGCCAGTTCAGTATCCATCTTGCCAGCTCATCTCTGATTCTGTGTGACTTCACCTTTTGTATCAGTCTGCCATGAGGGACTTTGTCAAAGGCCTTACCGAAGTCCATATAGACAACATTCACTGCCCTACCTGCATCAACCATCTTTGTGACCTCCTCAAAAAACTCTATCAAGTTAGTGAGACACGGCCTCCCCTTCACAAAACCATGCTGCCTCTCGCTAATACGTCCACTTGCTTCCAAATGGGAGTAGATCCTGTCTTGAAGAATTCTCTCAGTAGTTGCCCTACCACTGACGCAAGGCTCACCAGCCTGTAGTTCTCTGGATTATCCTTGCTACCCTTATTGAACAAGGGAACAACACTGGCTATTCTCCAGTCCTCCGGGACATCACCTGAAGACAGTGAGGATCCAAAGATTTCTGTCAAGGCCTCAGCAATTTCCTCTCTTGCCTCCTTCAGTATTCTGGGATAGATCCCATCAGGCCCTGGGGACGTATACACCTTAATATTTTTCAAGACACCCAACACCTTGTCTTTTTGGATCTCAATGTGACCCAGGCTATCTGCACACCCTTCTACAGACTCAACATCCACTAATTCCTTCTCTTTGGTGAATACTGATGCAAGTGCTCATTTAGTACCTTGCCCATTTCCTCTGGCTCCACACAGATTCCCTCCCCCGTTCTTCAGTGGGCCAACCCTTTCCCTGGCTACCCTCTTGCTTTTTATATACACACGTGTAAAAAGCCTTGTGATTTTCCGTAACCCTATTTGCCAATTACTTTTCGTGACCCCTTTCAGCCCTCCTGACTCCTTGCTCAAGTTCCTTCCTACTTTCCTTATATTCCACACAGGCTTAGTCTGTTCCCAGCCTTCTAGCCCTGACAAATGCCTCCTTGTCCTTTTTGGTGAGGCCTACAATATCTCTCATTATCCAAGGTTCCCAAAATTTGCCATATTTATCCTTCTTCCTCACAGGAACATTCCGGGTCTGTATTCCTTTCAACTGACATTTGAAAACCTCCCACTTGTCAGATGTTGATTTACCCTCGAACATTCACCCCACAACAGTTCCCGCTTAATATTGTTTATAATTAGCCTTCCCCCAATTTAGCACATTCACCCCAGGACCACTCTTATCCTTGTCCACCAGCACTTTAAAACTTACTAAATTGTGGTCACTGATCCCTAAATGCTCACCTACTGAAACTTCTACCACCTGGCCGGGCTCATTCCCCAATTCCAGGTCCAGTACAGCCCTATCTACATTTTGTTTAAGAAGCAATCCTGGATGCTCCTTACAAACTCTGACCCACCCAAGCCCCTAGCACTCAAGTGAGTCCCAGTCAATATTGGGGAAGTTAAAGTCTCCCACCACAACAACCCGGTTGCTTTTACTCCTTTCCAAAATCTGTCTATCGATCTGCTCCTCAATCTCCCGTTGGCTGTTGGGAAGACTGTAGTAAACCCCCAACATTGTGACTGCACCCTTCTTATTCTGGATCTCTATCCATATAGCCTCGCTGCCCTCTGAGGTGTCCTCCCGCAGTACAGCTGTGATATTCGCCCTAACCAGTAGTGCAACTCCTCCATCCCTTTTACATCCTCTGCCGTCCCACCTGAAACATCTAAATCCTGGAACGTTTAGCTGCCAATCCGGTCCTTCCCCCAACCAGGTCTCGGTAATGGCTTTGAGTTTAGGTTTGAGTTTTTCTTTGCTAGAGATGGAAGCTGTGCTCTCAATTTCTTACCCATTCATAACTCTGATGGTGAGAAAGCATTCTGTAGTGGTGAGGTTCAGTAACTCAGAAGAGCTAGATTAAGGTTTTGTTTTTCCTGCCTGGACTGTTCATACCTCTCTCGGCTTCTTCATTCACTTCAGGCTAGCGAAATGAACTGGTTACATGAACAAAGCAATATTTTTTTGTGAAATTGTAGAGTAGCTCATTAGCAAATTGCATCCCATTGTTGAGACACTACAATGTATTGCATAAATTCTCATGAAGGATTGGATGACTGTTTCTGCCCATATTCTATACAATCTGTTTACTTCAATTCAAAACAATGGCCTGCGTGAGGTTTTTCCACCAAATTCAAATAAGCTAATTTAACACAAGAACAGGAATAGGGAGCAGGAGTAGGCCATCTAGCCCCTCGAGCCTGCTCCGCCATTCAAGAAGATCATGGCTGATCTTTTTGTGGACTCAGCTCCACTTACCCGCCCACCCACCATAACCATTAATTCCTTTACTGTTTAAAAATCGAAGTATCTTTGCCATAAAAACATTCAAAGAGGTAGCCTCAACTACTTCACTGGGTAGGGAATTCTACACATTCACAACCCTTTGGGTGAAGAAATTCCTCCTCAACTCAGTCCAAAATCTGCTCCCTCTTATTATGAGGCTACGCCTCTAGTTCTAGTTTCACCCTCCAGTGGAATCAACCCCCTGCTTCTACCCCATCTATTACCTTCATAATTGTATATGTTTCTATAAGATTCCCCCCTAATTCTTCAATATTCCAATGAGTATAGTACCAGTCTACTCAGTCTCTCCTCATAAGCCAATCCTCTCCGCTGCTTAATCAACCTAGTGAATCTCCTCTGCACCCCCTCCAGTGAAAGTACATCCTTTCTCAAGTAAGGAGACCAAAATAAATGTACACATACTCCAGGTGCGGCCTCATCACCTTATACAGCTGCAACATAACCTCCCTGATTTTAAATTAAACTCCATCCCTTCCATTTGCCGCCTTAATTACCTGCTGCACCTGCAAACCAACTTTTTGCGATTCATGGACAAGGACACCCAGGTCCCTCTGCACAGCAGCATGCCGCAATTTTTTACCATTTAATTAATAGTAATTAATTTGCAGGCACACCCATGGTCTTTATGGAAAAGTAGAAGGTAAAAGTGGTTCTCTTGTTTAGTTCCTTCTGATGGTATTATGACTGTGTCTGCCATTGTTTGATACTTTCCTTGCACATACTCTGTAACGGTGTCATATCTCATCTGAATTGATGGATTCTGGAAGGTATCTTTGCAATTTTGGTCATGTTCAGAAAGGTGACTAGTGGCTTATGGCCAGTATTTACTTTGAATCACAATCCCATAACATAGCCTGAAATGTCCTCGCATGCCCATATTGCTGTCAATGCTTCTTTTTTGATCATCGTGTATTGTGTTCTGTTGATGTTCGTGATGTAGAGGCATAGTAGACTAGTCTGCGCTTGGTTGGGGGGGGGGGGGGTGCAGGGAGAAACAGGTACACACAAGGCCTTTCTGAACTGTGAAAAGGGCGCACAAAAATATTGTGGGATGGGGAAAACACAGGAAAATTGATCAGCCTGCACAAAAAAAAAAAAAATCTTACGTTCTGTGCCTCCATGAGAAGATGAAAATCCGGCCCAGGGAATTGTGCAGAATGACAGCAGAAACTTTCTTTTGCTCATTCATTACTGAATAATATTAAAAATGGTAGCACCATGAATCCAGAAAAACCAACTGATGCCTGCAGCCTGGTCAATAATGTAGCAATACTAAACACGGCATTTTCCTATCAAACCTCTCCTTTCAGGCCAGCGCCAACATGTTTAAAGCTTTACCAATAAACTGAACACTAGAATTCATATATTCTTATGTAGCACCATCTAGAGGTCGTGATGTATGTAGCTTTGGAAAAACAGGAGCCAGCTGCTGCATGCACTTAAAATCTCTGCCAAAAAGAAATTCTACCGATGCGTTGTTTTCTTTTCCCGCCTTCCTCCAGTATCTCGATTCTCGCCCCCCCCCCCCCCCCCTCCCTATTTTTTTTTCTCCTCATTCTATCTATCTCTCAGCCAGGAAAGCTCTTCAGCCTGCAGTACTGTAGCCATGATGCCATATTACTGCATTGGGACAAAGTGGATTGTACAAAGACTGACTCGAAACATAAAACGTAACATTTTAGATCTATAATTATCCAGCTGCTTGATTGCTGTGAAAGATTTGAGACAAACCAATTCTAATGACAGGCCATGCCACGCTATAAACCATGGTGCGCAGGAAATGGCATTGAATTTTAAAGTATAATCAGCTAGCTTGAACGATGTTTTCCGCAAAAGCTTCCATTTAAAGCTTGTAATTTAGAAGTATAATGTTGCGAGTGTTAGATTATGTTGCAGAGTAGAGAGTCCCAATTTCAAGTGTTTACACCCTCCATTTTTGAAACTTTGTTCATGGGACGTGGGCATCGCTGGCTGGGCCAGCATTTATTGCTCATACCGCAAGGCATTTGAGTCAACCACATAGTTGTCGATCTGGAATCACCTGTAGGCCAAACCAGGTAAGGACAACAGATTTCCTTTTCTAAAGGGCATTAGTGAACCAGACGGGTTTTTATGACAATCAGCAATGGGGCTTCATGGTGATCATTTAGATTTTTAATCTCATATTTTTCTTGAATTCAAATTTCATCGAGTGATGGGATTAAAGTCTGGGTTGACAGAGGACTACCCTGGGTCTCTCTATTACTAGTCCAGTAACAATACCACTGAGCCACTGCCTCCCCAAGAATTAAACATTCATAATGTTAGATGCACTGTGCAGAGTTGATAGGGGCTTAATATCTCCTCACAGGAAAGGGGGAAAAGGGCTCTATTCAGTTTTTGGCAACAATCCATCCAATTTATTTTATGACATGTATGCACTGTGGAGTGAAGGATGTACGAGGTGGAAATGAGTAAATAGTATGCATGCCCCTCATGGCATGGTAAAACATTAAAGTATAAACTTTTGTAATGTTTCCAGAGACTTAATGTTTAATTCTTAGACTTTTGACACCTCAACGAAAGAAATGGGATATTGTTCCTTCCATTTTGCAACTGAACGTTTCTTTCCCAGAATAGGCCTAGAAATGATTGGTGTAGCTCTCCTGGGCCAGGTTTTATGGCCCACCGTTGGGCATGTTATGGCGGGGCAGGGGGCATGGATAATATGATGGGTGACTCATCCACCCCTTTCTCTCCCACCCCTAACCCACTCACCATAAAACACTAAGGTGGACTGTGGCCAATGTCAGAAGCCTGCTTGGCATTGAGGAAAAAAAAAATCATCAACAGACAATTGAGCTTGCTAACAAGCCAACTAACCCAAGTATTATGTTGTCTATGCCATAATACGGCTGGTGTGGACAAGCTGGCAAGATGGAGTTTGCTTTTTCACCTCAGATGGGGGTGTGCATTTTCAGAGATGCCTTGTGCGTATGAGGGACAACCCTTTGCCCATCCCCATGCTTTATGCACCCGCCTCCTGGCCTCTAAAATCTGTTGCCCCCGGGCTTCTCTCCCTAGGGTGCCTGATCCCACCCCGTCCGAAAAACGTGGGCTTTACCAAAGCCGACAATCCATTGCCCTTGTCCCAGGGCCTCCTTGCAGTCCCAGTAACACCCACTACTGAGTTCTGGTGCTGCTAAAGTTACCAGCCACATTCAGATTGACTGGCCGCTAAAAGATGCGAGTTTCTCCTCCCGAGGGCAGAAGTCCCACTCGCTGCTCATTTATGTTGGCAGCACGTTACCACTGTGGGTGGCCTCTTTTTAAGTCCATTGGTAGGGAAGCTTTGTGGTGCAGCGGAAGTGCCTCGTCCTCTGCAATAGAAGCTCCGAGTTAGAGTCCACCGGCAGGACTTGTTGGCCGCAGAAGGAATGTTCAACGGGCTGATAATCAGCTCCGGAATCCTTTCACCACAACCCCTCCATTATTCCTCAAATGGTGAAAGAACAGTCGGGTGTGAAGATAACGGTTGATTTGAAAACACCCTTCGTAATGGAATGTGTGTTTGTGGGTAGGGGGGTGGGGGGTTGCTAACCAATCCCCCTGCAACCCATAAAATTCAGTTTAATTCTTACTCCGTGTTCAATTTGGTAACAATGTGGGGGGTGGGAAACTGCATCCAACTGGACTCAAAGCTCAGATTAGCAATGGACAAAATTAGTCAGCGTTGCTGCTCCTCACACCTACACTGTGTCCCTAGTTAGATATCAGATGAGCACAAGATCAGGGTTGGTTATGAAAAGAACAAACTCAACTTACATGAGGCATTACGCAATACAGGGGGGAAAAAAAGAGTGGAAGACAAAAATTACCAAAAGATAATGTACATTAGAGTTTGTACTCACTTTTCTCAGGAGGGACAAAACCAGGATTCAGGCAGTTCAAGAACTCATTGAAGCTGAGTTTCCAGTCAGCATTCTCATCGGAGAGCTCAATCAGCGCATCCACACAGAGACCCCTACAAAAATGGCGCATTGGTCAATCAATCTCAGAATATGAGCAACAATGCTGATTTTGCATAATAATCAATTTAGAAACTCACCCACAATGTCAAATCTTAAATCTCCCAAATAAAGAATGTATGCAATGGAACCAAACATCCAGTGAATCTTTAATGCCAACAGAAGTTGCAGGATCCCGGGTTGCTGCTGAAAAGACCAGAAACGGGAAGTGGAGGACTGGAGAGGTGGGGGGAGGGGGACATCGCCATGGGGAGCGGGTCAGAAGGGGAGGGTCGACCCGGGGCGAGCAGGGAACAGGACATGGCTAATCGGCAGGGGAAGGGGGCGGGTCGTCCCGCGACCCGGCTGATCACTTGGAACGTGAGGGGGCTGAATGGGCCGGTCAAGAGATCAAGGGTATTCTCACACCTG
The DNA here is from genome assembly GCF_902713615.1 of Scyliorhinus canicula. Classification (NCBI taxonomy): domain Eukaryota; kingdom Metazoa; phylum Chordata; class Chondrichthyes; order Carcharhiniformes; family Scyliorhinidae; genus Scyliorhinus; species Scyliorhinus canicula. The sequence continues at coordinate 44,977,595 of NC_052152.1, read as the reverse complement.
AAGGGACTGAAGGCTGATGTAGCAATGTTACAGGAGACCCATTTGAAGGTAGTGGACCAGGTTCGCCTGAGAAGGGGGTGGGTGGGACAGGTGTTCCACTCTGGATTGGACGCAAAGAACCGGGGGGTGGCGATTCTGGTGGGAAAGAGGGTGTCGTTCGTGGCGGAGGAGGTGGTGGCGGATAAGGAGGATAGGTATGTGATGGTGAAGGGTAAGCTGCAGGGGGAGAAAGTGGTGATGGTCAACGTATATGCCCCGAACTGGGATGACGCGGGTTTTATGAGGCGCCTATTGGGCCTCATTCCGGGACTGGAGGCAGGGGGCTTGATCATGGGGGGGGACTTTAACACAGTGCTGGACCCCGGGCTAGACAGATCGAGCTCAAGGACCAATAGGAGGCCGGCAGCGGCAGAAGTGCTGAGGGGGTACATGGAGCAGATGGGAGGAGTCGACCCATGGAGGTTTGGTAGGCCGAGGGCGAGGGAGTATTCCTTTTTCTCCCACGTCCATAGAGTGTACTCCAGAATCGATTTCTTCGTGTTGAGCAGGGGGCTGATCCCGAGGGTACGGGAAGCTGAGTACTCGGCCATTGCTATCTCTGATCATGCACCACATTGGGTGGATGTGGAAATGGGGGAGGCGCGGGACCAGCGCCCGCTGTGGCGGCTGGATGTGGGGCTGTTAGCGGACGACGAGGTGTGTAAAAGGGTCCGGAAGAGCATTGAGAGCTATCTGGACTTGAATGACACGGGTGAGGTGCAGGTGGGGATGGTCTGGGAGGCCCTGAAGGCAGTGATCAGGGGAGAGCTGATCTCCATAAGGGCGCACAGAGAAAGAAAGGAGAGGCAGGAGAGGGAGAGGCTGGTGGGGGAGCTATTGGAAGTGGATAGGAGATATGCGGAGGCACCAGAGGAGGGGCTGCTGGGAGAACGGCGCAGCCTGCAGGTCAAGTTCGACCTGCTGACCACCAGGAAGGCAGAGACGCAGTGGAGAAGGGCACAGGGCGCGGTCTATGAGTATGGGGAAAAGGCGAGCAGGATGCTGGCACACCAGCTTCGCAAACGAGATGCGGCTAGGGAGATTGGGGGAGTGAAGGAGAGGGGCGGGAAGGTAGTGCAGAAGGGGCAAGAAGTGAATGGGGTCTTCAGGGATTTTTACAAGGAGTTGTATCGGTCTGAGCCGCCGACGAGGAGAGGGGGAATGGAGGACTTCCTAAACAAATTGAGGTTCCCAAGGGTCCAGGAGGGGCTGGTAGAAGGGTTGGGGGCGCCAATAGGGCTAGAGGAGCTAGTCAAGGGAATAGGTCAGATGCAAGCGGGGAAGGCGCCGGGGCCAGATGGGTTCCCGGTGGAATTCTACAAGACAAATGTGGACTTGGTGGGACCGGTACTGGTACGAGCCTTTAATGAGGCGCGAGAGGGGGGGGTTCTGCCCCCGACAATGTCGCAGGCTCTGATCTCCCTGATATTGAAGCGGGATAAAGACCCCGTGCAGTGCGGGTCCTACAGGCCTATCTCGCTTCTGAACGTGGATGCCAAGTTGCTGGCAAAGATCCTGGCAGCTAGAATAGAGGATTGTGTGCCAGGGGTAATCCATGAGGACCAGACAGGGTTCGTGAAGGGGCGGCAGCTCAACACGAACGTGCGGAGATTGCTGAATGTAATTATGATGCCGGCAGTGGAGGGGGAGGCTGAGATAGTGGTAGCGCTGGACGCGGAGAAGGCATTCGATAGGGTGGAGTGGGAGTACCTGTGGGAGACGTTGGAACGGTTTGGGTTTGGGGAAGGGTTTATTAAGTGGGTGAAGTTGCTCTACTCGGCCCCGACGGCGAGTGTAGTGACAAACGGGAGGAGGTCGGAGTATTTCGGGCTCCACCGAGGGACCAGGCAGGGATGTCCCCTATCCCCCCTACTTTTCGCACTGGCGATTGAACCGTTGGCGATGGCACTGAGGGGTTCAGGGGGGTGGAGAGGACTGACTAGGGGAGGGGAGGAACATCGAGTATCGCTGTATGCGGATGATCTACTGCTGTACGTGGCAGACCCAGAAGGGGGAATGCCGGAGATAATGGAACTATTAGCAGAGTTTGGGGACTTTTCGGGGTACAAACTAAATTTGGGCAAAAGCGAGGTTTTTGTGATACACCCGGGGGATCAGGGAGAGGGTATTGGGAGACTCCCCTTCAAGCGAGCAGGAAAGAGCTTTAGGTACTTAGGGGTGCAGGTGGCAAGGAACTGGGGGACCCTCCACAAGTTGAACTTTTCCAGGCTGGTGGAACAGATGGAGGAGGAATTTAAGAGGTGGGACATGGTACCGTTGTCGCTGGCGGGGAGGGTGCAGTCAATCAAAATGACGGTCCTCCCAAGATTCTTGTTTTTATTTCAGTGCTTGCCCATCTTCCTCCCTAGGGCCTTCTTCAAAAAGGTGACGAGTAGCATCATGAGCTCCGTGTGGGCGCATGGCACCCCAAGGGTGAGAAGGGTCTTTTTGGAGCGGAGTAGGGACAGTGGAGGGCTGGCACTACCCAATCTCTCGGGGTATTACTGGGCGGCAAATGTGTCAATGGTGCGCAAGTGGATGATGGAAGGGGAGGGGGCAGCTTGGAAACGAATGGAGAGGGCGTCCTGTGGCAACACAAGCCTGGGGGCCCTAGTAACGGCACCATGGCCGCTCCCCCCCACGAGGTACACCACGAGCCCGGTGGTGGCGGCCACCCTCAAGATATGGGGGCAGTGGAGGCGACACAGGGGGGAAATGGGAGGTCTGTTGGCGGCGCCAATAAGAGGGAACCATAGATTCATCCTGGGGAACATCGACGGGGGATTTCAGAGCTGGTACAGGGTGGGCATACGGCAGCTGAAGGACCTGTTTATAGAGGGGAGGTTTGCGAGCCTGGGAGGGCTGGAGGAGAAGTTTGAGCTCCCCCCGGGAAACATGTTCAGATATTTACAAGTGAAGGCATTTGCTAGGCGGCAGGTGGAGGGGTTCCCCCTGCTCCCCAGTAAGGGGGCGAGTGATAGGGTGCTCTCGGGGGTCTGGGTCGGAGGGGGGAAGATATCAGACATCTACAAGATAATGCAGGAGGCGGAAGAAGCATCAGGGGAGGAGCTGAAAGCCAAGTGGGAAGTGGAGCTGGGAGAGCAGATAGAAGACGGGACGTGGGCGGATGCACTGGAGAAGGTCAATTCTTCCTCCTCGTGTGCGAGGCTGAGCCTCATTCAATTTAAGGTGCTGCATAGAGCTCACATGACGGGGACAAGGATGAGCCGGTTCTTTGGGGGTGAGGACAGGTGTGTCAGATGTCTGGGAAGCCCAGCGAACCATGTGCATATGTTCTGGGCATGTCCGGTGCTGGAAGGGTTCTGGAAGGGGGTGGCAAGGACGGTGTCGAAGGTGGTGGGGTCCAGGGTCAAACCAGGATGGGGGCTTGCGATCTTTGGGGTCGGGGTAGAACCGGGGGTACAGGAGGCCAGGGAGGCCGGAATACTGGCCTTTGCGTCCCTAGTGGCTCGACGAAGGATATTAATTCAATGGAAGGACGCGAGGCCTCCAAGCGTTGAAACTTGGATTAACGATATGGCTAGCTATATTCAGCTAGAAAGGATCAAATTTGCCCTGAGAGGGTCGGTACAGGGCTTCTCCAGGCGGTGGCAACCTTTCCTTGACTTTTTAGATCAGAGATAGGCGTACGGGGTCGTGGCAGCAGCAACCCGGGGGGGGGGGGGGGGGGGGGGGGGGGGGGAGGGGAGGGGAAGGGGGGGGGGCAGCAATGGTCGTGGGGGGACATGCACGACTGTAACGCGGGCAAGTCTGCTCGCTGCTCATGTCTGAAACTGTAGGCTGCCTTGTGTGTTAAGTTGTTGCTTGGGGGGGGGGGGGGGGGGGAGGACTGGTGCGCGCGAGAGGGCGGGCGAGGGAGGGATATTTGCCTAGAGGGATTGTGTTGTAAATAATTTAAAAATTAGTAGGGGTAAATGTCTGTATGGAAAAACTCTTTCAATAAAAATTATTTAAAAAAAAAAAAGAAGTTGCAGGATCAGCTTACTGAGATTTGTTGCTCCCCACGACAGCCGGAATTCTCTAGTCATTCACTCCGGCAGGATTCTCTGGTCCCACCGGCAGTGCACCCCCTCCCGCGGGCATCCCGGCAGAATGAGGTGGCTTCAATGCGAATTCCCATTGACAGCGGCAGGAGCAGAGAATCCTGCCGCCAGTGATGGGAGCATTGCCTCCCACCGCCGAGAAACACGGCATGGAGGCCGGAGAATCCCAATCCATGTCAGTGTCTGGATTAAGGAGGTGGTTCCTCTTTCTTTTATAGCTGTGCCACATTAGTTATTTTTTCTTGACAGCTGCTGGCTGGATGGGGTGGTGGGAGCGGGAAGGGTGGGGAGAAAGAGAGGAGAGCTGGAACTAAGGAACGATATTGCAGCAAAGGCCTGCCATTAAAATAGACTTCAGTGGACAAACGCCTTAGAAGAGGGTTGAGGGCAGCACGATAGTGCAGTGGTTAGCATTGCTGCCTCACGGCACCGAGGTCCCAGGTTCAATCCCGGTCCTGGGTCACTGTTTGGAGTTTGCACATTCTCCCCGTGTCTGCGTGGGTCTCACCCTCACAACCCAAAAAACTGGGCAGGTTAGGTGGATTAGCCACGCCCAATTGCCCCTTAATTGGAAAAAATGAATTGGTACGCTAAATTTATAAAAAAAAGAAAGTGTTTCTTAACTAAGCCTGCCTTTTCTCTCTAGATCCAAGTGCATGTGGGCCCCAATTCCAATGGGTAGTACTCCTTGCCTAGGGGCCATCCATGGCTCAAAGGTTGAGGCTACTCTCCACCTGGTGGTTCTCTCCCCCAGCTATATCCTTTCAGACATCGGGGGCTATGGGCACGATCTATCAGCCGCGTTACGCCCGGCGCGGATCCGTGCAAGCCGGTTAGACCGCAGCAGAGGCTAAAATCAGAATCCTCACTGGGCACGGAGCAGTTTCCGATCCAACTGGTCCGCTCCCATTGGCAGGTTCCGGATCCCGCCCAGATGTGGCGAGAAACCAACTGGCACCAATCTCCATATCATTAATGGGACAGAAACCCTATCTAATGGTCTCCTGTGATCTAACCAGCTCCCCAGCAAGCGGTCACATAGATGTTGACTAGTACTGGTCCACACAAACGTGGACGAGGCGTCACAACATCTGGTGTTCTCCCAGGCCATTGGAGACCCCTGGGTGGTCAGCAACAGGGCAGGGTGGAACCCTGGCTCTCCCCTTGGCACTTCAGCACTTCCAGGGTGCCAGTGCCAGGGTGCCCAGGTGACATTGCCACGGGTCAAGGCAAAGAAGTGGAGGTATGAAGGGGCCCCCAGAAGGTTGGGGTGGGAGGGGGGTCCTGGAAGGGGGGTTGCAGGAAGGCCTGATAAGGCGGTGCCCTCACTAACCCCATAGCAGGGTGACCTCACTGGGGGTGGGGGGGCAAATGCCCGTGCCCGAGGAATGACATTGCTCATGGGTGGGGGACCTTGGGCCCACTTCAGGGCACCCTTTCAAAATGGTGACCCGATCGCAGAGGAGTCGGTCTGGCCCGCGAATTCATCTGCCAGTGATGAAATTCCCAGTAAATCCCACCACAAATGACAAACTTTTCTGTTAGATCGCGCCCTATGTCTTGGGAAGGTACGTGCTCGGTCTCAAATAAGTCCCAGTGCAGGTTTGGATCCTCTGCTTCCAGAAATAAAAAACAAAATAGATAGTGGCTGATGCATGCTCTGCACCCAGGGAATCAGTCTGTCTGCATAGCACCACTTCAAATGACACTACGTAAGCAAATTCACCCTGCATTATTTTCTTTCCTGGTGTCACCTCCTGCTACATGACTTAATGCCTTCAAATCTTTTCAGTTGTCAGACTCTCCAATAACACCAGTCAAATCATTTCCAACCGTAACCATGTCAGATGGTCCAGCAACGTTCTCCTTTTTTCATGCCTCACCGAAGAAGTTTGGTGTCATCCTGCTCAGTATACGAGGTAACGTTGACAACGGTCTCGTTGTGCTCTACGAATTTCAGGAACTCATTCGAATCCAGGTAGGAGTCACCATCATCATAATTCTGGAAGAAAGAAAATTCCTGACGTCATTTTTCAAGTGTCAAGATTATTAGGCACAAATCCTTGGAACTTCAATATGTGCCAAGGCAGAGTTCCCCCAACCATCGCCCGTAACTCTGGAAGAGATCATAGAATCATAGAATTTACAGTGCAGAAGGAGGCCATTCAGCCCATCGAGTCTGCACCAGCTCTTGGAAAGAGCACCCTACCCAAGGTCAACAACTCCACCCTATCCCCATAACCCAGTAACCCCACCCAACACTAAGGGCAATTTATCATGGCCAATCCACCTAACCTGCACATCTTTGGACTGTGGGAGGAAACTGGAGCACCCGGAGGAAACCCACGCACACACGGGGAGGATGTGCAGACTCCGCACAGTCAGTGACCCAAGCCGGGAATCAAACCTGGGACCCTGGAGCTGTGAAGCGATTGTGCTAGCCACAATGCTACCGTGCTGCCACCCGTGGGTCTGCTGAAGTTAAAGTGGAGAATCAAGGGAACCCTATGGAAATGAACGGACTTGGAATGTGGTTTCAAAACATTTAGAGGCATATCCACAAACGATGTACCATAATTTGCTCAGGCAGCACTTTGAGCCAGGAAGCATGTGGTTAAAATTGTCATGATTTTGTCGGCTCCATTGCACAGAACTTTGGCTGAACTTAGAGATAATGTTCAACACGATCAACATTTAAACTGCACAAATTGTATGTTAGGGCAGCTAGGGTTTTCCGGCACAATATTTCTGCCCAACTGAGTTAGCCTCCACCACCCACCCTGATCAAGTTTCCTTTGATACAAAAATGCCTGTGGCAGCTTAAACGAGCTTGACAATTTAACTAGTCTGCTGGCTTAGAGAAACTGCTAAAATCTACCAATGTGGATCAACGCCCTCTCCATTGACCCTACTCTGTGCATTTGAAGTACTTGACGTGTTGAGTCTGGCCCAGCAACACTGGTTTTCTGTGATGGTCTGATGCTCCAAGTGTCCAGCACTGTATGTGGAAAATGAGAGACAGGGATGTGGAGGACTGAGAGGTGAATGAGGTGGAGGGGCAGTGAAGGAAATAGTGGTTGGAAAATTCCCTACTTTGGTGCTGCAGCAGCAGAACATAAAATTTTCTTCTGCATAATTGAGGGGCTATGTCAGCAGTGGAGTAAACAGTAAAAGATCTGCAGAAACCCGGAGAAGTGCCAAATTTCAGAAGGTAATTAAGAGAGCCTCTGTGGAAATTCAACCTCAAACTCTCTTACCTCAGTAAAACCTCCAGTTCACCCCCCCCCCCACTATATTTGTATCATTTGCTTCAATAATTTACCCATCTTCAAAAATGTCCCTCTTGTGAAAAACTCCCCACTTTCCTTTCTTTTAAATTAATACTGCCCAATCTTTGAACCCTTCCAAATATGTGGGCTCAGAATGGCTGTGTTACTTCCTCACCCAGGTAAGCTTGCTGGTGCCTTTTTCCTCGGATGGTGATGGCTAGCACGAGGGGACATAGCTTTAAATTGAGGGGAGATAGATATAGGACAGATGTCAGAGGTAGGTTCTTTACTCAGAGAGTAGTAGGGGTGTAGAATGCCCTGCCCTGCAACAGTAGTGTGCTTGCCAACATTAAGGGCATTTAAATGGTCATTGGATAAACATATGGATGATAAGGGAATCGTGTAGATGGGCTTTAGAGTGGTTTCACAGGTCGGCGTAACATCGAGGGCCGAAGGGCCTGTACTGCGCTGTAATGTTCTATGACCGTCAGCACACAACTGAAAACATTTCCCTTCCACAATTCCCACTACGGCAACAAAACTGGAAAATGATTTAAATCTCAGGACCTGATCCTGCGAATCAATGATCATACATAAATTAAAGCTGTGTTTTTTTTAAACTATTCATTCATGGGTTGTGGGCCAGAATTTATTGCCCATCCCTAACTGCCCTTGAACTGACTCAACCACATTGCTGTGGGTCTCGAATCACATGGGAGGTCAGACCAAGTCAGGGTAACAGAGTTCCTTCCCTGAAGGACATTAGTGAATCAGGTTGGGTTTTGGGGACAATTGTTTTATGGTCATCGTTAAGACTTTTAATTCCAGTTTTTTAGCTGACGTGGTGGGATTTGAACCCGGTTCAGAATTACTATTCCAGTGACTATACCACTATACCACCACTTCCCCTATTCCTGCAGTATAATCCTGTTTCGTGCAGGATTAAAGAGGCCACGGCTTGTTCACATGCATCTACTGTTTTGTCACTTTCTTTAAGTATGTTTTTTTAAATATGTTGTTCCTCTGTTGAAACTTTAAAACAAAGCTTAGAAATAAACTGAACTCTCAACCTGCTTAACTAGCTATTTCCTGTCTGTCAGCCTGCTGAGTGACATGATTACCAACACCCTGATTCTTCAGGAACACAAGGAGGTTAAATGCAGCTCTGTGTATATGGGTTCAACAACAACCTGAATTACTGCCAACAATGTGAGGCCAACTAAAGAATAAGCTACTGTCAGAGCATATTGCACAACCTGCCCTAATATTCCCTGGCACCGACTTCCTAATGTTAATGATTTAATATGAAAGATTTCTTCACACCAAAGTTCATCTATCTCATTAACCATTTCAGAATGCCAAATCCTATTTACTGGATACCTGAAATTCTAAGACTGTTGACAAAGACATAAAAAGTAAGGACCAAGGACAAAGTCCAACGCAAAGCTGATGAAAACAAAGCAGCAAACAATACTCTATACATGATCTGCAGAATCTTAGACCAAATGGAGTAGAAGACAATGAAATGAAAATGAAAATCGCTTATTGTCACGAGTAGGCTTCAATGAAGTTACTGTGAAAAGCCCCTAGTCGCCACATTCCGGCGCCTGTCCGGGGAGGCTAGTACGGGAATCGAACGGTGCTGCTGGCCTGCTTGGTCTGCTTTAAAAGCCAGCGATTTAGCCCAGTAAACCAGTGCTCAAAAGACATCTGAAAGAAAACAGGGCCCAATAATCCTCTATCTTGTTGACCGCCCAATGTTACTGCCACATTGTTGACTATCCCCACCATACACCTCAGCCATTTTAGCTCCCATACGAATATGGAGGCTCATGCTTTGTATCTCATACATACTTGTGCTCCAGGATTTCTCCTTCAAGATGCAATATTAAAAAAAAGAGACTTTGGCACATTCATATCGTTCAATGTCCCAGTGACATAAAAAAAAATTGGAATGACCTATTTGCTTCCTTTTACCTCAGCCAAGGATGCCTCTTCTCCAGGGTTGGCACTGCCTTTGACTGACTCCATTGCATTTCCCACATTTCTGCTCTCACTCTTTGCCCACCCTTCCGGAAGGACAGTAGAATTCCCTTGTCCTCATCCTTCACCTAGTCAGCTTTCACATTCGGCAGAAAATCCTTTGCCAATTCCCTACAGCGTGTTGCCACCAAACAGTTAGCTCGCTCCTCCCCTTTCAGAATTTTGAAGGGACCATTCTCTCAATGACGCCCTGGTTTGCACCTCAAATCATCCCCAACACATCTACCTTCCCATGACACAGCTCCTGCATTTGCACCACAGGGTAATACCCATACTTTAACCTTCCCCCTCTCTTTCCATTCCCTAGGGCCGCAAACATTCATTTTATGTGAAACAGTGATTTAGGTAGATTGCTGTCAGTTTTGTATACTGTACTTGCTGCTCAAACCGTGCTCACCTGTACAATGGGGAGACCAAAGGCAGATTTGGCCGACTAATTTGTGGAACAGCTTTTTTGAGACTGCAAGTGTGACCTCAAGTTTCTGATTGCTTGTCATTTTAGTTGTTATCATTCTCACTCCTGCCCTGTCTTCAGCTTCTAATACTGTTCGAATTAAGTTTCAACTTCAATTCAAATTCTTTTGATTAAGCATTTTACAGCCTTCTGGTCTCACCGAGTTCAACAATTTCACATCCTGACAACTGCCACCCCCCCGCATCTTTTTGGACCAGCAGCTTTTGGTAACGGTTGTGCTATTGACACTTCCACTAAATCCATCGTTTGTCTTTACTGGCCCCATTACAGTTTCCTTTTGCTTTGCACAATCATCCCCTCAAGTCATTTCATTTCTCCTGTCTTCCATCTGATCACAGACGTTCCCTTTTATTCCTCATCTCCTCCCTGCTTCCCATGGGCGGGATTCTCCCCTACCCGGCGTGACGGGGGGTCCCGGCGTAGGGGAGTGGCGCCAACCACTCCGGGGTCGGGCCTCCCCCTTTGGGGGCTAGCCCCGCGCCGGAGCGGTTGGCACCAGAAGACTGTCGCAAAAAACCGGCGCCCCCGGCAGCGGGGATGGCCGAAAGGCTTTCGCCGGTCGGCGCATGCGCCGGCGGTGACGTCAGCGGCCAGCTACCAACTGAAAACACTGAGGGTAGAGCTTGGGTGGTGGAGATTTTTGGGCACTTTCTTGGCCCATGGGGTGGTGGGGAGAAAGCAAATGCTGAAAAAGGCCCCAAGCTGATCTAACACTCAGCCACCAGCTTAGATACTGGCACCCATGTACCTCAAATGTCAGTAAACAGTGTCCAAAATTCTCCGGCTGTTGCAATTCACTTTTCCTGTCGGCAGCACACCCCCGCCCGCTGGTTTCCCGGCAGCATGGGGTGGTTTCAATGGGAATCCCATTGACAAGCGGCGGGAAGATTGTGCTGCAGCCAGGTCAAAATTATGCACTCGTAGGAAGAATAAAGGAGCTGAATATTACTTAAATGGAGAAAGGCTGCAGAAAACTGCAACACACAGGGATTTGGGGATCCTTGTGCATAAATCACAAAAGGCTAGCATGCAAGTTCAGCAGGCAATTGGGAAGGCAAATGGAATGTTGGCCTTTATTTCAAAGGGAATGGAATATAAAAGTAAGAGAATCCTGCTTAAACTAAACAAGGCACTAGTTAGACCACACCTGGAATACTATGAACGCCTTTGGTCCCTTATCCAAGGAAAGATATACTGGAATTGTAGGTGGTCAGAGAAGGTTCACCAGGTTAATCCTGGGTATGGAGGGATTTTCTTATGAGGAGAGGTTGGGTCTGAACTCATTGGTGTTTAGAAAAATGAGAGGTGTCCGTATTGAGACAGATAGGATTGTCAGGGGGCTTGACAGGGTAGCTGCTGAGAGGTTGTTCCCCCTTGTGAGAGAGTCTAGGAGGCAAGGGCATAATCTCAGAGTAAGGGGTCGCCCTTTGAAGACAGATGAGGAGGAATTTCTTCTCTCAGAGAGTAGTGAATCTATGGAATTATTGCAGAGAGCTGTAGAGGGTGGATTGTTAAATATGTTTTAAGGTCGAGACAGACAGATTTTTAAATCAGAATCGAGGGTTAATGGGAACAAAACAGGAAAGGAAAATGGAGCTAAGGATTATAATCAGGGCCGGAATTCTCTTGCAGTGGGATTCGCTGGTCCTGCCAGCAGCACATCCACGCTGCGGGTTTCCCAGCGGTGTGGGGTGGCTGCAACAGGAATTCCCATTGACACTGGCAGGAACAGAGTATCCTGCTGCCAGCGAACGGCACACCTCCTCCTGCCACCGAGAAACAAGTGAGTGGGAGGCAGAAGAATCCCATCCCAGATCAGCCATATCTAACGGAATGGTGGAGCAGATGCGATGGGCCGAATGGCCTACTTCTGCTCCCATGGTCTTTTGGATGGCTGGTGTACCAGCTCACTGGAAGGCAAGGTGTATTCTGCTAGCAGGAACTCAAGACAAGGACCTTAAATGGGGCTGTATGCAGAGGAGTGCATACACACCAAGATTCTGAGCACATTGGCCGACCATGCCTGCTGTCACTGTGGAGGAACATGGAAGAGTCCAGCTCCACGTCGGCAGAGGGCATGTGCAGCACTTGCCCTCTTTGCAACCTCTGCCCTCTTTGCAGCCTCTGCCCCATCGCCCTGTCATGCTGCTGAACAGATGTCATTGCAGCCATCACACCTGTTGTTGTTTTTATGTGGACAGGTCACTAGATCCTCTCTCATCCCTGGAGGAACATGGCAACACTCACTGCCAAATCCAGGAACTCAGCACATGCTTATAAAAACACTCCATCTTACTTCCAGACACTTTACAACTGCAGGAGTTTTCAAAATTGTTTTACGTGCAAGTTTGATGTCTGTGATTTTTAAAATAATACGGACATTTTAAAAGCTGGGCCCCTCTTGCAGCTGAATGCTTGATCTTTATGAATGAATTGTTTGAATGGACCTGAATGGTCCAAAAATTGGAAAATGGCTATCAAATCAACTGGTTGGGCTGTGTTACCGACATATTTGTTCAGTTGCTTCTGGCATTCACAGGGCAGCCCGCAGGAGCACTCTTCTCAACATTAGTGCAGCCAGATGCTGGCAGCAAGCATGCCCAGGAGAGCATTGGGCTTCTGTTCTGTAGCACCATTTCAGCAATACCAAAGATCCAATTTTCCTGGGAATATATTGGAGTGCAATCTTCATCTGAAAGCAAAGCCGTAGCTCAGGGAAAAAAATCCAACCATTTTTTCTCTTTTGGACCTCGACTGATCTATTGGCCAGGATTTTGCATTGGTGTTCACTGCAGGCGCAAACAGCAATGTTGGCGCAAAATCCTGCAGGTCAGAAAACGAGAACCCCCCCCCCCCCCCCCCCACCCGGACATAACGAGGTTCCCGCCCAGAAAGACCTGGAACCTCATTAAATAAATTATGTCATTCAAGGGCTTCCCCATTGTATCTGCCCCCCCCCTCCAAAATGGGATCTCGCTGGAGGTCTACAACAGGTTTTAAAAAACAGCCCCCGGGGATAGAGGGACATGCCCAAGTAGTACCCTGGCATTCCAGGGGGAAAGTGCCAAGAGGGACCCTTGGGGGGTGGGATCTATGTGTGCATGAGGTGGGGGTTCCTGTTTTTAAATCAGAGATCAGGGCGCCAATTTCCCCAGACCCCCCCCCCCCACCAGTGTAACGGTGTGGCCATGCCTCCATTTTCTTTGTAAGAAGTCTTACAACACCAGGTTAAAGTCCAACAGGTTTGTTTCAAACACGAGCTTTCGGAGCACGGCTCCTTCTTCAGGTGAATGGAAAGGCTTGTTCCAGAAATGTTTATATAGACACAGTCAGAGATGCCCCGGAATGCGAGCACCTGCAGGCAATCAAATCATCAAAGATGCAGAGAGAGAGGTAACTCCAGGTTAAAGAGGTGTGAATTGTCCCAAGCCAGTTCAGTCGGTAGGCCTCTGCAAGTCCAGGCTTGTTGGTGGGGGCCGAATGTAATGCGACATGAATCCCAGATCCCGGTTGAGTCCGCATTCATGCGTGCGGAACTTAGCTATAAGTTTTGCTCAGCAATTTTGCGTTGTCGCGTCTCCTGAAGGCCTCCTTGTAGAATGCTGACCCGGAGATCAGAGGCTGAATGTCCTTGACTGCTGAAGTGTTCCCCAACTGGAAGGGAACAGTCCTGCCTGTTGATAGTCGCACGATGCCCGTTTATTCGTTGTCGCAGTGTCTGCATGGTCTCGCCAATGTACCACGCTTCGGGACATCCTTTCCTGCAGCGTATGAGGTAGACTACATTGGTCGAGTCGCACGAGTATGCGCCGCGTACCTGGTGGGTGGTGTTTCCACGTGTAATGGTGGTGTCCATGTCGATGATCTGGCATGTCTTGCAGAGATTACCCTGGCAGGTGTCTGCTTTTTTGCATCTTTGTAGAAACTGAATGTCAGTGTCTATATGCGCGATCTTCCTGGAGATCCTCTCCACTTTGAGCCGGCAGTTTGCGGTGTCAATGGTAGCCATGATGTGGAGATGCCGGCGTTGGACTGGGGTGAGCACAGTAAGAAGTCTTACAACACCTGGTGTTGTAAGACTTCTTACTGTGCTCACCCCAGTCCAACGCCGGCATCTCCACATCATGGCTACCATTGACACCGCAAACTGCCGGCTCAAAGTGGAGAGGATCTCCAGGAAGATCGCGCATATAGACACTGACATTCAGTTTCTACAAAGATGCAAAAAAGCAGACACCTGCCAGGGTAATCTCTGCAAGACATGCCAGATCATCGACATGGACACCACCATTACACGTGGAAACACCACCCACCAGGTACGCGGCGCATACTCGTGCGACTCGACCAATGTAGTCTACCTCATACGCTGCAGGAAAGGATGTCCCGAAGCGTGGTACATTGGCGAGACCATGCAGACACTGCGACAACGAATAAACGGGCATCGTGCGACTATCAACAGGCAGGACTGTTCCCTTCCAGTTGGGGAACACTTCAGCAGTCAAGGACATTCAGCCTCTGATCTCCGGGTCAGCATTCTACAAGGAGGCCTTCAGGAGACGCGACAACGCAAAATTGCTGAGCAAAAACTTATAGCTAAGTTCCGCACGCATGAATGCGGACTCAACCGGGATCTGGGATTCATGTCGCATTACATTCGGCCCCCACCAACAAGCCTGGACTTGCAGAGGCCTACCGACTGAACTGGCTTGGGACAATTCACACCTCTTTAACCTGGAGTTACCTCTCTCTCTGCATCTTTGATGATTTGATTGCCTGCAGGTGCTCGCATTCCGGGGCATCTCTGACTGTGTCTATATAAACATTTCTGGAACAAGCCTTTCCATTCACCTGAAGAAGGAGCCGTGCTCCGAAAGCTCGTGTTTGAAACAAACCTGTTGGACTTTAACCTGGTGTTGTAAGACTTCTTACTGTGCTCACCCCAGTCCAACGCCGGCATCTCCACATCATGGCTTCCATTTTCTTTTGCACAGAGTGTTGCACAATATGACAGGAAAGGCAGACTGTGCAGTTGATAACCTACACACCAGTTTCTTTGTCTTAGCCAACATGCTGTGTAAAAAAGGGAAAATTCTTCATATGTTCATAAGATATAGGAGCAGAATTAAAGCCATTCGGCCCATCAATTCTGCTCTGCCATTCAATGATGGCTATTCGGCCCATTTGTTTCCAAACTACCAACATTCACAGTATATATACACCTATGTAAACAAACTCCTGAACTCACACTGTTAAAAGTTACTATGACCCTACATTATTAGTGGGAGATCACATTTATCAGGTCTCAAGCACAAAACTAACTGATGTGATATCAGTTTCAAGCCTTTGCTTGCAGGGGGCCCTTCACTGCAAGTCACTGTATAATTAAGTGTAATAGCAGGTATCTGTGCACTGTGATAATGATCAATATTACTTTTTGGATGACAATATCACATCATAGGTTTTACGAAACCCAATTCCTGCATCATAGCTCAATCAAATAAAACAAATCTCTGACACTGCTATTCCATTGTGCATGTGTGCAAGCTTTAAAAAAAAAATACAAAGGATGGAAAAATGCCAAGCAGGGAGACTAGGATGAGAACAGGGCCAACCTGCACCATGCTGCACGGAAAAGGTTTGAGAAAGGTGTGTATTTTCAGGAAACCACAAATGGGAATGTGGGATTTAGTATTTCCAAAAGGACCCTCCACAACGTAAAAACATGTCTTGGCTGACCTACATGTCTTGGCTCCACAGAAGCAAAGCGTAGAGGTAGATTTGACAAATTAGCATTCCAAATGCAGAGCTTGGCATGAAGTGAATGCATTCTGGGGACTGGGACATTGAACATTAGTGTGCTTCATCCGATTTAATGGATGGAATTTATGGCTAGAAAAATCAAGCATGGCACACCAGATTTCAGGCTGCAATAATCAATACACACTCCCAGTACAATTTGTGCCTCGAACACTAATTCAAAGGAGGGAATTTTAACCTCCAAGGATGGTTGGTGGAAAGTAAAAATGTTTAAAATCTCAAACCGGATCAGTCTTTGGTTTCAACAAAAGTGGGTTGGAGGCCAATTTGCTCTCGGCAGGTGGGCTGATCATAAAAGCTTTTTAAAAGGAGGATTGTGTTTATCCAGTTTAAACAGGCTTTTCAAATTTTAGTCCATGGTTGTTATTCCACCTGGTTGCCTAGTGGAAAACTTGAAAAAGGTTGAAAAGCTGCCCGGTGTTTAATTTCAGCTGGATCGGTGGGTAAAGGTCTACTTCCAGACTTCCCACCGGAAAATCCTTCACCCTGTTCACTTCACAGCCCAGATAAAGATTAGGGCCACAGATTCTACTCTCTGTAATAACTGTTGCTTAGACACACGAGCTTCACACAGAGCTGTCAGAGAATGAATTGCTATATCGTAAGTGGCCATTAAGACACAAATTTAAATGGAGCCGAACAAATATTTGACGGGGAAAGAACATAAAAAGATGCAAGGGGAAAGCACCGCAGTTGTTTACTGCAGTTGAGGAGGCAGCACTGCCAAAGGCATGATGGTTCGATCAACCTCCTTGCGCAGTCTAATTTCTATGGTTCTCAAAATGCTGCATCACATGGCCTCACGGTAGCATGGTGGTTAGCATCAATGCTTCACAGCTCCAGGGTCCCAGGTTCGATTCCTGGCTGGGTCACTGTCTGTGTGGAGTCTGCACATCCTCCCTGTGTGTGCGTGGGTTTTCTCCGGGTGCTCCGGTTTCCTCCCACAGTCCAAAGATGTGCGGGTTAGGTGGATTGGCCATACTAAATTGCCCGTAGTGTAAGGTTAATAGGGGGATTGTTGGGTTACGGGTATACGGGTTACGTGGGTTTAAGTAGGGTGACCATTGCTCGGCACAACATCGAGGGCCGAAGGGTCTGTTCTGTGCTGTACTGTTCTATGTTCTATGATGCGAGATACTGGATAATGGAAATAAAGACATTACGAAAGTAATTACGAACTATAACATATGCAATACAAGCAATTTACTGCGGATGTTGGATGTAATCTGAAGCAAAAACAGAAAATGGTGGACAATCTTACAGCACCGGTGGAGAGCACACGGAGCCAACGAAGAGAGTCTGGATGACTCCACAGGTGCTGTCAGAGCTGCTGAGATTGTCCAGCATATTCTGTTTTTGTAACGTACACAATAGTTTGATACTTCAATCTTGCTGTAACCCTGTAACAGATTACTACTCATGAACCATTGTTATTTTGTAGTGTGCAGCTGATTTGTTTAAGGTGCGTGGGTCCTTAAAAAGTATTTTGTGCAGCCGTGCACACATGGTAACTTGAAGGGGCTGACTTCTGCGAAGGTGTCTTGGTAACTCTTGATAGGCTGCGTGGCCGCACTTGGAGGGAACATTGCTACCCACTTTTTCGTACTTTACTAAGGCCAAACCCTTGCCTACCTTGAAGTATTTGTTGAGAATGTTTGTATAATTGATGCCCTTGGAGAACCACCCATCAGGAATGATTTCAGTCTCCAGCCACTCCATGACACGGCGCCGAAGCTCATCACGATCTGACTGGTAGCAGACAACTAAATGGAGAAAAGGTTTGGTGTTAATCAACAGCTGTGTTCAGTCACGGGCAAGAAGAATGATGACCCCATTGGAATAATACTATACTAGGATAATAGTTTCAGATGTAGGTTCTTCATATACAGGGATTGAATTACAGCCCAATGTGTAACAGTAATAAAGCAAATTAAACGGGTCTTTACATTACATTTAGACTTAAAACTAAAAGACAAACGGGAAAACAATAATTTTACCGAAACGCATCCCAGACATCTTCATGCCAGTCTTCAGCTAACTTGATTCACTCCGTTTGTTATCAAGAAACAGCTGAAGGTACGGGATACTGCGACAGCTATTGGCCCAGTCAACATTCCAGCAATAGCACTGAAGATTTATGCTTCCGAACTTTTCACAACACCCCTAGCCAAGCCGTCCCATTACATCAACAACACCGATATCTAACCAGCTATGTAGATAATTATCCAGGTATGTCCTGTACCTAAAAAGCAGGGCAAATTACCACTCCATCAGCCTATTCTCAAACATCAGTAAAGTGATAGAAGAGGTCATCAACAGTGCTATTAATCAGCACTTGCTTAACAATAACCTGCTCACTGACACTCAGCTTGGGTTCCCACAGGATCACTCAGCTCCTGACTTCACTACAGCCTTGGTTCCAACATGGACAAAAAATCCAAACAAGAGAGTTGAAAGTGACCGCCCTTGACATCAAGGCAGCATTTGAGAGTATGGCATCAAAGAGCCCTTGGCAAAACTGGTGTCACTGGGAATCAGGGGGTAAACCCTCTGCTGGTTGGAGTCATACCTAGCACAAAGGAAGATGGTTTTAGTTGGTGAGAGGTCAATCATCTTAGGTCCAGGACACCATTGCAGGAGTTCCTCAGGGTTGTGTCCTAAGCCTAACTATCTTCAGCTGCTTCATTAATAACCTTCCTTCCAACACAAGGTCAGAAGTGGGGATGTTCGCTGATGATTGCACAATACTCAGTACATTCATGACTCTTCAAGTTACTGAAGTAAGGGCAGCACGGTGGCCTAGTGGTTAGCACAACCGCCTCACGGCGCTGAGGTCCCAGGTTCGATCCCGGCTCTGGGTCACTGTCCGTGTGGAGTTTGCACATTCTCCCCGTGTCTGCGTGGGTTTCGCCCCCACAACCCAAAAATGTGCAGAGTAGATGGATTGGCCACGCTAAATTGCCCCTTAATTGGAAAAAATAATTGGGTAATCTAAATTTTTTTTAAAAAGTTACTGAAGTAGTCCATGCCCAAATTTAGCAAGACCTGGGCGATATCCTGGCTCGAGCCAGCATGTGGCATGTGCCACAAAAGTGCCAGAAAGAGAGAATCTAACCATTGCCTTATGACATTAGAATCTAACCATTGCCCCATAACATTGAATTGCATTACCATCACCGAATCCCCCACTATCAACATCCCGGGGGGTTACCGTTGACCAAAAATTGAAACTAGACTAGCCATTGAAATATTGCAGTACAAGAACATGTCACTCGGTATCCTGCGATGAGTAACTCACTTCCTAACTCCCCAGAGCCTGTCCACCATCTACAGGGCACAAGTCAGGTATGTTATGGAATACTCTCCACTTTTCTGGATGCATGCAGCTCCGACAACACCAGTTCCAACAACACTTAAGAAACTCAACACCATCAAGGGCAAAGCAGCCTGTTTGCTGGCTTAGCCACCAATGCCCACATCCCATGATTGAATTCAAAAAATTGATCTTATAAACCTACTACCAGCAGAGTGCTTTACTCATTCTTGCATCACTGACGTCTGGAGTAGGGGCGCAGTGAGGGCAATATTGATAATCTTTGGAAAATAATAAGCAATGTAGGGCTAAAAGCATGAACAAAAATTGAACTTCTCCTATTGTTCTCAAATGACATTTTTCACTAAATATCACTTGTTCCAAACTAGTCAGCTTTTTAATTCAGCATCCGTTCAATTAGATGCAACCAAATAATAACTGTAGTAATAGCAATAACCATTATAAATACATGCTATAGTCCTTTAAATCTATTCTTGCAATAAAAACAATGTTGAAGATCAGAACAAAGAAACTCTCATGTTTTCTTTATCTTTCTTGCAAAACAAAGCAACATGCTGAAGTCCATCGCTACTTGAGTGACAGTGATAATTTTAACTTTATAAACTTTGTATCCACAACAAACTTTTTCAAGCTCCTTTGAGGCCAAAAGGTTGTCATGTGCCCATGGGTAAGTTTGCAAGTATAAGCTGTAATTATTATTATAATAACAAGCTTTCCATACAGGTCATCTTAGGAAGGCATTTCATCAATACCTAAAGATTTAGCTATCATTTCCATAGAAACAGCTGACAGTCACACAACTCTCATTAATTAAGATTATTGGTAATCTGAGCTGCTCTTACCCACGACAACTGGTGCAGTTCACTGCAGGTTCAATCAAGCATTAGAAATCCCATTCTAAGTGACACTACTATAATCCGTAACTACTCCCAATATTGAATCAACGCCAAGGACAAAAGCAGCAGCATCTTTTTTGTGTGGTACTTCTCTGCTATGTAACTGCTGCAGTGCAGTGTGGCACCTAGAACAAAGTTACTACTCAAAATGAGAGTGCTCTGGAACCGGGTAACATATTGTGGATGCATTAACAAAACCATGACACTATCTGCAAGAAATTGACAGTGTACTGTCGGTGTAAATTTGAATGTCAGAATAGATCACCTTTCGCTATATAATAAAAATAATAATAATAATAATAATAAAGTATCAGAAGTAGGCTTACATTAACACTGCAATGAAGTTACTGTGAAAAGCACCTAGCTGCCACACTCCGGCACCTGTTCGCGTACACAGAGGGAGAATTTAGAATATACAATTCACCTAACAGCACGTCTTTCGGGACTTGTGGGAGGAAACCGGAGCGCCCAGAGGAAACCCACACAGACACGGGAAGAACGTGCAGACTCCACACCGCACAGTGACCCAAACTGGGAATCGAACTCGGGTCCCTGGCGTGGTGAAGCAACAGTGCTAACCACTGTGCTGCCATATCTGAGATACCGCGCTGAGAAGAACTGTTAAGGTACTTAGAGCAGAACGGTCAAGCTAATTGGCACTACTCTGAAAGTTCAATTTCACTGATGCAGAACTGCAATTAACATAGCATTCAAATGTGTTACTTTTGTCCAGACTGCATGTGCATATTGGTTGTGTGTGCATGTTGGGTGGGGGTCGCAGTGGCGGGACGACAGCTGATGGTGAACAATCAGCTGAACAAATGTACCCCAGATGTAGGTCTGAAGAAAATGTTGTCCAACATTCTGAATTACAGAGGTGCACTCTACACTTTGAGTACTGGTATGTAAACAGCATTGCCAGTCTTGTATACACTACTGGATCTCGCTAGGTAGAGGATTAGAGGAGATGTAATGGTGCCATCATAACTTCTGAAGTCTACTGCAGTGTACAGATAAAGAACTGGTTACAAACACACCATTGTTTCACCACCAAAATTCTCTTATTTATTTGTTAATTTGAATCCAAGAAACGGAAGTGTGAGCAAACCAGTTGGCATCGTACTAGCTGGAACGTCTATATAAAAAAGGGAAGATTTACAAAAGCAACAATGCATTCCTAATACTTAAATGGGGCCTATTAGATAGCAAATGTAATTCAATTGCTCTTTTATTGACACAGTAAAGACATTATCTCTAACAGATGACAAGAGTGGAAAGATGTAACTAATGAAATTCCGCAGGGAGGAGTTCTTGGCCCGCAATTGTTTACTATTTACATCAATGACCTGGAAGGAAGAACAGAATGTACGGTTTCCAAATTTGCCGATGATACCAAAAATAGGTGGAAGGGCATGTTGTGACAAGGATATTGGGATTGGGATTCTGAAATGGGACATAGGTAGATTGGTTAACTGACTGGCCGAAAACCTAGCAAATGGAGTTTATGTGGGGAAGTGTGAGGTCATGTGCTTCAGTAGGAGGAATCAAAAGACCAATTATCTAAATGGAGAGAGATTCCAGGTGAGTGAGATACAGAGGGATCTAGGTTTTCCAGTGTATGAATCACAAAAAGCTTGCAGGCAGGTCCAAAAAGTAGTTAAGAAGGCAAATGGCATTTTGGCCTTTATTACAAAGTGTCATGTGAGAGTACCTTTAAGAAATTGATGATTAAGCAATGTACCTTTAAGAAATTAAGCAGCTCATATTACTGAAGTGATGTCGGGGGGGGGGGGGGGGGGCGCTGAGCTGAGCTCACTTCTGTTTTTGGTTTCAGTTTTGAGGAAGAGCTTGGGTGTGTCTGTGTTTGCAGTAAGCTGGATCTGCGGTGATCTCTGCAATGAAAGACTATTTCTGAATCATTTGGGTGATTTAAACTCATAATAGTAATGTCTTTAACCCGATGTTTTTCTGTTTAACGGTGTTAAGTCTCTTGGATGTTTAAAGGAACAACTGAAGGATTAAAAGCAAATTACTGCAGATGCTGGAATTTGAAACGAAAGGGAAAATGCTGGAAAATCTCAGCAAGTCTGGCAGCATCCGTAGGGAGAGAAAGGAGCTAACGTTTCAAGTCTGATGACTCTTTGTCATTATTTAGTGTTGTATTATTTTCAGGGTTACCTTTGAAGTAAGGGGTGTTAAGTGATCCAATGTTTATTTAAAAGGTTAAGTTGGGTTCATGGAATAAACATTGTTTTGTGTTTAAAAGCCCACGTGTCCATAATTGTAATACCACACCTGGAGAACACACCGTGTGCTTCAAAAGCAACAATACATTAAAGGGGGAGGTTGGTTGAACTCCATGATACATTTTGGAGTTCTGAAAACGCCTCTCCCATAACAAAAGAGATTGAGTTTTAAAAATAGGGAGGTTTTGTTGCAATTGTACAGGGTGTTGGTGAGGCCTTACCTAGAATACAGTGTACAGTTTTTGTCCCCTTGCCTGGATACAGGAACATTGGAGGCAGTCCAAAGGGGATTCACCAGGCCAATTCCTGGAATGAGGGTTGTCCCATCAAGTGAGACTAAATAGTCTGGGTCTGTACTGCTTGGCACTTAGAAGAGCGAGGGGTGACCTTATTCAAACATACAAGATCCTGAGGGGGCTTGACAGGGTAGATGGGGAGATGTTTTCACCATCCACTAGATGGTGGAATCTCGAACAAGGAGACATAGCTGCAACATAAAGGACCGTCATTTAAAACAGATGCGTAGAAATTTCTTCTTGCAAGAGGGTGGTGAACCTCTGGAATTGTCTGCCCTGGAGGATGGTGGAAGCTGTATCATTCAAAGTATTTCAGTGGAGGTGAATAAATATTTGGTACCCAAGGAGTTAGAGCTGGCATAGATCAGCCATAATCATATTGAATGGCAGTAGTGGCCTATTCCTGCTTCTATTTCTTGTATTCTTGTGACACTGGAAATCTAAATCTCATTCCAGATAGTTTGTAAATGCTGTTGACACTTTTAAATCTTTGGAGAGCTTAAGTATAACTGGCGTGAAGATGAAGATAGATTTTGCATAATTATCAGTTGCTGCTAGCATTAGACTAATTCTGAGCTTAATGGCTCTCTTAATAGCTATCTGCTGTTCCTGATGGATTTTTGATTTTATTTCTTGAGCAGTTACAGGACACATGACTCTCAAATGTACTCTGCTTCTAAATGAGCACTTACTTAACCTTTTTCCCTTGACGCCGTTTCAACTGGAGCACACATACAACCAACAGCCAAATAAACTAGTGCAACCAAATATTCCCAGTCTCACTGAACCAACTTTCCCATCAAACAACATAAATTGCAGAGCATGTTGTTGCTGTACTGTAATAGCAGTGGATAGGAATATGGAGCTGTCATTGTTGGCATAATAGCCCCATGGTAGGTCTTTGATAGCACATATCCTCAACCTCAGGACGATGCCATAATGTGGCTGAAATCAAAGTTAAACCCACAGACATGGATAGTCATACAGACATTAAAAGCCCCACAGTAATAGAACATATTCAGCTATCCTGTACCTGGGCTACTGGCTGCTATTTTTTCATTCTTCTTTTCTGTAAAAGAAACAAAGCAATTTATGAATAAGTTGTATATCTTGGGGTGTGACAGGATATATCATTGAATGAAGATGCTGAGAGGCTCTTTCTCCTTGTGGGAAAGTCTCGGACCAGAGGACATAATCTCAGAGTAAGGGGTCACCAATTTAAAACAGAAACGAGGAGGAATTTCTTCTCCTGAAGGTAGTGAATCTGGAGAAATCTACTGCAGAGGGCTGTTGTTAAGTATGTTCAAGGCTGAAATACACAGATTTTTAATCAGTAAGGGAATCAACGGGAGGGGTAGGGGTGGCGGCTAAACCTATGTTAAGGAAAGACTGGCTGCAGATTTCTCCTTTACTCAGTGAATGGGCAATGAATTACAACACATGCTGCTGTCCCATGTGCAATGCCGAACTCAAAAAATTATTTATTTCCTTGTTTACCTTCACAATGCCCATCATGAGACACCTGAACCTTCATGCCAGTTAGACATGCGTCACGGTGAAGCTCGCAGTGGTTGCGGTATGTCTTCCCGTTGCTTCCACAGACCACCCTCTTGTGATGTTTGCATTCCTAAAAAGAGAAAACACACATAGCTGCATTAGAAAACAGCAAGAGCGCTTTCTGCTGTAAAATCGGGGTCCGTGCACTCTGGCTCACCAAGCTCAGTCTCAGTCATTACAATGGAGATACTGGAGATTAACAACGAGAACTGTTTCCCATTAATTAAACCAGGGATGGGCAATAATCGCAGGCCTCGCCAGTGACAGCGAACGAATAAAAATTACAATGCACCATGAATTTTGCACATTCCATAACGGGCTGATCTTGTCTTTTACATTATTTTTCCATTGGCCAGAATTTCATCCCCATGCCCTATTAGTGGGTTAGGAGGTGGTACTGGGTGCATAAAATCAGGTGGGATGCTGTGGTGGGGTCATCATGTTGTCACCTACCTGCCTCCATTAGCATTTGACCAGCGGTGTGGGAATCAGTGGGCGGCCCCCGACTTAGGCCAATTGTGCCCTGTAGTGAACAATGGCCAATTAAGGGGCTCTTCCTACTGCTGTTGGGATTTTGCCAGTGGTGGATGGGCACTTCATTACCAGTGGGACTGCCCAGTAAAATTTGGTTGTCTCCCAGAAAGCCTGGGGAGGGAGGGGGCACTTCTGACTGGGCACCCTGTGGCCCACAGAGCCCACCCCTCCCCATTAGAGTGGCACAGGTAGCCTCCGAGAAGAAATCCTGTTCCCACCCACTCATCACCGCGGCCGGCCAAATTGGCTCCGGTTATCCCCAACTCCACTTACCTGAACCCTGGGTCTGTTCCAGGGTCACTGGTATAGGGAGTGTGGCTGCAATCCCAGCAGAGGCCACCACTTCACGTGACTGCTGAGACTGGAAGAACTGCCAGTTCTACAATTGGCCAGCAGGTCTTGAAAGTTGGACATCCTGCCTGAGCCATGTACAGTACCGTTGCAGATTCCAAGTCAAGTGGAGATGGCCTCACCTCAAACTTTGCAGCTGGGTGGCAGGGCCATTGCCTCCACATGAAATCCAGATCCTAGTAAGTAGCTGAGGCATGTAGAAGAAGAAGGTGGTTCTAGCTGTGATCCTTAGTTAGTGCTGTGTTAGCTAAATTTAGCCAGGCTAATGATAGGACTGGTACAATTTACCCTGTGTCACTGCAGTCATCAGGACAGATGCAAGAATGCTAAAAACTTTACAGAGAACAACCAATTTTTAATGCATGAGAAAAGGATGCTTATTAATTGGCAAGTTGACTCTGCTTGGTCAAGACATTCCCATGGGAAAGAACCAGGGAGCTTGTCCCCCATGCTTTAGTTTATTCAAAAAGATGCAATGTCTGGACATGTCCATTTTGCCTGCAGAGGACAAGTTCTTGCGTACATAAAGCTTGTGAGCTAGATGGTGAACCCAAATAATATAAAATTGCTCGTTAGTGCAATTCTCAGCACACTTGCAGATTGCTCAGCAAGTGCGGCCAAATAACAAAATCACATCTAACGTGCAACGTTATGTTCGGAGTTTTGAAAGCATGGGTTGGTCAAATATGGTCTAACTTTAGATGTGATTCCATGATTGTGCTGCACTGCTCTCCGAAGCCATGTAGTTCAAGGGCAATTAGGGATGGACAACAAAAGCTGGCCTTGCCAGTAACACCTACATCCCATGAAATAAATTTTAAAGTTGTTTTGTGAAGGAGATTACCTAAAATAGGTTTGTTAGCTGACATCTTGGAACCTATGTCAGTACACTCAAGAGAGCTGACATTTCTGACCAACTGTGGAGTTGGTCTGAAGCCAAAGGCATATACAGTAACATCACATCACTAGTCGCCCACGATACGACAGTGGTTCTACAGTACCCATGATCCAACAAAACAAATACATATTTCAAAAGCGCCTTGCAGAAAATTTAAGTTTAAAGTTACTGTTGATGAGGACTTCCGGTAGCGGCAATGACCAGATAGGTCGCACACTCGGCAGCTCTCGCCGGGACCGGGATTTTGGGCCGTTTAATGGAGTGGCGGCGGCACTTGTAGGGTGGGTACCGGCGTGGGAACGGACGCTGGAGAGGTTCCCCCTGGTGCTGTATGGAGGGAACAAGGAGCGGGGCCGTAAAACGTGCAATTGCGGGGAGGAAGACAGGGCGGGCCCAGGAGCACAAAATGGGGGCCGGCGCAAAATGGGAAGCATGGGCCCAGTGGGCCAGAGAGCTGCACAACTACTTGAGGAGCTGTTTTGCGGAGCTAAAATTGGAGATGCTGGTCCCTATGAAGGTCCAGAAGGCACAGGAGAAGGCGATCAAGGAGGTGGAGAGGAAGGTGTTTGAGAACGAGGATGAGATCCTGTGTCTGGCAGTCGGGGTGGAGGCGCACGAGGCCCTACACAAGAGATGGCAGGAGATGCTGGATGGCCTTGAATACAGGTCTCGGAGTCACAATCTGTGGATCCTTGGCCTCCCTGAAGGTGCAGAGGGGGCGGACGCGAGCACGTATGTGACCACGATGCTGGGGACGCTGATGGGTGCCGGGGCCTTCCCTTGGAGCTGGATGGGGAGCATAGGGTCCTCGCCGGGAAGCCGAGGGCGAACGAACCACCGAGGGCGATGGTGATAAGGTTCCACCGCTTCACAGACAGGGAACGGGTCCTGCGGTGGGCAAAGGAACGGAGCAGCAAGTGGGAGAACGGCGAGATTCACATTTACCAGGACTTGGGAGCTGAGCTGGCGAGGAGGCGTGCGGGTTTCAACCGGGCCAAGGCGGTACTCCACAGCAAAGGGGTGAAGTTTGGGCTCCTGCACCCGGCGAGACTTTGGGTAACGTACCAGGACAGGCACCATTATTTTGATACGCCGGAGAAGGTGTGGACATTCATCAGGTAGGAAAAGCTGGACTTGAACTAGGGGGCAGCTGCACGTGGGTGAAACGCGTTGGCAGGGATGTGTAATTGGGGGTTGGCCTGGTGGAAGACTATTCGTAGAATTTAAGTTTGTTTGCTTCTCTGTTACTGTTTTTTGTTTCAGGGGGTGGGGTGACGCCCGGGCTGTGTTGTCCGGCGCTCGGGAAGGATCCAGATGGCACTTTCCCTCTTACCCTTCGGGGGAGGGGGGAGCCTGGAAGAGGAGACAATACAGTAGTCCCCCGTTATACCGCGCTCCGCAATACCGTGGTTCGCGATATACCGCGGGGGGGGGGGGGGGGCTGATGGACCCCAACTGTCAGTTGTGTCAATTTCAGCGGCCGGCTCCGGAGAAGGAAGCTGCTCTCACTGAAATAATCAGCCCGCCGCTGAAATTGACACTGCCCGCTGCTCTCTCCCTCCAATCCAACTTTTAAGTTTTAATGTTTCTGATTGGAGGGAGAGAGCAGCCGGCAGTGTCAATTTCAGCGGCCAGCTGATTGTTTCAGTGAGAGAGCAGTTTCCCTCTCCGGATCAAAGTGAGCCGTCCGCTGAAATTGACACTGCCCGCTGCTCTCCCCTCCAATCAGAAACATTAAAACTTAAAAGTTGGATTGGAGGGAGAGAGCAGCGGGCAGTGTCAATTTCAGCGGCCGGCTCACTTTGATCCAGAGAGGGAAGCTGCTCTCACTGAAACAATCAGCTGGCCGCTGAAATTGACACTGCCGAGGGGGGGGCGGGTGTTGGGGGGGGGAGAAGGGAGGGGGCGGGTGTTGGGGGGGGGGGACAAGAGGGGGGGGCGGGTGTTGGGGGGGGGAAGAGGGGGGGGAGAAGAGGGGGGGGGGAGAAAGAGAGAGGGGGGGGAGAAGAGGGGGGGGAGAAGAGAGGGGGGAGAAGAGAGGGGGGAGAGAAGAGGGGGGGGGGAGAAGAGGGGGGGGGGAGAAGAGGGGGGGGGAGAAGAGGGGGGGGGGAGAAGAGGGGGGGGGAGAGAAGAGGGGGGGGGAGAAGAGGGGGGGGAGAAGAGGGGGGGGAGAGAAGAGGGGGGGAGAAGAGGGGGGGAGAAGAGGGGGGGGAGAAGAGGGGGGGAGAAGAGGGGGGGGTGTTGAGAGGGGGGTGTTGAGAGGGGGTGTTGAGGGGGAGAAGAGGGGTGGCGGGTGTTGGGGGGGAGAGGAGGGGGGGCGGGTGTTGGGGGGGAGAGGAGGGGGGGCGGGTGTTGGGGGGGGAGAGGAGGGGAGGCGGGTGTTGGGGGGAGAGGAGGGCGGCGGGTGTTGGGGGTAGAGGAGGGGGGGCGGGTGTTGGGGGGGGGAGAGGAGGGGGGCGGGGGTTGGGGGGGAGAGGAGGGGGGCCCCCCCTGCGGGTGTGGGGGGACCCCCCTGCGGGTGTGGGGGAGACCCCCTGCGGGTGTGGGGGAAACCCCCCTGCGGGGGCGAGCCGGAGGGTGTGGGGGGAGAGGGGTCTAGTTGGAGGATGTGGGGGGAAAGGGGGCAAGCGGAGGAAAAAAAAGAAATTGACACTGCCGGCTGCTCTCTCCCTCCAATCAGAAACATTAAAACTTAAAAGTTGGATTGGAGGGAGAGAGCAGCGGGCAGTGTCAATTTCAGCGGCCGGCTGATTATTTCACTGAGAGCAGCTTCCCTCTCCGGATCAAAGTGAGCCGGCCGCTGAAATTTTAATTGGATCCACGATGGGGGTTTTAAATTTATTTAAAAATCTATGTTAGCGCTTCCCATTGTGAGTCTACGGGGGTCTGACCTCTTCCCCCCCCCCCCCCCCCCCCCCTAGACTCACAATGGGAAGCGCTAGCATAGATTTTTAAATAAATTTAAAACCCCCATCATGGATATCCGCGGCTCGGTTACAACGCGGGTGGGGGTCTTGGACCCCAACACCCGCGTTATAAAGGGGGACTACTGTAGTAAGTTTGGAGATAGAGGCGGGAGCAGCCGGGGTCAGCTGACTTACGGAAACGCAATGGGGAGGAAATCAGTGCTGAGCGGATGCTGGGTGTGGGGGAGGGGTTTGCTGGGGTGTGTGCTGCTTTGCTGACTGAAGGGGAGCCAGTTGTTGGGGATGGATGGAGAGTTGGGCTGGAGTGAGCGGGTGGGGGGGGGGGGGGCACGTGGCTGGCCGAAAAAGGGAGATGACTAGTCAGCGGGGGGGGGGGGGGGGGGGGGGGGGGGTTCAATCCCCCATCCAGGCTCATCACCTGGAATGTGAGGGGCTGAACGAGCCGGTCAAGAGGTCCCGCGTGTTCTCGCATCTAAAAAGGGATTGAAGGTGGACGTGGCCATGTTGCAGGAGATGCACTTAAAACTCGCTGACCAGACAAGGTTAAGGAGAGGATGGGTGAGCCAGGTGTTTCACTCGGGGTTAGACTCAAGGACCAGAGGGGTGGCAATTTTGGTGAGTAAACGGGTGGTGTTTGAAGCAGGGGCATCGTGGCGGACGGGGGGGGGTCGGTACATAATGGTGAGTGGCAGGTTATAGGGGGCCCGGGTAGTGTTGGTGAACGTGTATGCCCTGAACTGGGATGATGCGGAGTTCATTAGGCGCATGCTGGGTAAGATCCCGGACCTGGAGTCAAGTAACTTGATTATGGGGGGGGGGGGGGGGAGAACTTTAATACTGTCTTGGACCCGGTGTTAGACTGATCTAAGTCCAGGTCGAGAAAGAGGCCGGCGGCAGCCAGGGCCCTGTGGGAGTTCATGGACCAGATGGGGGGAGTGGACCAGTGGAGATTTGGGCGGCTTAGGGCGAAGGAGTTCTCCTTTTTCTCCCACGTCCATAAAGTCTACTCGCAGATTGACTTATTTGTGCTGAGCAGGGCATTAATCCAGAAGGTGGAGGGGGCTGAGTATTTGGCCATTGCAGTCTCGGACCATGCCCCACATTGGGTGGACCTGCGACTGGGGGCGGAGCGGGGGGCAGCGCCCTCTTTGGAGACCGGATGTGGGGCTTCTGGCGGATGAAGAGGTGTGTGGGTGGATAAGGAGGAGCATTCAGGACTATGTGATAACGAATGTCACGGGGGAGGTAACAGTGGCAGCGGTTTGGGAGGCTATGAAGGCAGTCATCAGGGGGGAGTTAATCTCGATTAGGTCCCACAGAGAGAAGAGGGAGAGGGCAGAGAGGGAGAGGCTGGTGGGAGAAATACTTAGGGTGGACAGGAGGTATGCAGAGGCCCCCCGAGGGGGGGGGGGCTACTAAAGGAGCGCCGGAAATTACAGGCAGAGTTCGATTTGCTGACCACGGGGAAGGCGGAGGCACAGTTGAGGAAAGTGAAAGGGGCAGTCTATGAGTATGGGGAGAAGGCAGGTCGGATGCTGGCGCACCAACTGCGCAGGAGGGAGGCGGCCAGGGAGATCGGGGGAGTGCGGGATAAGGAAGGTAACACGGTGTTGAGCCCAGAGGATCAATGAAGTCTTCAAGGAGTTCTACAGGAAGCTATCTGAGTCGGAACCCCCGAGGGGAGGGGAAGGGATGAAGCAATTTATGGATCAGCTGAGGTTCCCAAGGGTGGATGAGGAGCGGGTGGAGGGACTGGGGGCCCTGATTGAGTTGGAGGTGGTAGTTAAGGGCCTAGTAAGTATGCAATCGGGCAAGGCCCCGGATCCGGATGGCTTCTCTGTAGAATTTTATAAGAAGTTCTCAGAGCTACTGAGCCCACTCCTGCTCAGAACCTTTAACGAGGCAAAGGAGAGAGGAACCCTTCCCCCGACGATGTCGCAGGCATTGATCTCGCTCATTTTGAAGTAGAAGAGACGTAGTGGCTACAATGGATGCGGAGAAGGCCTTTGACAGGGTGGAGTGGAAGTACCTGTGGGAGGTGTTAGGTAGGTTTGGATTCGGGGAGGGATTCATAGGGTGGGTCAAGCTACTGTATCAGCCCCCCGTAGCGAGCGTATCCACGAACTGGCTGAGGTCGGAATATTTCAGGTTGCACCGAGGGATGAGGCAGGGGTGCCCCCTGTCCCCGTTGCTATCTGCCCTGGCAATTGAGCCGTTGGCCATAGCGCTTAGGACATTTAGGAACTGGAGGGGGCTGGTCCGGGGGGGAGCGGGGAAGAGGAGGAACACCGGGTTTCCCTATACCCGAACACCTGCTGTTTTATATTTCGGACCCGCTAGAGGGGATGGGGGAGGTCATGCGGATACTGGGGGACTTTGGGAGCTTCTCGGAGTACAAGCTGAACGTTGGGAAAAGTGAGCGGTTTGTAATCCACGCCGGGGGAGAGACTGGGGGCTCTCCCGCTCAAGATGGTGGAGAGGAGTTTCGTTATTTAGGTATACAGGTGGCTAGGAACTGGGATGCCCTACAGGCTCAACTTGTCTCGGCTGGTAGAGCAGATGGAGGGAGACTTCAAAAAGTGGGACATGCTCCCGCTTTCCCTGGCAGGAAAAGTGCAGACTGTGAAGATGACGGTTCTTCCCAGATTAGTGTTCATTTTTCAGTGCCTCCCCATTTTCATCCCCAAATCCTTTTTCAAGCGGGTAAACAGGATTATCACGGGATTCGCAGGCTGGTACAGGGCAGGTATTAGAAGGATAGGGGACCTGTTTATAGATAGGACCTACCCCAGTGTGCAGGCGCTGGAGGAGAAGTTCGGCCTCTCCCTGGGAAATGCTTTCAGGTATCTCCAGGTTTGGGACTTTCTCAAGAAACAGGTGGGGACATTTCCGCTGTTACCCCCGCGAAGGATACAGGACAGGGTGGTGCCTGGCATCTGGGTAGGAGAGGGCAAGGTGTCGGACATATATCAGGAGCTACAGGAGGCGGAGGAACTAAAGGGAAAGTGGGAGGAGGAGCTGGGCGAGGGCCTATGGGCTGATGCCTTGGGCAGGGTGAATTCGTCCGCATCGTGCGTCAGGTTCAGTTTGATTCAATTTAAGGTGGTGCAACGGGCTTACATGACGACGGCAAGAATGGGCAAGTTTTTTGCGGTAGAGGACAGGTGCGGGAGATGTGCAGGGAGTCCAACGAACCATGTCCATATGTTCTGGGCATGCCCGGCGCTTTAAGAATTCTGGCAGGGCTTTGCGAGGGCTATGTCCAGGATTTTGGACACGCCAAGTCGAGTCCAACAATAGCGATATTTGGGGTGTCGGAGGATCCGGGAGTGCAGGAAGCGAAAGAGGCCGAGGTTTTGGCCTTTGCCTCCCTGGTAGCCCGGATACGGATCTTGTTAATGTGGAGAGACTCGAAACCCCCGAGTGTGGAGACCTGGGTTAGTGATATGGCTGGGTTCCTCAGCCTGGAGTGAATAAAGTTTGCCTTGAGAGGGTCCTTGATGGGGTTCTCCCGGCGGTGGCAACGTTTCCTTGACTTTCTAGGGGAGCAATAAAGTGTTAGCAGTAGCAGCAACTGGGGATGGGGACTTGTTGATATAACGTGTATTTTCGTTTTGTATAATGATAACACCCACCTCGTTTTGTTAAATATGTGTTTATTGTTTTTCTTTTTATGTAAAAATCCTGGTTGGAAAAAGCTTTAATAAAAATAATTTTTAAAAAGTTACTGTTGACTATAGCAGATGAACATTTGACTTTCCACATGACCATTTCTTTGACTTTTCACATGACCATTTCTTTTTCCACCACTATTTTAATCAAGCTGTTAATCTGTTTAGTTTAAATACAGAGAGGATCGTCATGCAAACACAGTAAGCATTTATCGATGTTATAAGACTGAAAAGTTTGCAACCAGAACAGCAGAGTAGATGATCTATCTCTGCCTCCTCCTTAGGCCCCCAGCATTACTGATGCCAGTAATCAGCCAATTTGATTCGCTCCACATGATATCAAGAAATGGCAGAAGGCCCTGGATATTGCAATGGCTATGGACCTTGACAACATTCTGGCAATAGTACTAAAGAGCAGTCAAGCTGTTGCAATTCAGCTGGAATACTATCCAAGCAGAAATGTGGAAAATTGCCCAGGTTTGTCCTGTGCACAAAAAGGCAGACATATCCAAGGCAGACATATCCAACCTGGCCAATCACCGCCCCAACAGTCTCAATAATCAGCAAAGTAATGGAATGTGTACTTGGCAGTGCTTTCACGTGGCACCTACACAGCAATAACCTGCTTATTGATGATCAGTTTGGGTTCTGCCAGGGTCACTCAGCCCCTGACCCCATTACAGCCCATGACCCCATTACAGCCCCTGACCCCATTACAGCCTTAGTGCAAATGTAGATGAAAGGAAGTGAACTCCGGAGACAGGGTAAGTGACTGCACTTAATATCAAGGCAGCATGTGACCAAGTGTGGTATCAAGGAGCCCGAGCAAAATTGAAGTCGGGGAAGAGGAGGAGAAATCTCCACTGGTCGGAGCCCTATCTAGAACAAATGAGGATGGTTATGGTTGCGAGAAATCAACCATCTCTGTCCTAGGCCTAACCAGCTACAGCAGCTTCATCAATGATCTTGCCTCCATCATTAGGTCAAAAGTGAGGATGTTCACTAATGATTGCACAATATTGAGCACCATTCACTGCTCCTCAAGACACTAAAGCAGACCATTTCCATATGCAGCAAACCTAGACAATATTCAGGCTTGGGCTGATAACTGGCAATTGACATTTGCACAAATGCCAGGCAATTACCATCTTCAATAAAAGAGAATCTAACAGTCACGCCTTGACATTCAATGGCATTACCATCACTGAATCCCATACCATCAATATCCTGCGGGGATTGATCAGAAACTGAACTGGATGAGCCAAATAAGTACTTGGTTGCAAGAGCAGGTCAGAGACTGGGAATGTGTGTTGAGTAACGCACCTCCTCACTCCCCAATGTCGGCCCAACATCTAAAAGGCACAAGGTGAGTCAGGAGTGTGATGGAATACCCTGCACTTGGTTCGATGAGAGCAGCTCCAATTAAGAACAAAGCAGCCGCTTCAATGGCAGCCCATACACACCTTAAACACTAATCTTCTCCACCATTTACTCAGGAGTAACTGTGATGTGTACCATCTA